>NC_037593.1:25700481-26010182 GCF_003073045.1 Pomacea canaliculata
TTACCACTGACAGTTAATAATTATAGGACATTTCACAACAAGAGATCAGCGTGTCGAAAAAAAAATACATCTTAAACTCTTCAATACAGGACAACATCCACAGGATTGAACCTGAGGCTTTGGAAAAAAAAAAGAGAAAAAATTGGTTTTGGGGGGGAAAAATTTTTTTGGGCAGCCCAAATTTTTTTCACCCCTAAAACCTTTTTTTCATTGCATGAGGTCGTGACAAGAACTCTGACTTTCCAAGGAATTCTAAATACCAAGGAATGAAAGAAAATTAACATCTCGGAATTAAACACTGCTAAAGATAAAATGATTACAGTTTGCATTAAATCATTTAGTTACTCATTTCTGATTCTACGAACCCATCTAGATCTTTGTCTTACCTACTCTGAACAGGTTTTTAACAGTCTAATGGCTCGTGGAATCAAAGTTGATTGGCTAATCACTATTAAGTAAATTCTCCAGTTTTATGTGGATTTTACCAAATATTAATAAGGAGGCTAAACTGTAGTGGTATTTTTCGGTAAACTAAAACAGTAAAATAGTTAACTTCCATTGTTTCAAACTGACCAAAAAAAAATTAAAAATAATAATGACTACGGTATGCGTGCGGGGACAAACATCTACGGTGATGAATCCATGTGTGTGTTTGTGCCGTGCGCTGTGTGGTGGTGCTGATCTCCTGGAACATGAAGGGAGGACAGACACTAACAACTGTACATCATCAGGAGACGGGATACTTACTTCACATCTACCTATCGAACGGCTGGACCATGTGCTATATGGTACACAGTCAGAAATAAGGACATGAACACACGGCCCCATGTCTCAGAGAAGCAGGTAAAGATTTACCCACTACTACCACTGTCTGGGTTTGATTAGTAAAGTAAGACAGGAAGCAGCTAAAAACAATGCCAGGAATACCAAAGGTAACACGACAGCGCTGGAGAGGACCGTTACGAGTTTATCAAAGGTAGTCAACATAATCAACAAAGACAGTAAGGGTATGTGATTAATTTCGGATTAGCTACTAACCGAACCAAGTAAAAAAAAAACAGAGCACTTTGCCTAGTGATTGTAGAAAGCTTAAAGCGGTTAAGACAAGTAAGAAAAAAATTTACACGTTGAAGTCTAGCGGCATTAACTTTCCTTACAGAACAGAAACCACTTCACTGGAAAGTGCACAAAGCGGTTTTCAGCCTAAGGAAGACTCAGCCCTGTAAACCCCTCTTACAAAAAAAAAAAAAAGACTAAACACGTTTCTAAGAAATACTGATTTACATGCAAAAATTTTTGAATAAACTATGAAAAGTTTCTTTGAACCTGGAACTAGCAAAATAATACACAAGAAAAGGGTAAGACATGGACACCTGGAAAACAACCTCCGCCATGCTAGCCCACGCGGTGTAAAACATTTTGTACCTACCTTTACCACTGAACTCGGCGTTGAACAGAGGACCGACTCTAATAAACACAACAGGCAGTGTCAAAATGAAAAAATACCGACAACACAATGAGCATTTTGGTCACCGCGATCATCCTTGCCTGACTGAGCTGAAGACATTTGCTTTCGCCATCTTACCGTCTGCCACAGTTTCACGGAGGTGATGATGGTGCACACAAAAACCACCACTGGACACCCACAGCTATGATCAAAACCGTAAATATTCCGTCAATAATGTCCAGTGCTTCCTTGTACTTATCTTGATAGCTGGTTGAATGAATACTTCTATATGTTATCTGTCTCCTTTGGTCGAAGAAGCACGCAACCTCGTATTTGGCCATGACGAATAGTCTTACAAAACTGATTATCGGTACTCCAGTGAGTATAATAATAGCCATGGTCCTTGTTTTAAGTAGTGTTTTTATATGAAGAGGGAAACATATACACACACACCTATCAAGAGAAATTATGGCGAATAAGAACATCGAACTGAAGAAGATCATGATTTTGTTGTTAGTAAAGAATGCGAACACAGGACCATGAGTGTCATGGGAGTCGAACATAAACATTTGCTCCGAGTTAATCAGACACATGAAAGAAGTTGCAAGAAAATCCACAAGAGCCAGACTAAAGAGACAAAGGTTGACTCGGTCTTTTATTCCTTGTTTGTAGAAGACAACCTGTTGAGATGTTGGCGGGTCCTCCAAACACGTAATCACTGCTGTCAACAGGACGAATCTCGAGATGAGAAGTTCTGTCTCTGGACTGATAAGATCACCGACTCCATCTGACGAGACATAAGTAAACAACTTTGTGGAAAGCTCCAACTGTCATTGATTACAGAAATATATTTCTGTCCATAGAGTTGTCGATTCTTGAAATCCGCCATTACGAGGATCACATCTGCTTTGCTACCAACAGAAATACATCGATGAACTTACTTAGTCATGTTTGCTTCAAAGCTAACAATAGATTTTGAACTTTGGATATTTATACTTTAAGAAGATTCATTTAAGCATATTTTTGTAATTATTTTTAACATCCATTTCCAAGAAATATTAATTAAGCAACGCGTCTGGAACAGAAATAAATGTTTTAAAAAACTTAGCTTTGGTTACTTTTGTATCTGACTTTTAATGAGTTCAATCAATTGCAAAAATGTATTAGTTTATTAGTTTTTATTCTTTACCTTAAAGTTAGTTTTCAGTAAGATTCTTTCTGCAACATGCTTACAGCAACTACAGATAGGTTCCTCCTCCACCAAGTCCATTTTATAGATCACGTTGCATTAGGGTGAATAGTAAGACAGAATGATCGACCTGACCTTTGGAAAAGTAAGTTGAAAGTGCATGGCGGGATTGTGTTTCGTAATTAGTTAATCAATTTGGTTATTATTGTGTGCAGTTTATTTTATCTGTAAATACTAATTTGCTGTTTGGGTAGTGTTTTACATCACACACACATACACACAAATAGAGAAATTTCAATTTGCCTCTCATCACTCACGCACACACATACAGACATGCGCAAACATACTCCCACACGAAAACACACTCACGCACAGACAAAGATAAATTACACTGAGGCACACTCGGTCGTATATACACATAAATCGAAACTGAAAATGTATTTTCCTCGAAATATTTTTTTGTAAAAAAATATTCTTTAAACCTATTTGCTTTGCGTTGTTCTCATTAATTTAAAGAATTTTTAACTATTTAATTTGACAGAAAAAGAAAAACTATTGCGTTTCTTCGTCCTCTATGACATTATCTGACTGACATTACCGTGTAAATAAACGTATTTAAACGATATGAAAAGGAAGACAATAATTAAACACATCATTGTTTTAATGATTTTTCTGAGTCTTTTTGCTATTTCTTCTGTGCCTTTCAAGACACAGACACCCCTGGTAAATAAAATTATAAAAAAAACTTGTGAAGATTGTTAAATAATGACATATCTGTAGAGCTCAGCATACATAAATTAACAGAGACTTTGTCATGTAGCAGCCAGAACAACAGGGCCGAAGCGGGGTAGATAATGATGGGTGGGAAGCGATCAGTGGAAGCAGAGAGTAAAGGGAAGCCTTTATGTCCATGTTTACGATTTGGCATTAAATTGCACACCTGCCGCTCGTATCCAAGCAACCTGCGGCAAGGCAGCCGAGTGGTGCTCCGAGTGCCAGAGCAAGCAACATTTCGTGTCCCGGGGACACAGGTTCCGAGACCGTGAGCTGTAGGTCAGGAGAGGACCAAGTGTACCAGGCTGGGAGGGAAGTGTGTTTTCTAGTATTTAAACTTATTTTGTTTTCTTCTTTTAAATTCTTTTGATTATAATTGTGTCTGCTGTGTAACCGTGTTGTCGGTTGTATTTGCGCACGCGGGTGAGTGTGATTATTAGTGTGTACGCGTGTGGGCTATAGGAGCTGGGGTGTGGTGCCAGAAGGGTACAGCTACTGCAATTTTCTTACGTTTTCTGGCTTGTGCAGCGTAAACATAGTGTTGGGGACATAGGTCATCAGGTTAGGGCAGACCTGGCCAAGGGGCGGCCCGAGGGCCGCATCCGGCCCCGCTTCTTGTCTCTGACCGGCCCGCCCGCTGGCCCGCCCGCCAGTATATATACTATATATATATATACAGAATTGGGTAAAACTGAGTTAACTATATTAGTCCGACCCTCTAAAACCATCCCAATTTCTTATGCGGCCCCTTGGGAAAATTAATTGCCCACCCCTGGGTTAGGGGCATGTATTGAATTCTTCACTGACGCCAATCTTCACGTAAATTTGTTGACATAGGCCATACACACACATACGCACCCACGCACGCACGCGCGTAAATACACACACACACATGCGCCTATCAACATATAAAAAATACCCTGCACGTAGAGGAGGAAAGCACGAAAAGAAGAACAACCAACAAAACCAAATCGAGAACGATTAAATACTTCTTTGTATAACATAATCACCCAAATCACGAAATCTCTCGATTCAAACAGGGAAAAGACTTATTAACCAAGACAGACAACTCGTTTTATACAAACTCTCAGCTTACACACGCATCGCACACAGAGTTCTCTCTCTTAGCTAGCTGTTGGTAGCAGCCTTTCAAACTATAATAAGTGAAACGGAACACGACAACAACAACACAAATATAAGTGTAGCTTGTGTTAATATAGAAATCAACCGATTGACTGCTACCCGTACCCAGACACACACCATCAACTCTCAGTAGATGTAACAGTAAGATCCTGCCTGAGGCATTTTAATGATGACAAACATGAAAAGAGTGGAGACAACTGCTGTCTGTCTGATTTTTGTCCGCTAAAAGTCCACAAAAGGAAGACAATAATTGAACACATCATTTTTTAAAATGATTATTATATCTTGTTTGCTATTTCTTCTGCTGTTTAACCTTTCAAGACACAGACACCCATGGTAAATGAAATTATAACAAAACAAAACAAAAATAAACGTGTGAAGATTGTTAAATAATGACATATTTGAAGAGTTCAGCATACATAAATTAACAGAGAAGTGTGTTTTCTAGTATTCTACCTCATTTTGTTTTCTTCTTCTGAATTCTTGTGATTATAATTGTGTCTGTTGTGTAACCGTGTTGTCGGTTCTGTTTGCGCACGCGGGTGAGTGTGATTGTTAGTGTGTACGTGTGTGGACGTGCGAACAGGCGGGTGAGTGGGTGTGAGAGGGCGAAAGACGGGTTGACCTAGGCCATGAACAAACACATACGCACGCACGCACGCGCTTAAACACACACACACACGAAGTCACATGCACCTGACAACATTTAGAAAATAACCTGCAGGCAGAGGAGGAAAGAGAGAAAAGAAGTACAAAACAACAATCGAGACCGATTAAATACATCTTTGTATAACATAATCACCCAAATCACGAAATCTCGTGATTCACACAGGGGAAAAGACTTGTTAGCCAGGACAGACAACTCGATTTATACAAACTCTCGGCTTACACAGGCATCGCACACAGAGTTCTCTCTCTTAGCTAGTTGTTGGTAGCAGCCTTTCAAACTACATAAGTGAAACGGAACACGACAACAACAGCACAAATATAAGTGTAGCTTGTGTTAATATAGAAATCAATCATCTGTTAATAATATGGAAACATGAATACAATTATATAACGATTGACTGCTACCAGCACCCAGACACACAAGATCAACTCTCACAGCAACAGTAGATGTAACAGCAAGATCCTGCCTGAGGCATTTTAATGATGGCAAACATGAAAAGAGGGGAGACAACTGCTTCTTGAACAACATCCCACACACTCTAAGAGCTACATGATACGCGGTCGTCTTCTCTAGAAGTCAATGTCCACTTATCTCTTGCCACCGTCATGGATCAGTGAACTCACACCATCCTTACCAAGATGGACTGTAAGTCTGATTTCTGTCCGCTAAAAGTCCACAAAAGCAAAGAAGGAGCAGGTTACCTCCCGCCCAGGTGACACAAGAAAATCATCCAACAAAGAAACCAGGGCAAAGCTGGAATTTATTGAATTTGCTCCCGTGTCTGCCTGTCCGCCACTTTCCTGTTTACTTACCTGAAAATCGATGTTTCCGGGCAAAACTACTTTTTCTTGTCACTCACCTCCTGTTCTTTTCGATCCCACAATTCCTGGCTACTTCGACAGTACGGCAGAAAGCGAAATTTACTTAGTCATCGCCACTCATCAAAGAAGCGGCATCCTCTCTCCCCTCCCCTTCCGAGAACCCCACTCGTCCACTGCTGACCCTCCCTGTAGGGTGTCCCCCATACACTACTAGCATCCCATTTCTTAGTTCTTGACATGCAAATGGAATTATCAAAGTCTTCATGTATAGTAAAACATTTTGGTTTCGATCTTTAGGAGCACATTAAAAAGTTATTTTTACTTCCAGAAAGAAATAGAAAATTTCTCTGACACCAAATACTTTTCTGTTTAAAATTCGAATAGGCCTGGTGATGAGGAGATATTTTTCTGTGAAACAATTAGTCGGTTTTGTGAATAGTCATTTTTAAAAGATAGAATAAAAGTCTCTAGACCCCTCCTAATGAAGAATATTCTTTACGATAAAAAAATAAAATAAAATAAAATTTTAAGTTTAACAAAGTTATTTTGATAGTGGAGTGAAAGGCGATCACCAATTTCCTAAAATTAACTTAATTATTATAGAAATAGTAGTATTTTTCGGTAAATTAAAATAGTAAAATAGGAAAATGCTGTTACTTAAGATTGATAACGTCTTCAAATTATTCTGTTCTTATCTATAATATATACATGCGTGCACAAATGTAAACTTCTCGCGCGTGTGTGCGCATGCGTGGGAGTGTGTAAGAGGATGTGTTGCAGGTGTGTGAACGAGATGAAAGTAAATTAAAAGCTATTAGTTTCATTTCATCTCCGGAAATTGTTCTTAATTAATCCACCAGAGCTTAATAAAAGAGATATTTTCCTGACTACTGATTGTCCGCTGGCTGGTTTGTCATCCGTGTTAGTGAGATGTCAACCAGCAGACCAGAGACTTCACTAGCTTCACTAAATACCTTTGAATTAATGATGTGATTAATGTTCAAACATTTAAAACACTCCAGTAATAAATTTTACAAATTTTGTTAGACTTTGGATTGAAAAATGTGTACCAAAGTGATACATTTCCAGTTGGAAAGTTGAAAAAAAAGTCGGAAAATGCAGCGTGTAATGATACGCACATAAAGTGGATTCTGCAGATGGCAAACATCACGGAATCCTACACAGAACTGGTCACGGTAATAAACTCAAGTAGGGCCACTCAACAATGTGTCCTAACCTCATCGCCAGATGGTACAGGAGACCTGATCAGTCCAGAAACAGAACTGCTCATCGCTAAATTAAAAGCCGCCGTGTTCACACCATTAATCTACATCTTCGGTGGACCTTCTAATGTCATCAACATGATCGTCTTTTACAAACAAGGTATAAAGGACCGAGTGAACCTTTGTCTCTTTAGCCTGGCAGTCGTGGATTTCGTTACGACTTCTTTTGATTGTCTGATATATTCAGAACAAATGTTTATGTTTACCTCTCCTGACACCCACGGTCCTGTCTTCGCGTTCTTCGCGAACTATAAAATTCTTCTTTTCTACAGCTGTCGGTACGGCTCGATGTTCTTGTCTGCAATAATTGCTCTGGAAAGATGTTTCTGCGTTTTGTTACCACTCCATGCAAAATTGCTTCTAAAAACTAAGTACATGGCTGGTATTATACTAACTGGAGTACCCATAGTTAGCTTCCTGAGGCTTGTGGTCATGGCCAAATACGAGGTGGTGTGCTTCTACGACGAAAGAAGGCAGATAACATTCAGGGGTATTTATGCCACAAACTTTCAAGAGAAATATAAACAATTATTGGGTGTTGTAGACGGAATATTTTACGGATTTGTTATAGCTGTAGGATGTCCTCTCACTGTTCTGATAGCTACAGTCATTACATCCGTGAAACTCTTGCAAACAATTGCATGGAGGAAGCAGACCTCCTCAGGTCAGTCCGGGAAGGAATTTGCAGTAACAAAGATGCTCAATTTGTTATCGATGAAGTTTCTGATATTTACCCTGCCAGTGGTCTTCATTAGAATATATCCCATGTTTAACCTCGAATTTAGTACTAAAGGTAGGTTTAGACTGACTTATATGGCCAGTGTTAGTATTTCAGAATTGCTTACCCAAATTTCAATGTCATACACCTTCATTGTATATTATGTTGCCAGTTCCAGGTACAGAAAGAGTTTACATAATTTATTAGAAGTGACTTGGTGTTCTAACACTAATATTGTCAACAGGCATAACTAAATCCTAAGAAATATGACATCAGTGATGTTTGTGACAAATATTACTTTATTACGATTTTTATTCGAAAGATAATATCATAAAAGTTTTGATGACTATTCCTAAATTTCACTTCAGTTTCCATGTTCACCGAACGCACCTTATTTTTACTTTTCATTTTTCTCCGCTTCTTTGTTAAAAAACATTGCTTTCTATCTCGACTAAATGTCTTCCTGGGACTGTTTCAGTTTATCCTGTTCTTGGAATTTTCAGTCTGTGTTTGCGCTGGTAAACTGTACGAGTACATATCCCTGTTTCCATTATACTTGCTGCATAAATATATACACAAAATCTGAGGTCTGGACCTTGTTAACTGCAGTTTTGGAGAGGACAGTCTTTCGGTAATTTTGCAGCAGTGGCCGTTTCTGGAAACAAAAATTGTCACAAAGCACGAGACAGTAATTTTGTTTTAATTTGTTGGATACGTGGATCATCAAATTGCGTTCACCTTTTAAATCTTGGAATCACTTCACCACATACATTATGTTTCTACTGAACCACTGAAGGACGCCGGCTGAAGATCTCTCAACCAGGAAAATTCCATTAAACGTCAAAGAAAGAGAAATGTGTTGAGGCAAGCGTTTGCAGCACTGGAACTTGAGTTAATCCTAAGTCCAGATTTGTTTGGTAATAAATTTGTCTTACAATTTGCCAATAGAGTGAGCCTTGAGGACACTTGAAACGTTTGGCGTTTTGCTGTTAAGAAAAACCTTATAAGAAGACTTTCACACTGATGGTCACTGCCTTATTTATCTCTAAGCTAGTGTATTTTATTGTTGATCTATGGGTAAGCTTCAAAAGTTACTTGTTTATTACATAGGTTGTCGAATGTCAGAGTGTTTACGATATTCCTAGAGAAGGAGATCCTGTCAGGTCTCTCTTACTGACCAAAGCCAAGCTCAGGCACATTTCAAAACGCCAAGACAGGGCCTGTGTTCCGGGCGTTGGCCATTGGTCAGACCTGGGTATCATCCCACCCCTAATTGTCTCTAGCTGGGAATTCCACTGACACTACTTGGATGGGAGACTCCATGACTAGACGGTCTGGGATTAGTCGAACCGGAGACAAGTTGTTTGTATTTACACTAAGCGATCAACCGTTGGAAATGATTGAAGCCGTCCTCGGGATTGCTCCCTTTTTATACTTACTCAGGTTAGTAGTAGGCCAGTACGTACCCTCGTTATCCCTGCGAGTTTCTGTCTGATTTACATGTAATAGTATTTGATTTGAGGAAAGATAGCGAGTGTTGGGTTTGTGTCGTTCTACAAGAGGCATCCCCTGATTCTGATTGGTTAATTTCTTTTTTGTCTTTGCCGTTCTCAAACGCGTGCAGTCTGAATGTAGAAACGGCTTTATAAAAAACCTATTGTCTATTCAAACGCTATTTTATCTTCAATACTTACCCTGTTGTTTCCATTCTTGTATTTTTTGTTACATTTTATAGGTTCTTTTGACACTTGGGCCCAGTTATGGGTAAAGTCGTCCTCGCGTTGTACTCGTCCCTGGGAAGGCCTTGTAGGTGACTGGACTCGTCTTTGATATCCTTTTGCGTCTGTACGTGTGTGTGTGTGAGAGAGAGAGACAAAGAGAGAGACAAAGAAGTGTTTTATGTGCAAGTATTTGTTGTGCCTGGTTTGTTTTCACTCACTGGGTGAACTAGTGAGAGAGGCTGGCAGTCATTGTGAAGATGGATATGGCGTTGCCATCGTCATTATACGACTTAAGATTTGCAGATTTTCCGAACCTTTGTTGTTGTTGTTGTTGTTGTTGTTGTTGTTGTTGTTGTTGTTGTTGTTTTTTATTATTATTATTATTATTATTATTATTATTATTATTAAGGCGACTTACAAGAGTGCTTTACATGATGTTTGCACCAGAGAAACAGACCTCGTAACTTTCTTGTTTTAAGCAGTTTCCTAAGTGTATTTATAATAAAGATGTACTTCATTCATTTTATTGAGCACTAAACAAAACTGTGATTTTATATAAAAAAATCTTCAGAAATCTTATATTAGTTATGAAATAAATAAAAATTGACAACTAATTCAAAGTATAGTTACATTATCTCAGTTGTCCTTCTAGTCTCGATAATGCAATAATTTTGATACATAAGAGCGTTGCAATAGAGAACACTATTTTTGTAATACACAGTTTCAATAAATTATGTCTTTCTCAATATTCCAGTTCCTTTGCCCGACCATCCTGCCATCCCTCACACATATTTATCAATTTCCGATTCCATTAAATGCTTTGAGAACTAGTCTCTTTATTCTGTGTCAATGTGTCTAATATCTCAGAAGGGTGGTTTCACGGTTTTAATGCCCATAGTTACTTTTCATTAACACATAATCACCTCTAATCTTGTAAGTTTACTGCATACGTCTGTTCAACGAGAAACGAGTTTTTACTTAATATAAATGGTTAACAATATCGTATTATGTATAAATAATGATGAATTGTTCCCCGAGAAACACACTAGTACTTTAGTGATTAACATTGAACGGCGATAAACTTGACAGTGGGAGAGTAAAACTGGTATAAAACAATACAGATATAATACTTCACACCTTTGAAGTCCTATCCGATTGTCTATACTGTTTTTCCAAACTTTTCTAAGAGGAAATTGAAGCGGTTTCAATAATAACATTTATTTCTTCTCTGTTAATGTTTGACTTTATATTATCACAACAAATAAAACTATTTGTTTTCGCAAACCGACTTCTATTCCAGGAAAAATCTTAAACGCGGTTTCAGGAAATATTTTTATATTCTTTTGCCGGTAAAGATTCTAGTTTTTTTATTATTATTATTCCGTAACATGCGGTGAGTTTAACTGTTGTAGAATGACTACAGGTTTAGGTTGGGTGGTGTGGTGTTCTTTGATGTCATTGTCAAGTCTTTGTCTTTGCATTTGTTTTTATTCTTCACTCATAAAGGAGAAATAACAAAACTTCATGTTTTATGTGCCTTTTATACCTTTTTTGTCTCCAAAATGTCGAATTCCCCAGGTTAGTACAGGGTTAGAAGCATCTTTCTGTTAGAAGATTTTTTGTAGCACTTTCAATCTTTCATCCCCACAAATGTGTTGTCTCTTTCTATATATTTCTATATTCTATATTTATTTTGCGGTGTATTCAAATGTATTTTTACTTTTTAATTAATTGCCTGAAAAATAACAGACTTATTAGGAGTTTATGCAATAGGAAGTTTCTAGAACTCAGTTCAGTTTATGCTAGTTCTATGGCGATCATTGTGGTCAAAAACACGGGAAAACTGTTAAAAGCCGAACACATTCATGCTTACTGTGTTAACATAAATTAAGTATAAATATTACTAAGAAAAAATATTTGCACGCGTATTGTGTTATTTGCCAGTTGGGCAATGCAAATGAAATTATATTGCTCTTTGTTTGGCATTCTTGATAATAAATGTTATTTCTCTGTATTTGTTGATTTGTAAATGATATGAAAATATCTAGATGTTGATGAAACCTGTTTTTTACGGCACTCTTCTTTTATCTATTATAATAGTTTTCATCGTCTGATAAAAACTATTCGAAATCTATTGCATTGTTGACGTGGAATATGTTTATTTTTATTCCAATCTTCAGCTTTGTTTTCCTGTTATTATATTTCTTTATCTCCCTCCGTGCCAACATTTTTCTTTACCTTCCTTATCACTGCTTTCATTTTCCATAAACATTTCAGCTCACATTTAAGTTCAACTGAATATTTTATTGCCTTTCTGCAAGTCACACTAATGTCAAAAAGAACAGAAAGAACACAAGAACTCGCGAAGATACAATTTAGTACTGACTCGTATTCCATTGTTATAATAGTATTGACAAATTGTAATTCCTTTCATCTGACAAGCAAACCTAACACTCGCACATACACACCAACACACATATACACGCGCCTGAATGGCTTCTACAGTCTCAATACATAATCCTCGACTAAGATAAATATTGCCATATATGACTGCATGGTACAGGTAGTAACAGGTTTAGTGCTATGAAATGTTGGCGAATTCTTCCACCATGACCAATGACTTCTTTAATAAGCCAATGATGCCGTTATAACACTGCAATCTGTTGTAAAGCGTATCTGTCTTGGATGTTCTTTTCCAAAATGACAGAAGAACGAAGAATGTATATCAGAGTAAATGATTGGGTAACGCACATGACATTATAAAATGAACAAATTTAGCTTGGCTGGGTGCGATGAAATATCTCTGGGTAGATAATAACTTCTGAGAAAACGTGTTTTGAATCATGTGATCTCTGTCATATAGACAAAGTCAGTAAGTCCATCACAAACATCAACGACAGTGTTAAGTTAAAGCTTTCAATGGCTGACGGTGTCGCCGACGTGGATCTGTCATCGTAAAAATGTGTTACAGCAACAAATCCCAGATCCATGCAACCAATACTGTGCTCGGGGGGCGGGCTTACACTTCGGACCTCATAATAAAACATTATCACAGCTGTAATATCCACGAGCAAGTTCTGTTGCAAATACTCCTCAGAAGAAAAGGTTTTTAATGAGGGCAGAGTTCTTAATTAACAACATAGCAAATATTCAAGGTTTTCTTACTTTCAGATGCGCTGTCCCTTCTGAACGCCTTTACTAGAGAAAGACTTCATCTCCTGATGGAATAGCACAGCAAAATGTCAGGAAACAGATTGCGAAACTATCGGTAATACAACAGAGAATTTGTTCGTCTAAGCAGGAGCCAGGATGGCAGCCTGATAAACACGTACACTTGACAAAGATATTCTAGAGGTAAAACTGCGACCTCGCTACACAAGGAGCACATATCTTCACTGCAGCAGGAGGTCATCTTGCGAGTGCAAAAAGGTCACTGTTGGATGAACGCGCTTGTATGAAAAAAAAACTGCAGATGGCGCTGCTACCAACCTCCGGAACACGTCCTTCAGATCTGTGGCCTCTGAGCACATTGAGAAACTCTGTGTAGCCATCAGCAACTCCACTACTTGGCTGTAGAGAGGATATGGAAGCTACAGCATCGTTTGATGCTTAACTGATATTGTGACACAGTAGGGACGAGAAGAAAAGTACTCAATGTCTCACACAATTTTCATTACGGGTTGCAGCTGCTGCGATCAGAGGTGAGAGCATCAGAGGAGCCAGGAGACAATGGTCGCCTCACTCAGCCAGTGTCAGGGGCGGGTGTGTCTGACAGTGGGACAGAGAGAAAATATCCGATGGCTTGGCACAGCTAACCCGGGTGGCTCGCATTAATTGTTGAGAAAGTCTTTCTTCGCCAACCCGAGACTTGCAGGCAAGGCTCAGGCCATTCAGTAGTGAGTGGGTGTGGTCTTCTTCTCTGTCCTGACTAAGACTGATTGAAGTCTCCTGGCTGTGTGTTCTTCTATTGACGTCTCTGGTTGTATGTCATGTGTGTAAATGTATGTAACTTAAGCAAGGGAAAATCGTGAGATGAAAGGAAGAACTTGGTGAACAATTTTTGCTAAGGTGAATCTTAATAAATCTTCAGATTTCTTTCAACGCAAATAATCATTATTCGAGATCGAGACCTGAGTGAGGCGGGTAAACCCTTGGGAGAAAGTCTGAAAGAGAATTAGAGAAGCACACACCCGACACTAGCAACAAAGCCAATCGGTCCTCATTGAACACATTAACACACACACACAGGGACAGTACAAAAGAATATAGTTAACAATGGTAAAGAAAAAAAATGTGGCCGACCAACTCAGTGTTTTTAAGAGCATCAGAGCAAGCAAAGACAACCATATAGGATTCAAAACAGCAAAGACACAAGAAGTAATGGGAAGACTTCATATTAGATAATGATGATGATGATGATGATGATGAGGAGGAGGAGGAGGAGGAGGAGGAAGCGGTGGATTTAAATCCTTACATTCGTGGCTGATGAATCTTCATGGCTTTAAGACATGTATTAGTAATACCGGAACAAAAGGTACCTTTAAATAAATCATGGAAAGTCTGTCTGTACTTGGAGCCAGCAAAGTAATACACGACGAAGGTGTAGGACATCGACGTTAAGGTAAAAACTTCAGAAAAGGTCGCACAAGCGTGAAAAAACAGTTTGTACCTACCGTTGGCATTAAACTCCCCATTAAATAAAGGATATATTCTATTGAAGAGAACAGGGAGGTTTAATAACAAAAAGTGTCCTGATAACACAATCAGCATTTTGGTCACAGCAGTTTCTTTACCTGACTTGGTAGAGAAAGTTTTCTGTCGCCACACCACTGTTTGCCAAAGCTTCACGGAGGTTATAGCCGTGGCTATCAGGACAACTACAGGCATCCCACTGCTATTATGAAACCGTAGAATATTCCATCTACGAAGCTCAGTAATTCTTTGTATTTATGTTGATAAGCTGTCACAACGAGAGTCCTGAAAGAGACTTGTCTCCTTCGATCAAAGACACATACTACTTCATATTTCGCCATAACCACAAGCCTCAGAAAGCTAACTATCGGCACACCAATAAGTATCATGACAGCCATGTTCTTTGTTTTTAACAACATCTTAGCATGAAGCGGGAACAGAACGCAGAAACATCTCTCAAGAGCGATTATAGTGGTTAGGAACATGGAACCGAACCGAGAACTATAGAAAATCATAATTTTATTGTTCGCGAAGAACGCGAAGACAGGCCCGTGGGTATCAGGGGACTTGAACATAAAGATGTGCTCACAATAAATGAGAAAAAAGAAAGAAGAAGTACAAAAATCTACAAAGGCCAGACTAAAGAGGCAAAGATGGACCCGGTCCTTGATGCCTTGTTTGAAGAAGATGATGATGTTGATGAGGTTGGCCGGCCCTCCAAATGTATAGATGAGTGGTATGAAGACTGCGGACCTCAACTTGGAGATGAGGAGCTCTGTCTCGGGGCTGATCAGGTCGCCTGCTCCATCAGACGATGACATAATCAAACAGGTTTCACTGGCATCTCTACTTGTATTAGTCACTGAAATCTGTTCCCATGAAGTTCTGACATTTGTAATTTGCACACCCGACATTGTGCGTGTATAACCTACTCAGAATGTTTCGAAAATTTTAGAACAACCTGAAAGCAAAGTTTACTTTGTAAATATTTGATTTGAAAGAGATTTTCTTACAATAGATACCATCAAGTTTGCATGTAGTACTTGTTCCATGAGAATCAAGGATTGTAACAATTGTTCTGAAACTGCAGCTGAATCCGTTGTTTTAGTTAAATCTCAGTAAATTGTATTTTGGAATGTTCAAAAGATGGCATACACAGATTGTGGGTTGTGTCCATTTTACCTCTCTGATTATCATCAGATGACTATTGGCTCAGCCGTCACCAAACAAGCAAGCTGTAAAGGCCCCACCCTGTGTTGTCAACAGTTTATAAGCACTTTTCATACTGAGAAAACCTTATTAGCCCTCATCACGCTCACGAACTTGAAAAATAAAATATTTTAAAAACAATGTCGGTACAAGATGGGTTAATCAGACAATCAACGTTTATATTTTTGTACTGTGATGTAATTTTCTTCTGTACCTGTTACTTTGGATGTTAAAACACACACACACACACACATGAACACACACACACACACACAAGCAAACACCGAAAAACAGAAGCAACCTCGCACATACACAGCAGCTTCCCACAACACACTCACAGAGCGATGTACATTCATTCACGCTCACACCGACTGACACAAAAACAAAGTACTACACTCTGACATCTCATCCTTGAGAATAGCTTCTAAGGAATTATTAAATCGACTTTCAAATAATTCAAATACACGTGAGAATATTTCTTTTCTTGCAGACAACACATTTTAATTTACACAGGCGGCTGTTCGGTGTAAATATTTTTCAGGAGTTGAAAGCATTTTTGAATAATTGTGGCAGAAACAAGCACGCACGTGTAGATGAAAGCATGTCCTGTGCTTTGTAGTTTGACTGATTTTGTTTTGGAAGGTGAGTTCGAAACTAAGTGTTGCGAGGTACATTTTTTCTCTTGTGTACTTGAGTTTTCTCTTTCCCTCTTGCACCAATTATCAGTCGTGTCCTCAGATATTAATTGACTAGCATCTTCATTGCTGTTATTTTTCGTCATTTTATTCTGTGAGGTCAAAGGTTAACCTCACGGTGCTGCTGAAGGCTAAGAGTTAAATTCAATGACGTCATGCTTCCTAAAGAGATGGAAGTCGCTGTTTGTACTCTCATTATATACTCTGAATAAATAAACCCGGTACTGACTGTCATAATAACAATCTTGAGCTTTTGCATGAGTGAAAATTCAGAAGGACATATCCGTCAGGCATCAACAACGACCCAGGTTTTATTTGTCACACTTATTTATCAAGTACATAACATTTATTTATTCATACAGAAAACATAGTGATAATAACAAAGACAATACTGTTTATGATAAGATTAGATAACAATACTCTCGTAAAATGCATTTAACGTAAAGTACAATACATAATTTAAAATAAAACAGAAAAAATGGAAGGAGTGGAGATAAAAAGGTAGAGGACTATCTGGACTTCAAGTGAAAGAACGATGAACAACTTTCTCGCCTTGTTTATCACATAAAAATATTTTATTGTTTAACGTTTTTTGATACTTGATATACTAGATACTTGAGAAAACACAATCATACTCTGTGAGCTGTCAGCTTTCAAATATCTGTGGTAAGGAGACTTTCTTTGTTAAATATTTGGTAATTATACAAATCAACATCTATCACCTGAAAGGGCAACAACCAATTAGTATTTCTTACATCAATGTGGCGTTAATTAAAGTTGCCAAGAAAGTTTCTCAATCATGCATCAAACTATAGATAAAAAGGAGAGATGTTTGTGCAGGTAGATAATACTTGCTCCTGCATTCATTCTTAGGATACAGCAAAACATTCAAAGCTGAAACTATTTGAACTGTTTCTTAACTTCCCCGCTTTCTGTCTTCTCAATGTTCATATGAGAAAGAAACTTAAAGTGACTTAAAGCCAAAGCTATGGATAAGATGGTTACCCGTCCACGGAGCTCCACATGATTACAAGACAGAAGAAAATCTTTTTTTTTTTTAAATCCTCATTATGAACAGAACTTCCTACTGACATTTTCAGTTTAGACGATTCAGTTAATATTCGGGATTTTCACACGCCAGCTCGTTTTTATTAAACTATGTAAAGTATCTCTGTACCTTGAGCTGGCGAAATAATAAACAAGAAAGGTATAAGACATTGAAATTTGAGTAAACACTTCTGAAATATTAGTACAGGCAAGAAAAAACAGTCTAAACCTGCCTCTAGCACTAAATTCGGTGTTAAACAAAGCATAAGTTCTAATGAAGACCAAGGGCATGGTGCAGGCGAGAAACTGAAGAGACAAGAGAATGAGCATCTTTGTCACCGCAGCTTCCTTCCCTACTTGAGATGAAGAAATCTCTTTTCGCCATGCAACCGTTTGCCAGAGTTTCACAGAAGTGAGTACTGTGGCGACTAAAACGACGATAGGACATCCCATGCCTATGATGAAACCGTAAAATATTCCGTCTATGAAG
This sequence comes from Pomacea canaliculata, assembly GCF_003073045.1. NCBI lineage: Eukaryota > Metazoa > Mollusca > Gastropoda > Architaenioglossa > Ampullariidae > Pomacea > Pomacea canaliculata. The sequence continues at coordinate 25,718,381 of NC_037593.1, forward strand.
TCCAGAAAGCTTTTGTACCTTTCTTGAAAGTCTGTTGCATAAATACCCATGAATGCTAGCTGCCTCCTTTTGTCGAAAAAACACACCACCTCATACTTTGCCATGATTACCAACCTTAGAAAACTAACAATCGGGACTCCGATAAGTACAACATAAGCAATGTTCTTTGTTTTGAAAAGAAGTTTGGCATGGAAGGGGAAAAATACGCAACAGCATCTTTCAACAGCGATGATGGCGGACAGGAAAGCAGACCCATACCGTGAGCTGTAAAAGAGAAGAATTTTGTTGTTGGCAAAAAAGGCAAAGACTGGGCCGTGGGTGTCCGGGGAGTTGAACATGAACATGTGCTCGCAATATATCACAAAAAAGAAGGAAGTAGTCAAGAGATCGACGACAGCCAGACTAAAGAGACAAAGGTTGACTCGGTCTCGTATTCCTTGTTTCACGAAACACCGTGATGTTGATGATGTTGGTCGGTCCTCCGAAGACGTAGATCAACGGTATCAGGACAGCGGACCTTAGTTTTGCGATGAGCAGTTCTGTCTCTGGGCTGATGAGATCACCAGTTCCATCAGACGATGATGTTATCAAACAGTCCTGGACTGTGCTATTCACAGTTCTCCAGTTTCTGAGTACTTCCATACAGCTGTGACGTTTGCTGCTTCCACAGCCTTCATTGTGTACGTCACCCGGCATACGAAGTTTTCTACGGCCTCACAGTTATATCTGTAAATATATCATGTATCATGGTTGTTTATAAGCATTTTCTCTAAATGATTTATTGTAACTTAAGTTTTTTTATTTGTTTTTCCTGTCGCGTTACGTTTGTTATTCCAAAGGTATCTCGTGTCGAGATCTTTTTTTTCCTCGATAAATTATCTTGATCGTTGTTCAATTGAATATTTAGACTACTGCATTTAGGGATATATTCGATAACTTTGTTGTATCAGTTCTAGTTTTTCTTATCATTTTATCAGTCAAAAGGGGCTCAGGAACTTACTTCGCAGAGGTTGTTTCCATTGACCCTGTCTTGGTAACCTTCAGAGAGCAAAATACTTTGTCCATGGTAGTCTTAGCCAACACTATGTAGTGTAGGCTATGTAGCCTCAGAAAATGTCTGCTTTATTACATTTGATTCTATTTAAATAATTATTTACAGGTAGAAGAAAGCTGTTTAATCAACTGATGATCAATTCTCGTGGAAAAAACACACACACGCACACACACACGAAGGACGAACGTTTGCACTTACAATTTGCTATACACATTTTCAAATCCTAAAAAATGCAATAGACTCACAAATATTTCCTACATTGATATTTACACTGTAATTATTCTGCACAAGAACAGAGTAAAATGTATTATTTTACTATAATCAAATAAATTAGAAACAATTTTTCAACCTATTTTTTGTCTTTGGATTAGAATAACGGAAATAGCAGATATGTTTGTCGTGAAATCATTATTAAGGTTGTTTAAACTACTTATTTGTTGAATGCCTACAACGAATCTCCGTATTCTTTCTAAGCTCTCGGTAACAATTAAATTAAATTAAATTCTTAGCGCAAATTTCTTAGTTGAAGGAGTATGCTTACCTAGTTATTTTCCTAAAAAATAAAATAAGGATTTTGTTATTTGCCTAGGACACATAATAATTCGAAAAGTGTTTGCTATCGTCTTAATGGACTAGTCTGTTGGTACAAAAGGGAGATGACGATGACTATTTCTCAAAGATCAAATCACAAAAAGATTGCAATACTAGTTGCTTGATGGTATGCACATAAATTTCTTTTTATTTCTTTTATTCTTAATAATTTTGGAAAAAGTCTTCAGAAAATTGAAGGCTAAGGAAGCAAACGCCTTGAGAAAGTAATGATGCTGGCAAGACATAGACGACGAAGGGTTTCCAATGTGAATGTGCTGGGAAAAAATCGAGGAAAGAAACTTGGCACTCCCAAGATAGATTGGTAATTATAAAATAGAATTCATCCAGTTGGCTAGACGTTTCAAATCCAGCATCAACAAGGCGAGGTAAAGGACATCCTGGCGATGACAGAGACATCTACCATGATCGTCTTCACTAACTTGAAGTTAAAGTTGTGGATGAAGTGCGGTTCAAGCATCCTACAAATTTGCTTTGATTTAGAGAAACTGCATGACCAGAAAGTTTGAGTTTGATGGATTGTGATGTAGATACCCTCACCAGAAACATCAAAGTGGTGCTACTGTCCAGGAAGTGCTGTGAGGGGAAAAGTAGAAATAACTGTGGTTCAAAAAGGACATCCTAGATTTCGATGACCAAAGAAAGGCTTTGAGGAGAGATGGTTAAAACAAACCCGAACAAGCTGACTTGAGACCGGGTAGCAACACAGTAACATCCTGATAGAGAATCACAACCTCATCGACTGTATTTAAAAAAAGACTTTTGATGATGTCTGACACGAGTGGCTGTGGCATATGATGAGAAAAGTTTGCATCGAAGAGGATGTCATTCATGTCCTTAAGGCTCTGTGTAAGAGCTCTACAATACTCTTGGATAGCCAAAGTTTCTTTCATACGACAGAAGGCATCCCTATAGTTACACCTGTGCTGCTCAACACTTTTCTAACGAACATCAGAAGTGAACCTCCACACGACCATCCATCACACTTTCGCTTTCATCGGTGGACAACAAATATGTAATCCGAGCTTTACAGACGACATCAATCTGATAGCAGTAACTAACAGAGAACTGAAAGAGGTTACAAACAGATTGACAGACAGTTACAGCCTGTGATGACATAAGTTGCTGAGGTGTGGGGTACTGTAGCTCTCTTTAATTAATCCACCCTTTTGCATTAAAAATTCGTGTGTATTTTTATCCTCCCTCTAAATACATTAGTTTTTAGAGAAGTTCAGATTATCGTTAAATGTTAATCACCTTTAAAGAGTATTAAATGTTGGACTCGACACATATTGTGTCTTTAGAGAAGAATAAATGTAGCTGTATCCATTGTTCTGACGAAGACTAGTTAATTCTAGTCCTTAGAAGATAGATAAAGACAAACAAAAATAAAGAAAGACAAATGGACTTTTTTATTTCTTCTGAAAGAACGTTGTACAATTCATAAAAATTACCTGTACGCACATTTAAATTTACCTGTATGATACTGAAATCAATGTTAACAAAATTACCCTCGCGAAATCTGTTTCAAGGTAAAATGATGAAGGAAAGGAAATACTCTGCACCATAATAAGAAAAAAATGTCAGAGTGCTGTTCAGCCTTTGTTTTTTTTGTTTTTTTGAAGAGCTTCAGCCGCCTTTGTTCGATTTTCCAGATCATGCTTTCAATAAGGCACACAATCTCATCCTTTCTTCTTTAATGTCTACTATCCTGTCGTTAGGCTAGCTGCAACCATTCCGCGACTCATAGATTGAGACAATTATTTTATTGGGTGAACATGACCATCTGATTCTCTTTCCTTACTTTGTTAATTTAACCATCGGGTAACTTCGAACATAGCTATATATGCGAGGATTACAAAAAGTCTACCAGCTTGAAAACAATTTGTTTTCACCGATATAAACACGAATGTTTACCAATATACTCGCGTTGGCAAGCCGAGAAATGGACGGGTAGAGATCCGTCAAATATCAAGCACATGACTTGCTAGTCTACATTAGAAGATAGTATTACAAAATCTAGAGATAAACAGTCCACATTTATTTTCATGGCAACCTGTCCATAAGCTAGATATCTGACTAGGCTTGTTACAAAATATCTCATTTTCCTGTTTTTCTGTCTCAAGGAATCATCTTTTTCTCAACAAATTTTAAAGCGTATTTCTGAAACTTAAATCTTGCAAAATGATAAATTAGGTAGGTAGGATTTTTTTCACCCGATTTTTACCTTCATTACGAATCCTGTACATAATAAATCCTAATAAAAACACAGTGAGATTAAAGGTTAAAAAATGCAGGTGAGAAAACAAGCGTTGTCGTCACAACCATTTCCTTCCTGGCGTCTGCTGTGGAGATGTGCTCACATCCGGCAATAGTAAACCAAAGTTTATTGACATAATGAGTGTGGAAATGCCGATGATTGGACTTCACTGAAGGTCGTCAACCCGTAAAACATTCCGTATAGAAAATGAATCACACTTTAAATTATTTTAGATAAAAACCAGCGACATAGAAGGTCAGGTATGTTTCTAACCCTGATCAAACAAGCTACAAAGTGCTTGTCCATCTCCACTATCCTGAGAAAAGTGATTACAGGGAAACGGACGCCTAGAATAAAAAATTTTTTCTGTAAGATTCTTACACGCAGATATGGCAAGAACAGCAGACTAGAGCCTGGACTTATATTGACAGTTTCCAATATTGTCATATAATTCACTATGCATGCATATAGACTAAATTTGACAGAAACCTGCATCCAGAACGTTCCATGTACATCTTCATTGCAATCACAATGATTTACTGAAGTTAGAACACATGAAACACTTCGATCATTTTGTTTTTGATTCGTAACTTGACCTCTTCACACAATCTCATCTTCGCTCTCCACATCACCAGTTAAAAAAATGAAATCATCTCCTTACCTGTATGGCAGTGAACTTTTGGCAAAGATAAAAAAGAGAAAGACGAGAAAAAGGAAGACCTGACATTGTGAATACTACGCTCAGAAATAATCATAAGATCTCAAGCAGATGATTTCAATGATAATGCAATGTGTCGGGAACTGTTTCCAAGAAGACTGTGTAGGATCCCTCTGTACTTTGAACTCCCAAAATAATACACAATGAAGTTAAGACTCATGCCCAGTAGAACGGACACTTCTGCAACATTGCACCAGGCAAGGAAATACAGACGATACTTGCCGGTGGCATTGAACTCTAAGTCAAATAAAGGATTTATTCGTAGAACAAGATTGGGCAGAGCAAATATCAGGAACTCCACAGATAACAGAACGAGCATTCTGGTCACTGCCACTTCATTCTTCATGCTGGTTGCAGAAGTCTCCTTCCTCCATGAAACAGTCTGCCATAGCTTGACAACAGTAACGAAAGTAGAAATCAGAACAATCATCGGAAATCCTACGAAACTATGAACCCGTAAAATATTCCGTCGATGAAGTCCAGTAACTCTTTATTTCTCGCCTGGTACTGTGTGACATAGATACCCATGAACGCGAGTTGTCTCCTTCTGTCGAAGAAGCAAGCTACTGAGTACTTTCGCCATCACTACCATCCTCAGAAAACAAAGGACGGACACGCCGATGAAGACAATCACAGCCATGGTCTTGGTTTTCAGTAAGGATTTGGCATGAAGTGGGAACAGGACACAGAAACACCGCTCCAGAGAAATAATCGTCGACAAGAACATCGACCCGAAGGAACCGTTGTAAAAAATCATCAGTTTGTTGTTGATGAAAAATGCAAACACTGGACCATAATTGTCAGGGGAGTGGAACATGGACATTTGTTCCGAATACAGCAGAAAGCAAAAACAGATGGATACACAGTCTACAAGAGCCAGACTGAAGAGACACAAGTTGACACGGTCCTTCAGGCCTTGTTTGTAGAAGACGATCATGTTGACCACATTGGCCGGTGCTCCAAACAGAAAAATCAGAGGTAGCAGGATGGCGGACTTGACTTTTGAACTGAGGAGCGCAGCTTCTGGACTAATGAGGTCTTCGCTGCCATCAGACGATGACATGGGAATGCAGTTGATAGGAATGGCCTCAGTTGTGTTTAGCAGACGAGTATCGCTCCACAAGCCACTGAGGTTTATTCTTTGACCAGCTTGCATTTTTTTTCTTTTTGCACTGCGTTCTTCTGAAAAATCTCTTTGGCAAAAAACAAAAACAAGCCAAACAAAACAAAATTTAAATAATCAAAAATCGAAACAAATTAAAACAATAATTATTAGTTATCTGCGTTAACTGATTATCACATCACCAGTTGTCACTACGTTTATCAAATATTATTCATCGAAGGACACCATCTGAATGAACCAACGATAAGTAGATGCGTTGAATCAAAAACAATTCCAATAATTGAAAGACTGCTTTTAAAAGCGATATGTAAAATGACTGGCTGGAATCTGTGTGCCAGGGTCATCCTCCTGCATGGTGCAATCTGTTGAAACAATGATGATGTCCTTCTACTGTCATATCTCCACATTCCAGATGTTATAATCTCTATATGCCTTTCAGCATTTGCCAACTCTTTGCGACACAGTTATATATTATAGACTATGGTTATTTTTGATTGTTTTTGTGCAGTGTACTGTGCAGATAAACCAACATTTCACATGAATTTCAAAATTATTTAAAATGCGTACGCAGAAACACACACACACACACGCACACAAAGACACAAACGCGCGTGCACACACTCATAAAAGTTGACACAAGGCGTTTCAACAGTCTCAGACTTTCTATTTACAAGTTTACTGACATTTTTCGATACGTTTCTTTTTCGCAATTTTACACAAATAATTAGGCAAACATGTTGTGGATCATCATTAAAGTCTTAACAGAATTTTCACGTACAGATGTAAATAAAAAATTACATATTTTTAAACAGTAAAAGAAAACAATCGTCTTTTGACAGGAATAAAAATAAACACTCTACTATTTACTGTATTGCTACACTGAAACAAATACTAATTAAGATATTCCAGAGAATCTTTACGCGAAAGACTCTTCACAATAACATTTGATAGCCAGGTTGTTATTACCGGTCGCCATCTTTTCCAATCTGTAATTAATAAAGTTGGCTAGCTGGGACGAATTAAATTTTCTATACCATTGCTGCAAACAATTTTTTCAATTTTAATATTTCAAAAGAGCTGTACCTTATACACGTCTAATTTTAAACGCCTTCCCAAAGATATTTAAGGGACAATAGGTGTGGTTCTGTGGTTTTTTAAATCACTAATCCTTCCGAGTGAACGGGATGAGGATGATATAGGTAAGCATCTAATCCCGTTTGTCCCTCACTTTTTTGGTCATTAACGGGTACAGTGCAGCAATCTGTACATTGTACTCGTAGGTGTTTTCACTCATCCGTCCTCACGTATGCTTTATTCCATAGTTATCTTTCCCTGAGAACATTTACTTTTGTGATCGTCAGCTGACTTTAGTCGCCATCTTTCTTCATCGAGAAGTATCGTGCAACGACGGAAACCACTCGTCGAACCTTCCGGAAAAGAATTGAATAACTGTTCGTCTGTCCTATTATCGTAATCATCATTTTATGAATAATTTAATCGTAAATAGTCTGAATCTTTCCAGCGAGCAAAATGCGCAATTGGTATTAAAATATTTCGTCTTTGTTAACAAAACACAGGTCTGCAGTTTACCAAAAAGATTTGTGTAAAACGGACCTATTTCCAATTTTTTTAATTGTTCCTTGCTTCTTATTTTGTTGATAGAGTGGTAGGTAAAGATTGGCTAAGTTGAGCGTGCGAGACAGTCCTCATTAAACCGAAGGGATTCTGCCTTTTGTAAAAACCTACACCCTAGTGAAACGAAAGCACCGATTGCCCTCCACAGTATCATCAGACATCAAAACCACACCATCAAATTGTTCACAGATACATCTTCAGAGTTTTATTGCTTGGAAACTTTGCCCAGCTGAGAAAACCGTTAAAGTTTAGGATGAAAACGATTAAAATGGCAAGGGAACCCGACGCGCCATAAAATAAAAATTTAAAGAATTAAAATTCGAGTGAACAGAAAATGATACACATGATACGATCAAAACCTGTATCTATTTGTATCTTCGTTACAACCTCAGTTCACGCTGTGTTTAATCCAATCTTCAGATCCACATTTGGGCCTGTAGACATACAAGCGGTTTGAGTAGCCGGGTGGAGTATCAAAATCACCATTTATTATATGAAAAATGTTTCCATATTGAGGTTCGATTGTACATATAATTATTGTTGTTCCTGTTTTGTTTGCTTTGTTCTCGTTTTCGACATCTACTTTCTCTTTGTGTTCGTTCTTTCCCGTCGTTAAAGCAATCAAAGGCCTTGTCGGGTATTGTTGTCTTGTGCCTGCCAGCAGATTCACACCCGGTGAGTGTAAGGTACTCGCATGATTGATAAACGACAGACAGATCAAAACCTTCGAAAGACCCTTAGGAAGACATGATGATGACGATTATGATGATGATGAAGACGATGATGATGATGATGATGATGATGACGAAGACGATGATGACGAAGACGACGACGACGACGACGACGACGACGATGATGATGATGATGATGATGATGATGATGATGATGATGATGATGATGATGACGGCGACGACGGCGACGACGACGACGACGACGATGATGATGATGATGATGAAGAATACCCATTTTCATATATGTAACCCATCCTAGGATCATAAGGGTATATACAGCGTACGATTATTATCTCACAACTATTCCCATGACCTGACGAACAAGTGTCTCTACTAACACCACTACTGCAATGCTGACATTGATGACGCGTGTCTTAGTTTGGAGGGAAGTGTGTTCCAGACCAGGGACACCTACTAAAGCACTTGAAGTTCCACCGAGGGACAGTCAGCAGCCTTTCTGAAAAGAATCGGAGGGACCTAGAAGGCATGTGGGTGCAGAAAGATATCATAAAAGGTATACCCTTAAAGTAGGAAAAGGCCGAATTAAAAATTTTGTACTGTATACAAAACTTCCCTGGCAATCAACGAAGCTTCCTGAGAAGATACCAAAGTGTTCATGCTTTGTTTTGCCATAAATGAAACACTCAGCATTAAGTAAACCTATTGCAAGCACGCGATCTGCTCAACAGGTAATGTGTAAAACAGAGGTGCAGCAATCAATATGCGAAATAACAAACGCAGAGACATCTAACAGTAGTATTTTCCTACAGATGGAATCAACTACTGAGACCAGTCTAGCAGTGGTAATGTCCGCCAAGTACAACCAAATACAGAGACAAGTCCGACAGTGGGAACAGGTTCAACCAGATGCTCGCATCTTGTATCACGAGTACTCCACCCCAACATGTGCTGTAGCTCAGGAGGCAGCACCAGGACTTGAAGCACCAGGTACTCAGACTAAACGAATCGAAGTAAAGACAAAAGCAAATAAAAAACATCTGAAAGAGTAGAAGACTCCAGTGTCTCTTGTTTGCAGAAAGTACCTGTTCTAACAAAGGGAAAAATATTCAATAGCTCAACTCAGTTCCGTTGTCTGCCAATATTTTTCCTAGCAGACAGGCAGAAGTAGATATATAATTACGATTTTTGTTGTTGTTGCATCTCTTCAAGAATTGATTTTCCTGTGAAGTGACTAGTCTGTAAAATTCCATGAAATATACTGAGCAAATGTAATTGCCTTGTGTGTCGCTACAATTTCAGTGTGAAGAAGATTAAACTGATCTAGGTCTCTTAGTACACTTTGTACTGGAATTCTTTATTACAAATTTATTCTCAAAATTATCTTGCAAACAAGATTACACAACGTGTTCATGTTTTTACTTTTTTTACATATGTACACATATGCATATACAAACTAATGGCACAGTTCATGAACATATAAATAAATTCTGAATATCGACTTGAATTGCAAGATGGACGAAAGAAGATATTCCACATTCAGAGTACATCACAGAAGATTTATTCTTCCATACATTTATTCATTTACTCGTACCTTGATTGATACCTGTCGTTGGGGGAAGTACATGGATTGCAGGATAGTCTTCGCCAGAGCTTCTTGCCGGGCAACATGGACGCACCATATCCCTCCTCGTATTTGTTGCGAATATGGGATTCCTGATATATATTGAAAGTCTGGAGAATTTCATTTTTACAGTAATTTTTTTTTCTCCTTGTACGAAATTCGTAAGAGCTTACTCAGGCACATCTCTTGAATGCTTGGATTCCGTGTCCATGTTTAACATTCTTAAAGCAAGATTGGAAGTCCGACTTGCACAAACTGTACTTCAATCCTGAATTGTAGTTGACCAGATCCTGTCAAACTTAGTCATGGCGGCTGTTGTTGTCTCGATCAGGATGACATTTCTGTTGTAGAGCTGCCATTATGGTCAATGTTGACAAACTACTTAAAGCTGTTTACCTTTCAGAGCCTTGGACATCTGCATTACCGTTGCCCATGACAAAAGAATACATAAAATGTAAGCCTCAACAATGGTCCCAAGACTTTGTCAGTTCGTTGTTACTACTCTGCTTCAAATACGATATTTCAACTTCGCTAGATTGTGTTCTTGAGGAATCAGGACAACACCACTTATTTCTAAACAAACTATACAAAGTCTCTCTGTATTTAGTACTCGCAAAATAATAAATAACGAAGTTGAGGCTCATACTTATTTGGCTAAAGGTTTCCGTTAAGTCAGCCCAGGCACCAAAGAACAGACGATACTTGCCCTGAGGAACGAATTCAGGGTTGAACAAGGGAAAAATCCTCTCAAAGACAAGCGGAAGGTTACAAAGCAAAAACTGAAGAGATAACAAAATCAACATTTTCGTCACTGTTATTTCTTTTTTTGTGTCCGCTGTCGATGTTTGCTTTCGCCAGGCAACAATTTGCCAGAGTTTGATTGAAGTAATGAGCGTGGCAATAAAAACGATGATTGGACATCCAACAGTTATCATAAACCCATAAAATATTCCATCTAGAAAATTGAATAACTCCTTGTTTCTTGAATGAAAATCTGTGATGTGCATGTCCATGAATGTTGTTTGTGTTCGCAAGTCGAAATAACAGACTACAGAGTATTTAGCCATGACAACGAGCCTGACAAAACTAATTATCGGAACTCCTATTCCTATAATAAGAGCCATGTACTTGGTTTTCAGAATGGTTCTCACATGTAAGGGAAACAATACACAAACACATCTCTCGACGGCAATGATGGCAGACAAGAACATCGACCCGTACATGCAGCTATAGAATATTGTTATTTTGTTGTTGATTATGAAACTGAAAACAGGACCTAACAATTCTGGAGAGTTAAACATAAACATTTGTTCTCCGGAAAAAAGGAAATAAAAGGAAAGAGTTAAAAAATCGACAAGAGCCAGACTGAAGAGACAGAGGTTGACCCGATCATGTAAGCCCTGCTTGATGAAGACGACCATGTTGAGGAGATTAGTCGGACCTCCAAAGAAAAAGGACAATGGCATGAACACCGCTCCTTTGAGTTTCAAGATGAGGCGAGCGACCCCTGGGCTGACCAGGTCACCGCTTCCGTCTGATGATGAAGTCTGTATACAGGAGGTGTTTATGTTTATATTTATGTTTATAGTCTCGTTCCAGGTGGTCGTCAGGCCGAATTCTTCAAAGTCTGACATTCTTTAATTCGTATTCTGAAAATTCCTCAAAACAGGTTCTGGTAACTAGCAAGGGTAAAACAGCTGAAATTAAATTACACTTTTTTCATATATTTGCTTTAAATGTTTATTTTCACAACACTTCAAGAAAAAAATAATGAAAATTTACATTTAAAAATTGTTAGAAGTTTTAAAAAATCATGAAAAGATTTCTAAATTCAAGTTTTAGTGTATAGTTTTAAAATTTATTTTTAAAACTTTGTTGACTTCTGTTTTGGAAACAAAACAATCAAACTAATGAGACTCACATACATTGCGGCTTCCTAGAATTATGTTTTTTCGTATTACACGAGAAGTGAATTACTAGGTTAGAGACAGCCAGTATAGGTAATTGAAGAGTAAGGCAGATGACTGGTGGAAGAAAAGTTCCTTTTAAATAAACTTCGAAGAATATTCGATTCTAACCTAAAGCTGGTGACAGCAATAAAACGTTGGATATGTACGATTACGAACAATTTAATATTTTTCCTATTTTTTATTTTTAATAACACCATTGTATGCATAGATCACTGCATGGATAATTAAATTGGGGCATAAAAATCTCATCCCCACTATTTCAAGTGGTCTTTATCTTCCTTTCACTCAAAACTTATTTTCCACAGCACACAGAAAATCAAATAAAAGATATTTTAACAGAGCTTTACATTTATAATTTTCCCATAGTTCAACTTGAAAACTCTCAAATGTTTTAAGTTTTAATTATGAAATCCCTAATTTCTCAAGTATAGTTATACAAACATCTCAACGCTTTTTCTAAAGTTTTCTTTTGTCTTAAAGGTCTGAATCGTTCGATACACAGGATTTAAAATTGTAAAATGGATTTCTTCTTCCTCCTCCAATATTTGACAAGATTTGTCAAGAGGACTGCATACGAACACAAAAAAATCTTAAGTGTCATTGGCAATAATTTTTGTATTCTGTAGCTCGAAAAACGCGTCAAAATATCAGATCTTTCTCGAAAAAAAAAGGTATTTCACCTGCGGTAATTTATTTTTATTTAATTTCTTGAATTAGGTGGATCAAATGGAGCTTACACTTTTTTCACACATCATCTCTATACCACTGTTACTTTTAGTGTTCGGCTTAAGACAGGGCTGGACTTAATTAGTGTTTGTAAATTAAAACTTTTATTGACTTGTGGAATGTGGTCTAGTTGGTGTGGATGTGGTAGTTAAGTCTTGTTACCTGCGCCTGGTACAGTCCCAGACATGGCAAAACACAGAGGATGCGATTCAATGGCTTTCTTTGTAGGAAACAGAATATAGAAATGTTATTCGGGATGTTTTGTTGTGCACCTTTTCCGGTGATAAGGTGAACATCTTCGTTACTGCAAAAATATATGAGGGCTAGCACAGGTGCGTTTTTACAGTGCATTTCTAGCTTTTCTAAGAACTTGTGTCAATGAATTTTGATACGGACGCACACGTATAAGGTCAAAACAAGCACACACACGCACAAACAGGCATACCAACGAGCACACGCAGGCAGAAATTGATCTCAGGCATTTTAACCATATTGATACCTTAACAATATTTTTCTTAGATTTTCAACATTTTATATCGTTAAATAATAGTCATGGTGTGAATGAGTTATAATCTTAACACACTTTATTTCGTAAAGTTAGTGAATACAGATTTTTACAGATTTTATTGGTTTTAACCTGAAAATGAAATCTTTTGACCTAATACTGCGCATACAACTAGACATACTGCTATTTACTGTACTCCCACGGAAAAACAATTCCTCGTCAAGATGCTCCTCCTCTCTTAATGCGAGCACATACCTACTAGAACACTTACAGGTGAGCCTAGGGGCAATCAGCAGATTTTCTCGGGAGGATCGGAGAAACTGAGAAATAATGGTGGATGGAGTTACAGAAAAGCTCAAAGTGTAGCTTCAAAATGTGGAAAAGTGTCAGGGGCATTATTGTAGCAAAGACTAAACTTCACTTGCGATTAATGAATTTCCCTGAGCACAAAGTATCATGTATGATGACTTGATATACAGAAAACACGAGTAAAGGATCGTCATTAACTCTTTGCAAGATGCGCCCTACAGAATACAGTTGCACAAAGAAAAAATGTATAGACGTGTAACAGTAGTAATTGTCGACAGATGTGGAGAAATATCTAACAGTAGTAATTTCCAACAGATAAACCATATTCTCACCCCACGTGACTGTAGCAAGTGTTTTAACTAAGGTTGCAGAATGTGGACTTAAAACACCAGGTACTCACTCTATGTTAAAGGTAGTATAAGTTAAAACAAACTAAAGGAACCCTCAAATCTCTGAAACAATACAAGGATACACACCTGTCTGGAGAAACAATAAGCAGGTCCTGCATGGAACAAAAAGTCCACACTTGTTTACAAAGACATTTGTTTCAAGTTTTATGTACGAGATACAGAGAAGTCGTCTGAGGAGCTTCTTCTCAAATGCTCGGTCTCTTTATCTCGGAGAGTAGAGTCGACATTGAATGTCAGTAAAACATGACTGGGTCTAGGAAGCCGTGTACACATTATAATATTCAATAAACCTAATCTCATGCTTGCACCAGATCATATCTAACCTACCTATGGCCTCTGATACCGTCGCAGTCCTGATGCGAATATCGAAATCGTAATGTAGTCATACAGATATCTACATCACCGCTGCCAGTGATAGAATAATACAGAAAAAATAAACTTTAAAAGTGATCCTGATGCTTCGCCAGTTTATTGTTACTGGTCTGTTTGACAGACACCACTTCAACTTCGTTTGATGTGTGTGCTCAGTTAATACACTTGCAACTGCTTCTGAACAGATGATGAACAGTCTGTCTATACTTTGTACTAGAAAAATAATAAATAACAAAATTAAATGTCAGACTCATTTGGCTAGATGATTCCGTGAAGTTTGCCCAGACACCAAAGAACAGACGATACTTGCCCTGAGGAACGAACTCGGGATTAAACAAAGGATAAATTCTCTCGAAAACCAGCGGCAAGTTGAACAACAGAAACTGTAAAGATAATAAAATCAACATTTTAGTCACTGTTATTTCTTTTCTTGTTGTCCCTGTCGATGTTTGCTTTCGCCAGGCAACAATTTGCCAGAGTTTAATGATGTAAGGAGCGTGGCAATAACAACGATAATTGGACATCCAACAGTTATCATAAACCCATAAAATACTCCGTCTAGAAAGTTGAATAGCTCCTTGTGTTTTGAGTACAAGTCAGTGATGTACATGTCCATGAATGTTCTTCCTGTTCGCTTGTCGAAATAACAGACTACAGAGTATTTAGCCATAACTATGAGCCTGAGAAAACTAATTATCGGGACTCCGACACCTACAATAAAACCCATGTACTTGGTTTTCAGTAAGGTTTTTACATGTAAAGGAAACAATACACAGACACATCTCTCGACGGCCATGATGGTTGACAAAAACATCGACCCGTACATGCAGCTGTAAAATATTGTAATTTTGTTGTTTATTATGAAACTGAAAATAGGACCAAACATTTCTGGAGAGTTGAACATGAACATTTGTTCTGCAAAAAATATAAAACAAAAGAGAGAGTTAAAAAATCGACAAGAGCCAGACTGAAGAGACAGAGGTTGACTCGATCATGTAAGCCTTGCTTGATGAAGACGACGATGTTGAGGAGATTAGTCGGACCTCCAAAGAAAAAGGACAATGGCATGAACACCGCTCCTTTGAGTTTCAAGATGAGGCGAGCGACCCCTGGGCTGACCAGGTCACCACTTCCGTCCGATGATGAAGTCTGTATACAGGAGGTGTTTATGTTTATGTTTATGTTTATTGTCTCATTCCAGGTGGTTGTCAGGCCCAGTTCTTCAAAGTCTGACATTCTTCAATTCGTATTCTGAAAATTCCTCACAAACAGGTGATGGTAATTAGTGAGGGCAAAGCAGATGAGATTAAAACATTGTTTTAAAACTTTTTGAAAGATGTTTTTGGCTAAGTTTAGTTCGACAATACTGCAAAAAATATAATAATTATCTGAATTCAGATATGGTACTGATTTTATCAGATTCTTTCTTTATTATTTTGATTTATTTATAAATTTGTTTAGACTGCATTTTTTTTGGAACGAAGTAAGCTAATGGAACTGCTGAGACTCAGATTCATTACAGCTGTCACAAGCGATGCATCGAATACATATGAGAGTATAAAGAGTACAGGAAGATGATTTATATCAGAAAAGTTTCTTTTATAAACAAAATTAAGAAAATTTTCTGAAAATTAATTAATATTGCCATCCAGCTAGTGGTAGAGATAAGACTTAAGGTACGTCCAATTTCTAAGAACTCTACACGGTCATTACTATAATTAAATGATTGTTTTGTTAATTTTTTTCTCTGTCTGTCTAGATCGTGGTGTGCATATTTAAATGGTGATAAGGAATTCACAATCAACACTTTCACCCACACACAGATAAACACGCACTCACGTACACACACGTACACACAGACACATGTACATACGCACAAACACACACCTAGGCACACACCCATGCGCGCACACACTTATTCATTCTGTCTCCGTCTCACTCACTACACAATGGTGCAGTCTCGGCTAATCGTTTCACAGCTCACAGAAAAGCAAACAAGAGATATTTTAAAGCAGCTTTAAATTCCCAATACTCAACAAAATACTTCAACTTAAAAACGTTGTCAAATATTTATAGTTGTAATTATCCCTAATTTCTCAAGTAATGTAATCAAACAAAATTTGTATCTTAAAGGTCTACATCGTTAGATACACAGAATTCCAAAGACTACAAATTCAAGAGACATTTCTGTTCTCCTCCGTTTGGACAAAACAGTCAAGATCACATTAAAACAATCTTGCCAAAGAAAATATTTTTGTCTTCTGTAAATGAAAGGTAAGTAAAATGTTTAGTACGTCCTTTTTTTAAAAGTAAGTTTGGTCTTCCGAAATCGACTTTTTAAAATTTCTTGAGCTAGGTGGATCCAACGACCGTTATTTCTACTGTTTTCACTTCGCATTATCTCCATGTATTGGTCCGTATGCCACTGTTAGTACAGTCTGGTGTTTGGCTCAAGAGATAGGGTTGGGTGTAAGGATTTTAAATTTTCTGTTAACAATGCTGCCTGTTTCGCCATTCAAAATTTAGACAACTGAAAATAATTAACTGTCAACTGGTAAAAACGTTTATGAAATAAGAAGGAAACAGGTGAAGGTAAGTGTAGATGTCAGCTTATTAAAAGGTTTAAGGCTTTATTTACTTGGCTTTTTTTTTGCCTATGTAAATGTATTTTGCTGCAGGCGGCATGTGATGTGTTAAACACTGATCTTGTTATTTTATACTAAAGTAGACTTTTCACTTGCTTTGCAATGCTTATGAACTTTTGTGACCAAGAGACCTACACGCAAGCTCACACACACACAGAAAGGGAAAAGTCGGAACTGGAGTTTTTTAACGGTCTTTTACCAGTCAAAATAAATTTCACTTTTATTATCAACAGCTTATATCTTTTGTGAATCTGTTACAATACGCGTTGTAGATAAATATTATTATTCCAATATTCTCCACGTAGAGAGACTAACAAAAAATAAACAGATTTTGTTTAAAAGAACAAAGAATAAATATGCTGGGCGAAAGACTGCTTACAAAATAAACGCTCTGCCTATTTACTGCATTTACACATTGAAACAATTGTTAATTAATATTCTCGAGAGAATTTCTACACGAAAGACTTTTCACCATTACATTCGTTTTCACAGCACGAGTCGCCATGTTTCCATTCTGGAACTAACAAAGAGCAGAGCACTTTGTGTACTTGACACCAAGTGCATTCTCCCACCTCTCGCATGAATATATTTATTAGCAACTGTTACAATATTCTAATTTTACAAAAGTATTGTACCTAACACATGTCCTTCAGAAAGAAATATTGTCACGACAGTTGGTCTCTTGCTGTCGTTCGTTTAGCCTCTGATTATTTTAAAATAAACACACAGGACATTAGAATGCAGGAGTGTCTGTTCATTAGTTTTTCCCTGAGTTTTGTACCTTCAGTAATTGAGACGCGCAGAATTTTTTTGAACTCTTTGCAAGCGCACGATCTTGTCAACCGACAAACCCCGCAAAACAGTTGCTAAGTAACGAAATCAGAGACAAGACTAACTGCAATAATTGCCGACATACACAACCAAATGCAGAGACATGTTTAGCAGTAATCATTTCTCTGACAGATACAAGCTGTGATTATTACATCACTGCAACAAGGGCTTCTACTAAGGTGGTAAAATGTGGACTTCAGACAACACGTGCTCTAAGCAAAATAAAAATAAAAAAATATAAGAAATGATAGTGAAAAACTGAAATAAAAATATATAATGCTGTATGTCTTTGCTTTCTTGGAAAAAGATATTTCACTTATTTCGCGTTAGAGAATTCTGTCATACCCTGAATAAATGAGTGCACGGCATTGCATTATGTCAGCTCATATCTTGTGTAATACGCTGTCAGCATGGAGAATAATAAGTTGATATAATGCATTGTTCTTCTGCCACAGCACTTCTAAACTTACTCTCACAAAATGTTTTGCACAGAATATAGCACAACGCTTTTACAGGCACTCAGGGGTGTGTATATATATAAACTAACGACCGATATGCACTGAAATATAAACAATCACAGAATACTTGCAGAAAATTGATACTTCTTTCAGAAAACATAATACAAGATTGACTCATTCACTAGTACTGGTCATTGGAGGGAGCACGAGGATAGATGATGTAGCTGAAAGGTCCCTCCTATTAGATTCCTGAGACCACTGCTCCACCTTTGTAATCCAGAACTGTCTTCGACTTCTTAGGAAGGCTTATAGAGCATATTGCCAGGCTACATGGTCAAACCACATCAGCTCACACTACTTGGCTGTTGATAGTAGAGTCCCTGATGTCCTACGAGTGTAGTAAACGTACTTTGTACAAAGCCATTGGTCTGATGATTGCCCGCGATTGAGAGAAGGTCCTGAGGATCTGATTGTCTTGTCTTATCGCCAAGTCTATGTTTCCTGTCATTAAGGCCGGCTTGGTATTACAAGGCTCGTGTGTACATTGTATTTTATAGTAATGCTGATATTAGAGACCGAAGGTGGCTCCCAAATTCTTAAAACTATTTATTTGCTCCAGCTTGTCCTATATCCTTGTCAGCTCCCTTACATGGATGTTCTTTACATATGCCAGTGTAGCTTCCTTAGATGCCTGTATTTTAGAACAGCAGTACCCGTTTCTAAACAAACTGTAAAAAGTCTGTCTATATTTTGTACTCGCAAAATAATAAACAACAAAGCTAAAGGTCAGACTCATCTGGACAGATGTTTCCGTTAAGTTAGCCCACACTGTATAGTACAGACGAATTTTCCTTGAGGAACAAATTCAGGATTAATCAAAGGATAAATTCTCATGAAAACCACTGGCAAGTTGAACAGCAGGAACTGTAGGGATAGCATTAACATTTTTGTCACTCTTATTTCTTTTCTTGTCGTCGCCGTCGATGCCTGAATTCGCCAGTTAACAATCTGCCAGAGTTTAACTGATGTAATGAGAGTGGCAATTAAAATGATTGTTGGACATCCAACAGCTATCATAAACCCATAAAATATTCCGTCTAAAAAATTTAAAAGATTTTTGTTTCTTGAAAAAAATTCCGTCAAACGCATGTCCATGAATGTTTCTCTGTTCGCATGTCGAAATAACAGACTACAGAGTGTTTCGCCATCACCACGAGTCTGAGAAAACTAATTACCGGCACCCCAATACCTATAATAAAAGCCATGTACTTGGTTTTCAGTATGGATTTGACATGTAAGGGCAAACAATACACAGACACACCTGTCGACGGCAATGATGGCAGACAAGAACATCGACCCATACGTGCAGTTATAGAATATTGTTATGTTGTTGTTTATTACGAACGGGAAAACAGGACCAAACATTTCCGAAGAGTTAAAGATGAACATTTGTTCCGCGAAAAGAAGAAAGTAGAAGGAAATACTTAAAAAGTCTACAATAGCCAGACTACAGAGACAGAGGTTGACTCGATCATGTAAGCCATGCTTGAAGAAGACGACGATGTTGATGAGATTACTCGGAGCTCCGAGGATGAAGAGGAGTGGAAGGAACACCGCTCCTTTGAGTTTCAAGATGAGGCGCGAGACTTCAGGGTTCACCAGGTCACCACTTCCGTCTGATGACCATGTCTGCACGCACTCGGTGCTAAAGTTCAGGCTCACTGTCTCGTTAGGAGAGGTCGTCAGGTCGAGTTCTTGAAAGTCTGACATTCTATATTTTGCACTCTACAACTCCGGGATGACAGATGTTGGTAAGTGCTAGGTGCAAAGCTAAGATGAAAACATTGTTAAAGAATATTTTCCATGGAACCTTTGCTAGGTTTAGATACTCTAAGTACATAAAACTAAGTAAGTGTTTAGTATTCATTTCCTAGTGGCACAAAGAAAAACAAACTCCATTTAAAAGCTTTCAAAATACAACCTTTTTCTTTACTTATTTATTTATAAGTTTTTCTCGACTACTTTTCTATTTAAGATACTAAAGCAAGGCACTCACACTGATTCAAGCTATCTTGAATTTTGAAAATCTAGCATGAGACTAGAACAGAAGCGAATATAAATAAGCGTCTGAAGAGTGAAGACAGATGGCAATCGGTAAGAAAAATACCTTTTATTAAAAAAAAAATAAAAGGGAATCAATAATATTGTCGGCTTTTGCAAAATGAAGAATACTTTCAGTAAGGACAATTACCGAGAAAATAAAAATAATATTTACTACACATTTTTTTTTAACATGGCGAACATCTCTGTATAGATATTTTAATACAACGGTAAAAAAATATTAAAACTATTCACTGGCAAGTACGGAGAAACAAACCCTTAAACACACACACAGACACACTTAATTACACATTAGGATGTTCAGAGCTTACAGCACACAAAAAGCAAACGAGATGTTTTAAGAGTTTTCTGCTGAAGTACGACCGTTTAAAAAAATATTTTGGTCACATACTAATAACTAAGCACAACATGGAAACTTCGTAAACCAAACATTTGTAGTTTTTATTAGATCACTAATTTTTCACTGAAAGCTACGCAAACACGAAAATATGTTTTGAAAGATTTCCTTTCTTTTGTGTCAATTTTTCAAAATTATTAGATATACAAGATTTACCACTCCTTTACAACTTTTTCTCTCCCCAAGTATTGAAGTAATTTGTCAAGCACATTGAAAAACAAAATGCATTTATTAAAAATAATTGCCGTCATTCTTTGTTAATGTTTTTTCAACTAAAAGCTCGTCAAAGACTAGGACCTACACAAAATTATTAGTTTGCCTGCCGCACCTGGTTTTTTTCAGTCTTTGCTGTTTTCAGAACGAGAGTGGTGGTGGTGGTGGTGGTGGTGGTGGTGGGGTGGGGGACAAAGATTAAACTTACCTTAATGTTTGCACCTGCTTCGTGTCAGGGAACTATTTCGTGTGCTACTAAGGTTGAATAGTTGTTTATATGTTCAGTCCTGAATATGGAGAAACACACTGACTGCCATGTAGCAATGCTCTTTTCATTTTCAAGTGATTCAAATAGATGCTGCACATCTGGAAACGACTACATCTTTGGTATTACAACAACCTTTGACTTGCACAGTATGTCATCGCTTGAATAGGGTCTTACACTCATCTGACGGTCCATCTTTCCTTTTCCTTCAAAGTTCTTCATCAATAGACTATAAAAGTTGTCTTTTTTTCTCTCAGTTCCAGATTATTCACATGGCTGGTAACGCGCCAGATAACTGCGCAAACAATTTGATGAAAAAATTTGGAAGAAAAAAATATACCCACATAATGGTATTAACTTGCTTAGGTTTATGTGAAAATTAAAGTTGTGTGAATTCACCCAGGAACTTTTTAAAATGCGTTTGCACTTCGCAGAACTATGGACAGACGCTAGTTTGTGTTCTCCATGTCACTAGCTACAAATGCGCTCCCACACACACACACACAAATGCACATACGCACAGCATACACATTACACAAACCAGGTCATTCTTCCACTCACTCTCTCTTTCCTAGACACACACATGCAGACATTTCAAGACATAAATCCAGAAAGTTCAAATACTGCTACAGATGAGTCCGTAAGTTGACCATGAGCGTGCTACTGGAAACTTACAAGAACAAAGAAGTGAATTCTCAAAAGCATTTATTCAATCAATTCATTAATAATTGTTACAAGTTTAATATTTTTAATTTCCGTAGCTTATACTTGTTTTGACATAAAAATCCTTCCAGAAATGTTTTTTTCTTGACAACTGCTCCGTTGCCATATTTTGCTCAGGTGCTGAATATTCCGAAATAAAGGAATAAGCATTGACGATATACTGAAAGGCGTTCTTTGTCATAGGAATGAATAATTGGTGAAATGCAAGAATCTGTAGATTAATTCCTCTTTTATGCGATCACCTTTCCCTGAGAACAGGTTGACTCTTGTGATCCTATAGACAAGATCACTTTAATTACCAACTGAGAATAATCGTGTCACGAGAGTAACCATTGCCGAAAAAGATTTAATAACTGTTTCGTATGCCCCATCATCATGATTATCATCATTAATTTTGCATAATATATTAAAATGGTGTTTTTTTTTCTTTCTTGCAGGCGAAATTCAAAGATATTACATTGTTGTTACCAAGACATTTATCAGCAGATCGGAGTAAGATTTTTTTGCAAGCCATTTAATTGTGGATTTTGTTTTCTTTAGTCTTGATGATTGATTTATTGATTTGTGTTGTTGATGTAGTTGTTGTTGTTGTTGTTGTTGTTGTTGTTGCTGTTTTGCTTGAGCTTAGTTTAGCTGTTTGTAATCTTTGTATTACTTTCTTATTTCAAGCCAAAGCAGAAGCCTGTTTGTTTGTTTTTCTGTTTTCGATGTTAATAGGGGAATTGTTATTAAAGATTAACTGAATTAAAAATAAAAGACAGTCTCCCAAAAATCTGAGGTAGTTATACCTCTTAGAACAGCGAAGCCGTGGCAAAATAAAAGCAGCTTTCACCATCCAAGGTAGAGATAAAAAAATTAATAATGTCCACAGATCATCAAAGGTGTGACTTTAGGTCTCGTTTGGTAAGGTCGTGCTGACTGTTGTTCGTTTAAATTATATGGTATTGTTCTTGCACAATCTTCTTGAAAAAAGAACAATTAACTCAGTGACATTGAAGTCTTACAAGAAAGCACAATCAAACCGACTGGAATAAGAAATAAAGACTTCAACATACAGCGCCAGGCCTTCCACAAGTTCAGCAACGAGATGCAAGTCAACACGTGGACTATCCAGTGCTGCATCACACAGTACAGCACAGACATGACTCCCTGGTCTTACCTGTCGGCTAAACTAAGGGAAGACTTGAAAGCTCAGAACTTCAATTGCGATGAGGTGAAGTACACGACAAGAAACGGCCTTAAAAACAAAACAACTATTTGGGTTTTTAAAGGACGGATTTAAGAAAAAAATAATGCAACATTGGCGAAAGTGTACTGACGTAAATGGTGATTTGTGAAAAAAACATTTTGTGTAGCTGTAAAATTAATTGATCTGGGTAAATTTATTTTTACTTCATTGAAATATATGTTTCCTTTCAATTTTTATTATAAAGAGAAAGGTTTGCAGGCTGTTCTCACACGATTATTACCGTTTTTCTCTGTATTTTTTTCATCTACTATTCCTCTTATCTTCGTTTTTTCCAGCCTTCTACTTGATCACCAACCTTGTCTTAGGTTGGTTTGAAACTATCAGGTACAGATATTCAGGTTAAATGTTAGAGTAGTTTATACTATCGACACAAACCTTCTCTACTATTTAGTATAAGGTAATGCTATGTATTTGTTGTCAGATATGATAGTATAGAGCGCTATATAATATTGTCAGGTGACTGACTCCAGGTACATGGGTATCCACTTGATGTGATATAACCTGGGGAAGTACTATTGTGGGGTGCATGCTACCCGACAGACTCACATTACTAGTCAGTGTGATGTAGAGTTTTCGTGTGTTCAATCCAAAGCGATTGATTAAAAACTACGGAAGACCTTGGGAAAATAAGGTCATCATGACCTAATAACGATAACAAGTGGGTCAAGTTGTAGACTTTAAGCACCAGACACTTACTCCAGGTGTAGCGTAGAAAAACTCAAAACAGTGTGAATCTCTCAAACAGTACACGACTACAATGTCTCCTGTATAGAACAATGCCTGACATAATAAGATAAGTCAACGATATTTAATAACTTAGTTCCCTGCTCTGCCAACATCATTCCTTGCAGACAAAATATCATCTTTGCATTGTCTCTATAATTGAGTTTACCTATAATAGCAGTTAGCTCTCTGTAGGAAACCCTGCAGTGAGTTGTATTGCTTTGTTATTGTCAATACGGTTGCAGTAGTGGGAAAACCAAAACTACTTTAGTACTACAGAAAGAATTAATCATTATAAACTTCCACATACAGAATTCTTCAAACAGAATAGCACAGCGCTTTCACTCACACACTTATAATACATGTACACATACAAAAGCTAAACACACAGAGAGAATATTGCCGAAAACTACACTTGTGGAAAACGGTTGATGCTTTGCTTAAGGTACATATAAATACATAAATAAATCGAAAACTGAGTATTTGTTCTACACCTTGCAAGTTTGATACTACGACTCTTGATAGACTCCAGTTAAGTTAGATAAATGAATTATTTTTTTTTAAACCACAACATACAGAAGCACTTATTTCTAAACAAATCATATACTGTTTTTCTGTACTTAGTACTAGAATAATAATAAACAACAAAGCTAAATGTCACATTCATTTGACCACACATTTCCGCTGCACTAGCACACACAAGGTACAACAGACGATACTTGCCCTGGTGAGCAAACTCAGGGTTAATCAAAGGATAAATCCTCATGAAAAGTAAAGGCAGGTTCAGCATCAGAAACTGCAGAGATAACAAAATCAACATTTTCGTCACTGTTATTTCTTTTTTCGTTGTCCCTGTCGATGCTTGCTTTCGCCACACAACAATCTGCCAGAGTTTAATTGATGTAATGAGCGTGGCAATAAAGACGATGATTGGACATCCAACAGTTATCATAAACCCATAAAATATTAAATCCAGAAAGTTTAGCAGCTCCTTGTTTCTTGAATGAAAAATTGTAATGTGCATGTCCATGAATGTTGTTTGCGTTCGCATGTCAAAAAACACACTACAGAGTATTTAGCCATGACCACGAGCCTGAGAAAACTAATTATCGGGACTCCAACTCCGACAATCAAAGCCATCTCCTTTGTTTTCAGAAAGATTCTTGCACGTAACGGGAACAACACACAAACACATCTGTCAACAGCAATGATGGTTGACAAGAACATCGACCCGTACGTGCAGCTATAGAATATTGTTATTTTGTTGTTCATAATAAACCTAAACACAGGTCCATACACCTCTTGAGAGCCAAACATGAACATGTGTTCGGCGTAAAGAATAAAACAGAAAGAAAGAATTAAAACATCGACAACAGCCAGACTACACAGACAGAGGTTGACTCGGTCATGTAAGCCATGCTTGATGAAGACGACGATGTTAATGAGATTACTTGGAGCTCCGAAGATGAAGGTGAATGGAAGGAACACCGCTGCTTTGAGTTTCAAGATGAGGCGCGAGACTTCAGGGTTCACCAGGTCACCACTTCCGTCCGACGATGAAGTCTGAATACAATCAGTGCTAAAGTTTAGGTTCACTGTCTCGTTTCTCACATCCGTTAAGCCTAGTTCTTGAAATTCTAACATTTTTAAGTTGGTATTTCCGAAGATTCCTTCAGACTTGTGTTGCTAATTCAGGGGTAGAGAGATTCTGGGATACCAACATTAAACCAATTATTTCATACTTATATATTTGCTTTGTTTCAGGCTACTGCATGATCTCAAGAAATGTCAAGATTATAGTCGATGGAGTTAAAATTCAACAAGAAGTTTTTCAAATAAATGTCTACTGCTTTTAATAACATGAAAGAAATTTCGTGGAGTAATTTTCTGCGGAAGTAAAGGGAAGTAATTTGACGTACAATCTCTGGCGTTGTCAAGAATTACCTCCCTGCATGCAGCCAGGACGAAATAAATAGGAGCGAGTGTGTACACAGCCGTTAGACGAGTACATGGAGATCATTATGTGAGCAGGAAAATTTTGGTTTTACAGATATATGACATATAATGGAAAATCAAAGTTCATCCCAAGTTAGGGCCAGAAATAAAACTGTCGGCATATCTGATTACAGAGAAAATAGTCCCGAGAAAACATTGTTATCGCGAAGCCTTGTGTATGGATATTTGTGTGCATATTTAAACGGTTAAATGAAACTCGTAAGCACACACACACACACTCACACACATACACATTCTGTTACTCTCTCTCTCTCATTTTTTTTTCTTTCTTTCTCTCTCTCTCTCACACACACACACAAACTTCTTTACACAATTATTTCTTCAGAGCAAACCAGAATTATTATTTCAGTTTTCCATTGACTTTTCTGTAGGTACTACTAATAAGTTACATTAAAAAAACTTCATAACTGTATATCAAACATTTACAGTTATTACACCACTCCAATTTCTCAAAGAAAAGTACACAATAATCAAAATCCTGTCTTGAAACTTTTCCTTTGTTGTAACTGTCAAAATTATCAGCTACACGGCCTCTTCTGTAAAATCACGTCAAAGATCAGGATTTTATTTTAGAAAAGAAAATGTTATTTTGACTGAGCAAACCCTTTCCATTATTTCTCGCTTTTTTAAGAGAAGGGTGGGAACACACATGGGGAGGGGATTGAACAAAGATTATTTTTCGTACTTTGAGTCACGCCTGGTTTCTACTCCATTGATACTGTCGTTCATTTGTACAGTCGTTGCCGGAAGTCCACTGACGCAGAAGGTTGACCACACCCCGGATGGAGAGCAGGTCCTGCACAGGATGACCAGTCTACCCCTTCATGCTCTTCCTTTGGCCATCGCGGCGTCGACAGCCCTACCCGGACTAGTCCTGGACAGAGTGTCAGGCCCTATCACGTGGTTTATGTTCTCTGTACGAGATCCGAAGCAGCGCATAAAAGAACTTGTTTTCAAATGCTTGCATTCTCCTGTTTTCCATGTGTACATCAGGATCGGTACTACAAGGGATACCAAAGTCAAACGAGTTTTTGAAGTATATAATTTTTTTATGGAAATAGTCTATGTTTAGTAAGTGCTCCTGTTTGAAGGTCTCCGTACATTAAGATTATACCGATCCATTAATAGGGATTCGTAAGTGTGGATGCAAACCCCTTTAACTATTGTTTTCAGCTCCTGGCACAACCGTAAGTCGAAGCAGCGGCTTTCTTTGTTGGCAAGAATCTATAGCAAAGCTATTTTCCATACCATGATTCAGTGTAGTGAGGTTCAAGGTGGAATGCTGTGTTGTGCTCCGTGTTTTCATCATATTAACTCATACACTGTTAAATGCCACAGCCACGTTTATCAAAGACGAAGCTGTTGCATTGCCACTGTAAGTAAATGTTAACATAGATATCGTAAGCTTCCTTCGCCAAGTTTTCCATCAATAAATTCTGACTCATTCGCTTAACTTCTCTTTCACTAACATAAGCGTTCATACATCAATACAGCGAGAGACACTCAGAAAGTGCGCGTTGTTTATTGTCATTTACAAAATCAATATTCAGTATTTTCACGTGACTAAAGGTTTGTTTGTAGTATTTTTGCTTTGTGTACTGAGCTCACATCGGCAAGAGGAAGGGCATTCTACACATCATCATCATCATCCACCACCACATCATCATCATCATCATCATCATGTTAGGAGTGGTGACAATGGCTGTGATGAGCAGCAGGGAGGACATATTCTTTCTGCTAAGGCATCATTTTTTACAAACAAAGTTTAGGTAAAAGTAAAGATAAATAATTTGATTGCAACTTAACCTATATCTAAGCTGATACTATTTTACAATGATTGAGGTAACAATTTTTCTTTCTGAGGGCAGGTATATCAGCTCTGCTTCATTGTTGTAAGCGAACCTTAAGTTTCAAAAGTTTTCACTTATCGAAAAATACCGCTAGGGTCAAGCTGGGAATCGAACCAAAGACCTCTCGCACCCGACGTGAGAATCATACCTCTAGACCACTTGGCCGCTGTATGATCAAAATGCATCACCCATTTTTCCAAGATATTCTTTCGAAGCTTTGTTAAGGGAAATAAACCTCTGTTCCTTTCTCAAATAGTTTGGTATTCTCCCTTGTAAGGGGGACTGATAATCTTAGCTTAAAAAAGACTAAAGATACCAAGAATATATGTTGCCTGTTAGTAGACATCATTCGAAAGACGTTTTTTTGTACACAATTTTCCTAAATATTTACAGGTTTTCCTTCTGTACTTGCCTCTTTAATTATTTTAATCTTAATTAACAAAACACAACTGTGCTTTCGATAGCTTGTGAAGCCAGTTCTTAGTAAGCGTGTAGAAAACACATTCACTGTGACAAAAAAAGACTTTGTTTACTAAATGATAATGATAATCTGCAAACCCATGTATTCTAATTTGTACATTAATTGAGAAAAATCTGTTTTCATACGTATACCCACTGCTTAAATGTATATATTTATACTTATTGTAATGTGTACTTATACGCCGAATTTAATTTATATTTAAAACCCGAACAATCCACAAGAACTATACTGTTATCACGACACCGAGGTCACCTAACTGGAGTCATGGTCATTTAGCCGATATTTTAAAGATGTTAACACATCAGTTTGTCATAAAATATTCTATTATTATTAAATAGCACCAAGTACAACACTTATCATGGTCAGTGGACGGCAGGCACCGTTTCCTAGACACTGACTGGTTCATGTCCTGCTTCGGAAAACTAGAAATGATGCTGAGCGCCATCTGAGGTCTTTGTGTATCAGTCGTGTTTGCATAGCAAATTCATGTAACTTCATTGTTCTGAACATTTGTTTACAACTTGAAGTGCATCCTCCAAATATGGCAATTTACTTCTATGCCTTTAAAACACGATTGGAAAACTGTTTCGGTCCCTTTACTTTTACTTCTCACTGCTGCAGAAAACTAGACTTCGCTTTATAACTACTCAAATTTAAATTTCTCGTAGTACTTCTACTTAGGTGTTAAAGTGTAGCCTGTTACTTTCTTAATTTTATTTTTTCCTTTTTAATCGACAAAATAAATGATTAACTATGTTTAAAAAAAAACCATTGCAGAATAGTCCTTGTAGAAAGACTGACGGTTTTAACAATACCTCTTCCTCCGGGTATAGTATATCATACATTTTCCATTAAAGAACAGATTAGAAATAGATAACTACAGTGGAATCATTACTCGGTACTTTAAGGTTTTGTAAACACGTTTTTATTCACCAACTTTTCTTTCAGTGCTTTGATCTCTCACCTGTGTCCACAAAGACATGCTTTATATGAAATGAAATTACTGCAAGAACGGTTTACTTCGAGGAGGCTCAGCGCTTGTCTGATTACAGAAAAAAAAAACTGTCCACAAGCTTCCTTTTATGGTCCCCAAGACTTAGGGTTTGATTTCCTATTAATTCTCTTTACAAGACCAATCAAGGTCTCGAGATTGCCTACAGAAATTTATGGTGAATTTACAAAATAATTGACAGTGGTTGATGGCGATGGATGAACAAAAATTTAGATTTTCCAAGACAACTGCTTTTATCTAACTGTAAAGTTGATTCCTATTCACGTCTACAATAGCTGAGTCAATACAACCCACAACCAGACAAACAGATATACAAACATATGCAGAGAACAGAAAAGGACAACAAGCATAATAAAAACAGTTCTGAAAGAAACAGAAAAATGCCTAAAATGAATTTACACTCATCGCTGTTTGTGCCGAACGTTTTGCTCTACAACTTCTGACATCAGACCTATTTTCACATAAACACATATTTTTAAGTAAATCATGAATAATCTGTCTGTACCTGGAACTTGTGAAATAATAAACAATGAAACTTACAGTCGTGCTCAAGTGGACTGATACTTCCGTAACATTTGCCAAATTATAAATAAAAGACGATTCCTGCCTTTGGAACTGAACTCAGGGTTGTGTAAGGGATAAATCCTGGTGAAAACCGCGGGCACACAAAACACCAGAAACTGTAAAGATAACAAAATAAGCATTTTAGTCACAGCCATTTCCTTCCTACTGTTTGCTTTGAAGACCTCCTGTCGCCAGGACACAGTCTGCCAGAGCTTGATTGTGGTGATGAGAGTGGCGGCCAAAACAATAAAAGGACACCCCACAGCTATCACAAACCCGTATAATATTCCATCGAGAAAGTTCAAGAACTCTTTGTTTTTTAATTGAAAATCCGTAATGTACAGGTCTAACAATTCTTGTTGTGTCCTTTGGTCAAAGAAACAAACTACAGAATATTTGGCCATGACCACTAGTCTGAGAAAAGTGATGAGTGGTACTCCCACGCCTATGATGATTGCCATGTACTTAGTTTTGAGGAAGGTTTTTGTATGTAATGGGAACAACACACAGACACACCTCTCCATGGAAATAACGGCCGATAAGAACATGGCGGCGTAGGGACAGCTATAGAATATGGTAATCTTGTTGTTAAATACGAATGCAAACAATGGTCCATAAGATTGTTGCGAGTTAAACATAAACATATGTTCCGAATAGAGAAAAAAATAAAAAGACACAGAAAGAAAATCAACAAGTGAAAGACTGAAGAGACAGAGGTTGACTCGGTCGTTCAAACCTTGCTTAAAGAAAACAATAATACTTAAAAGATTACTTGGAGCTCCAAACATGAAAATCACAGGCATCAACACGGCTGCTTTAAATTTCAATATAAGCATTGTTAATTCGGGGGTAACAATATCTTCATTGTTTTCCAAAGATGACATAAGCATGCAGCTGTGAACATCATTCCCGCTAGTGTTTACTGTCAGGTTGTTGTTCCAGGAGTCTTCCAGGGTGGTTGCTTCATTCTGTGGCATGTCCATGTTGAAAGCCGAGTTAGCTCATCTTTGTATGCAGGAACGCATGCTTCAAAAACTAGCAAATTTATAAAATAAACAGCATTCAACCATGCCCACTAAACACAAATATTTGTTTTGAAAAGACAACACAGAAATTAGAGCAAAACGATTTTTATTTTTTTTCTTTCAAAATACAAGTAGAAAATATTTACATCTCTCCATTATTGCTAATTAGGTTTCCAGAGTTGATGCCAGTTCGCTAAAATATTCTCGAAGAAGAACAATAAGGCAACAATATGTCAAAGTTCATGTTTCAAGCAAATAAAATTCACAGAAGTTTTCGTGCTTATGAAACACGAAAGCCACTCACAGACTTTTCCTTACAAATGAGCTTTCCGAAAGGTTTACCGCTTAGCAATTAAATGTTTAGTGTACATCCCATTTCCTCTACCAAACAATTTGTTGTATTTTTTTCTATTCTGGCAATGTGCTAGTTGCTTCGAAGATATATTCCTTAGTCTGTCGTTATGAGTTGATTGTAAATCAGTGCACAGCCAGGAGTATTTTTATTACCTCCACCATTATTTCTCTAAATGGTTGTGCAAGTCATTGTGAGGTCAGAAATAAAACCAGTTTTCTAGAAGAGCAGAAGCCGAGAAATGATGGTGAGCGGAGATATTAATCGGTCTAAGGGAGGAAACCCGTATAAGGTCGTGCTAGCCTCCCTTTTTCCTCCCACTCCTACCTCTTTCCGCATCTCCCCCTTTCCTCAAAATTCTTTAATCACAAAATGTATCTTCAAGAAAAAATTAGCATATACCTGTCCAGAAATACTACTGAGTATTTTGCAAGAAACGGTAAATAAAACTTTGTGCTTAGACATTCGAAGGTCGCGGCACAGTGAGTACCTGTTTACATCAGATTTGAAGTCCTGTAGTTAATTAACTGACATGTTACTTTTCTTCTTCACTGCGTGGAACTCTGTGCCGTAAATAAACTGCCATCAATGTACCCGATAATAGGGACACATTATCTTTTGTCTGGGGGTGGGGCAGGGGCGTAGAGTTTGTGTGCTGTAATTAATCAGTAGAAATAGATATGTTGAGTTTGTTGTGTAGGTTAGAATGAGGACCAGACCATCATACGGCCAATGTGTAGGACACCTTTAGTGCTTTGTGGACATTGACTGGGGTGAGCAGACGACAGATGCAGAGTGACGTCACAGTATCTGCCCACAGTACCCGCCCACTGGTAAGTTATTTTTGCAATGGCTGTCGACCGCTAGTCTATATCAAAACTCATTACAAAGGAGCCCATATACATTGTAAAGATGATATTTCTATCATTAAAAGATGCTCCAAATCACGATAGCCAAAATCTTTGTCACAATGGTCAAATCAGTGTTGAGGATTGACGAGACTGCGAATTAGAAAGCAAGGGTATGTAGCACGGATGCTTCCCTCTCGGCATGATGTCGTATGAAGATGTGGTAGTAGTGAGGTCTGGTATTTCACAACTACACAGCTTTGGCTTCCAGAGACCATGCATAGACCACACACACACACACACATCTCGCCGCCCCTACACACACACACACAAGAAGCAAGTTAAGAAACGTAAATTATTCTGGAGGAAGAGTGTGATCACAGAGGCTGTAAGACATAGAGTGATATATGTCTCTGTGCTACAAATATATGCCTCCTTCTCTTCATCCTTGCTGGCTTGCTCCAAGTACCTTCCCCCCTGCCTATCTCACTCACTCATTCACCCACCAAACTACTCACTGATTCACTCATTCAAAGCATGCTACTCTACATAGAAGTATACTGAATATTTTTATTGCATTTAATGTCATACTAGCTACGTAAACTTTATACAATTTCATCTTTTATTTTCTGAACTCCTTATGTGCACCGCTTCCACTTTATTTCTAACACACAAAGTGCCTTCTTATAGGAAGTGTGACTGTCAATGTGAGTTATGATAATTTCTCACCGTGAAACTAGTGTTACTACCTGTTCCTTGGGTAAATTTATAACCATACTTATTGCTTGTTACTCACCATTACCCATTTCCGCCATAAATAGATTGAAAAATTGTATGGATGTCTTTTATTGTGAGTATTCCAAAAAATTATTTATTTTTGGTTTCAATGTTAAGAGTTATAATGGCAGAAAGGTAAATAATTCAATTTGTTTATGTAGGAGAAAAACTAAATCTCTGAGCTCAAGAAAAATCCAGTTGAAGCTTTAGAAATATATAAACAAGCTTTCACCAGTAACAGTGGTGAATCAGAGGCTTATGTTTATGTTAAGAACAATTTTTATGACCTTTGCATTTAATATAGTTTGTTTTCTATATAACTCCGATGTTGTGATTGTATGTTTTTGTGCGCGCCCTCATTTGTGTGTTTGCGTGTTTGCGTGCCTGTTGCATAAGAGAGATAAAGAGTGTATGTGTTTTGTCTTCTAGAATGCTTCTAGTGGGGGATAGAAGGTTCACAAAAACAAATAATTGGAACAACTTTTCTGGGCTTTATTATTTCCCAGATGGCGCTGTCTGTCGGCATCACATATATAAAGGAACTGTCTGACAAGAATTATTAGCATGTTACTATTATATGGCGTTGAGGGTTCAATGTTTGTCACTATTTTATTCCCGTCTTTTTTACACGTATACCATTATCTTATTCAGCTTAATTATGTTTGAATTGAAACATCAATTGAAACTTCATTTCCACTGAATTAACCTCAGGTCGCCGCAATTTCAAAAACTAGGATAATCCTTTAAATGCGAGTCAGTCTTGGTCAACCAGTTAATCCCTGAGAATTGAAAGAAAGGAACATGATATCAAAGATGTGTTATTAAATCACAAATTGTAAAAACTATAATTCTTTTTTCTTTGTTGATAATCGTTGACGATTATAGGAATATTTGGAGCGAATGTGCGTGAATTAATGGGCTTGTTTTCAGTATGGATGTATATCATATGCTTGAATTCTTCGAAGTCCTCTAGTATTCTCCTACAAATATATTTATATTGATGCTATAATAGCCACGTGACTAGCAGTTGAGCCTCATGGAAAATAAGACCTGTAGTAGAGGAATTAATCTTTGCATACAAAAATATAGTATATGGTAACAGTTTTGTTAAACTATAAAAATACTTGTTTGATCGTTAGGTTGACACTAACTGAACATACGGTGTCCCAGCTAAACACTCGTTAACTGATGTGAATACAGGAGATCAATTATTTTACATATAGCGGGCGTTACCAAGGCAACATAAAGTAATGGATGCACTATTTTTATAGTCAGGTCCACGGCGGTGCTTTCACGATATTGATTAAAGCGCCGTGTCATCGACCAGTGTGGCTTCATCAATAAACCGATCCCAGGATGATGTTTAATTTAAAGTTAAAACAGATCTTTTACCTACCATCAACGCCCGGCCCTAAAAGCTTTTCAAAAACAAACTCAAACATAGCAATAATGGGAAGTAATAGAATCATAGGCAAAGAGCTCATTGTAACCACTGATGTTGAAAAGAAAGTGAAGACCACCAGCACAGATGCGATGTACAACCTTACCATTGCATGGAATCTTCTACAAGCCAATGAAGTTTTCTGATTCTGCAGAGAGCTTAAAGATATGATCAAATTTCTACTGAAGCTCAGTTCACAATATTTGGTGCAGTGGTCGACATTTCGCAGACGTCAGTAACGGTCGGTTAGAGCATCAGGTCAAAGGTCAATGTATGGCGCTTTCCTGATGCTTTAGTGACTATGCAAAGAACTGACACCAAGGTGATTAACAGGACCGCTGCACTACAGACACAGAGCCTACAATCCAAACAAAATCGTAGAGAAGTCCTTCTGACAAATCCATAGCTGAAAACCGGGAAGATGAGGACAGTGTACTTAGAGGAGAGCAAAAGAATTGCTCAGAAAAAGTGTCCAACTGCAGGCTAGAAGACACAGATTTGAGCAAACCAAAAATGTTACCTGACAGATGATCACAAAAGAGAACAGACATAATCAAAAATGGACGCCAAACACAATGGAGGTTTAATTAAATGCAGAGAGGACTTATACCTCGTGCTGGTTAGGCAAAGGAAAGTCATTCTAATTCATCATCCAAGAATCAACCCTCGTAGTGCCAAGAACTTTTAGCTGGAATGTGATATAACAGAAGCAATTGAAAGTAGATGGTAAAGACACATCTGTTTTATAATACTATAGCCCTCGTTAATAAAACTATGATTGTAATTATTCTTTTGTTACCCGCTCGTTATAAATACAGAAGTCAAAAACAAACTAGTTCATTGTCCGAATGTCGACAATACGGTGTTGTATATTGTTTATATCGTATTATACCGCTCTTGCATCAGTAGCGGGAGGTTCATGTATCTTCTCATTACATCACAGAGGTAGACACAAACCACTGATCACGAGCTTCAAGTTGTAGGCTTTTCATATAAAGGAAACACGTTTTGAGGTGCATTGATAATACCGTAGTGTTATGTTCATGCTCTTTATCAAAAGCAACATTAATCTGAAAAAAAAAATTTTCACTTTCGCAGTTGCTTTCTAAAAAATAAAGATCGACAAAACGTACTGACCTGATCTGTTTACATACTGAAGTGTGCTGACAATTCTTCTACTTTCAAGTCAAGCTATTAGGTTACCTGTAAGTCTACATAGCAGCAAACAGGTAAATGTATTTGATGTTTACTGATAATAGATGTGTGTTTATGCGACTTCATGGATATAAGCACATTGAGCCCGCCTTTTGGTGAGGAGGGCGCTATATAAGCAAACATTATAAAATTATTAGTATTGCTATGTCTTACTATTTTCATCCTGCTTACACTTTTGGCGTTGAATTCAAAAGTAAACTATACTCTAAACCCTCTACTACTGGCATCAAGATGAGCAAAGGCGGTTATCTGACAATGTGGCGATGAGTTGAGCCAATGACACCAATGGTAGTCATACACTTTTGATTGTACATTCTCTCTAAAATCACATTGATGAAAGGATCGACACAAATATTTCCAAATGTTGCCCTGATATGGAATAAGGCTAAATAGTCAAACCGATGAGCTTGTTTTATAAAGAACGGCTACAGTCGGTTGAAACATCTGTCAAACCGCTCACCTATCGTTTGAAATGCTCAGAAGTATAAACTTCTAGCGTTATAAAAAAAACTTGAGTTTATATACATATATATTGTGTGTAACCTGATGGTTTGTAATGGCAAGGCAGTTTTAACAGCTGTATGACTGGCGAGTCAGCAAGACCAAAGTTTTACAAAAATGTCTAGTTTCTCTATTTTGAAAGCACTTTGTCCCTTGCATTCTGGCTTACATGAGAAAACTGTGGCTATGGAAGACGGGCTCTGTACGAAATACACAATAGCAGATAAAGGGAAATACAGAAAATGTTTTTTTGCGGTTTTTTTTGTTTTGCTTTTTTCTTTTTTTCTTTTTGTTTTTGAGGTCAGGGGGGAGTAGTCAGTATTGAGCCTTTTTGAAGGATGGAGAGGAAGGATTCGTTGTTAAGCGGAGCCAGTAGCAAGATCATATTAAGACAAAGCATCTGACAATGTAAACATGCTTGTGTTGTTAGGCCGTGTGAGCTTCTATTGCTATATTCTAAAGCATCCTTGTCTCCTAAACTTTTGGATTTCCCGGTTAATTTGCATTGATCAGATAGGTTGTTGTCCAAAGCTAAGGCGGGTAACAGACAAAGCCATTTGTAAAATGTATGTTTGTTTATAGTGTCCAGATAAACTAGTCTGTCATTTTTAAAATTTCAATGTAGTTTATATCACAGGTGCTCAATGTTTAAAGACAATGTATCATTATTTACAACAAGGAAGCGTATGTTAAGTTTATAAGAGTTGTCTACGCTTGGCGTACAATATTAAGGGGTGGAAGGGGTGTACTTATTAAAGTACAGTAACTCCGCCAGTCTAGGGTTAACAAATACATGACCTATACATTAACCTGTCAAGCAGTGGACAAAATTACAGTTTCTTAGCGCTTTTTATCTTTTTCTGAAGACCTGAGAAGAAGGGGTGGGTGCATATCAAATCGCGACAGACCTCATCGACCACCTTTACAGATTAGATAATAAACGTGAGTGTCGATGCTTTAACTTCTGTTTCAAACCATCTTATAATCTGGCGAGTTTCGTTTGTGTTGGACTTATCTTACAATAATCTGTTCTCTTTAGGCATCAGGCATAATTTTTTTTCCTCTTTTGTTCTGAAAACATAGATTTTTATGTAGTCAATATTTAAAGGGTTTTTTGGTTGTTTTTTATTGTGAGTTTTTTAAACAGTAAAATTTGTTTGCATTATATAAGGCGCTTATTATCTACATGTTCTGTTTATTGGAAATTTGGCACAAGCTTCTGTCAAGTACTGTCATTTCTTAGAGGTTGTATTTTTACCATATAATAGCCCGAAAAATTTCATCCGAACGAATAAAATGAAGCAAAATGAAAGTCTTAACTTAATATTATGCTAGAGGATTCAGTTTGAGTTATTTTTGTTTTCTGTCTCTGAAGCTGTTGACTTTTAGTATTCTCCCGCCACTTGGAGATGTTATGACAACTGCACGGTATCTGAAATAAGCCGAATAGAGTGCGCCTGTACCGCGAGCTGGCGATGTAGTACACCACAGAACTGAACGACAACCTCACCGAGAAGCACATCTCCGCGATGTTGGTGATGGCGAGGAAAAAAAGACGATATCGACCCTTCACGCTGAACTCTGGGTTAATTGAAGGGAAAATCTTTATGAAAACAACAGGCGCGGAAAAAGCAAGAAACTCGACAGAGAGCAGTATGAGCATCTTGGTCCCGGCGAGCTCTCTCTTGATATCAGCCGACGATGTCTCCTTCCGCCACGCTAGAATATTCCAGAGTTTGATGGATGTGACGAACGTGGCGATGGAAATGATGATTGGACAGATCATGGCGATGACGATGCCGTAGAAGACCACATCTATGATGTCCAGGAGTACTTTGTTCCTGGCTTCAAACGCCGTGATGTAGAGGCCTAGGTACGTCACGTGACGTCTAGTGTCGAAGTAGCAGACTACAATATATTTCGCATGGACGATGAGCTTGAGGAAACAAACTAAAGGTACAGCGATCACGATAAAAATAGCCACGTTCCGAGTTTTTAGTAAAGTTTTGGACCGAAACGGGAAAAACACGCACAAGCACCTGTCGAGCGCGACTGTCATGTGTATGAGCGCCGACCCGTAGGTGCAGCTGTAGAACAACAACAGTTTATTGTTGACGAAAAACGCGTAAACAGGGCCGATAGTCTCGTGAGACCGGAACATGAACATGTGCTCGGAGAAGAGGAGGAAGCTGGAGCAAAGTGCAGCCAAGTCCACGATCGCCAGACTGAAGAGACAGAGGTTGACGCGGTCCCGCAAACCTTGTTTGAAGAAAACGACGATGTTAATGAACTGGCACGGAGCTCCGATGAAAAAAAAGAATGGTATGATGATGGCGGATTTAACTTTTGCTACGAGGAGCTCGGTTTCTGGAGAGATGAGGTCGCCGTTTCCATCAGATGACGATGTGAGAAAACATCCTCCACCCAGTCCTGTGTCACTTGTATTCACGGTGAAAGAGTTAGCCTGTGAAACTGTGCCGTCACTCACAGAACTATAAGTCACATTTACTTTGCTTGTCATTTTTATTGTTTGTTGTTGTGTTTTTTTCAGAAAGAATAACTAGTCGATTTCCTAAAATCTTTACATCGCTTTTATAGCTCTTCATTAATTAAAAAAAAACCGATAAATTAATCTAGTACTGTACAAAATTTATATTGTTAATATTTAGTGCTTTTATGGTTTTATTATATTTATTTAACAAAAGAATTTCAACGAAATTCCAGTAAATATTGAGTAGTAAAAATCACTCTGTGCTGCACGAGTATATTCAGATTAAGCGAAAGGTAGACTACTCATCCTTACTAAGGCTACGTGAAGATTTCCCTCCCTTTACCTGTACACCGCACAGTTCGTTCTGTGGAAGAGACTGCTACAGATACTCGCGCACACACTCAGATGATGTACTAGGGCACCTGTATTATATATGTTCAGTACAGTGGTACATCAATGCATTGATCTCACCTGCTGGACTATAAATCCATAATGGCGCCTAGATGGTAAAATAATCCCTGCGAGAAAAGCCAAAATAATTTTTTGAAGAATTTTTAATTACTTTTTCTTGTAATTTTCGTGAGTATTTGAAGTCAAGTTTTGATATTTTTAATAGCTAGTTTAGGTATCCATATCTCATTATATTTTTAAGTTTCAGAGCAATGATTATTTGATTTGCAAGACATTTTTTTTCTATTGGCCTACATACACATATGCGTAGTATGTATATTGTGTGTGTGTGTGCGTGTGCTTGCTAAAGAGAAAAAGAAATTATAGTTTCTCTTTTCTAACTTTTAATTACTGTGAAGTTTGAAAAAAGCATACAAAAGAAACAAATATCAACGGCTTTCTGGTTTTAATAAGGTAGACTAAAATTGACTAGGTCATAAAAATTACAAAAATATTACATTAATCGGGTATTGTGTTTTAATTAAAGGCTTTCGTAACAAAAGTTATTGCAACATGACAATGCTTATCCTAAACAGTCTCTGATTAAGTCGATATTTGTAGAAAAGATATGCATCCAAAAATATTTTATTAATGATTTTGGTAAAATGCTTTGCGTTCCGCGACAATTTAATACACACTTATATTTTTCAATTTTAATGAAAAGTTCAGAAATAATTTTTTATGTTCGGATCACATCAGATTCTTTGCTTCCTTTCCCAGTCAATAGGCCACGATGAAGTCGACCCGGTTGTCGTTGACTTAAGGAAGTGTTATACTACCAAGAGTTCCAAGCTGTTTGGAGTTGACTGGACGATATCCAATGGTGTGATTCTTAAGGTTGACAATCTGAAACGGTTGCTATTTAGACTCCAGATGTTTTCTCCTATTACCTATACATGTACAGACACAAGAATCATTTGCATCTGTTTTTCACAGAGCTACAAAAAAAAAAAAAGAAAAAAAAGATTACAGAACCGGGACATTTAATTTTAGTAAGTCACAGCAACTTTGGTTCATCGCAGAGCTACGAGAGGGAGTTCGAAGTTCGATATAGCTCTAAACAAGAACACAGCACAGCAAAATATACTTTTAATGTGTGATATTATGGTCTTAGGCGAGCGCAAATATTTTAATATTATGTCAGCTGGAGATATTTTAGTATAAGGTAAGCTCGCAATATTTTGTAGTGATTTGGTGAATAGTGTTTACAGATCCATATTTTCAAAAAGTACGTTTTAAAACGCTGTGAATTTCTTAAAATTAATGATTACAACTTGCTGCTAAAGACCTCAAACCCTTTATTAGCTCACAGATGAAAAAGGTTGCTTGAGTTGTTTTACAGAAATTTTGAAAAGACAATTTACTTTTCAGACATACTGACTCTAAATAATTCATTCATGTATTATTAACCTCATTACAACATAGCATACCTTTGGCTTTTGCTCCTAATATGTGTAACACTCTGTGTGTGTATAGAAGGAGGAGCATGTGTTTGTGTTCTTTCATGCGTACGAAGCTGCAGTAAAAATGTGCTCTGTATTAAATTATTATTTTTATTATTTAAAAGGAAAAAATTATACATTCATGAAAAACATGTAGTAGTGAAGATTTTATAAGAGTAATACACGATGTTTGATAGTTTATCACACACCGGTCAATTCGACTCTTCAAAGTTTAAGCAACATACAAATAGATTTCTGTCGGCATGTTTACCATCAGACAGTTCAACGTTCATGAGTGATATAAAAAAGGAGGCACTTTGCTTTATTCGGACACCTACATTCACAGATAACTGCACTTCGATTGACCAAGACCTCCACTCTTACTATTAACACCTTTGGCTATGCCTACCGATGAGTAACAAAGGTACCTTGGAGATAGCTGTGAACGAGACTAACGCAGGGAAATTTTGGCATACCCTGGACATTAGAGGGCATCCTGAACTTCTCTCTCTCCTCTCCCCCCACTTTTTCTCTCTCCTTCTAGTAAATGAGTCTTAAAGGTAGGATTTTCCTATGCCCGTGGCTGCGACCCTAATTTGGAAAAAACACAATAACAATTTTGCATTTTAGGATTGGAAGTAAAAAAGTCCATGCCATACACGGCATACAACTTAACAAACAAATTCATTAATTTAAGATCACCGGTAGTGTTATTTCTTCTGATCGCTTACTGGGTCTGGGGTTCATTTTTCGAGAAAGAAACTCATTTCCACGCAAACAAGTCCTTGATACCTGCTGCCCCTGAAGTCTAGGTAGCGGAGAGAGGTCCTACAGTTGTTGTACGAGATGTAAACAACGACACTGACGGGGACAGTCCAACGATTCCTTCGAATCTTTACCTCGCGACTCTTACAGTGCAGGTAACAATATTATTGTCTTCAATATAAAATAAATTTCACAGCTTTCCATTATATCACTAGTCCACGCTGAAAAAATACGAAATAAATATTAGAAGGGCGATTATTTCTAAAACTTTTATTTAAAACTCTTTTTCACATTACATTTTTATGTCGTGCATT
Organism: Pomacea canaliculata; assembly: GCF_003073045.1. Classification (NCBI taxonomy): domain Eukaryota; kingdom Metazoa; phylum Mollusca; class Gastropoda; order Architaenioglossa; family Ampullariidae; genus Pomacea; species Pomacea canaliculata. The sequence goes on from NC_037593.1 coordinate 25,759,554, forward strand.
CGTGTTTTTTATTTGCATACCTGCACGCACAAAACATGTCCAAATAACAAAAATACAGAATGAACTTTACCATACGTGCTTTCACTATGATATTGTAAAAACTTAATTGAAAATAAAATACTTATCTAGAATTATCTTTGTCAACGATGTGTGTTTATTTATCTCATGTTCAAACTAAATAATTCGCTTTCTTAATAACATGCTGCTGGATATTGACTAAGTTGACTATGAAAATATTATTTTAGAACATGCAATCTATGAAAAGAAAATTAGCTTTACTCGCGGGCGTGAGTGTGTGTGTGTGTGTGTGCAAACTGTCATATTTTCAAAAGCAGAGCTAATATTCTCTTTGGTGTTCGATCCCCAAGAACATACAGTTCAATCTTTTTATTTCGCTCTTTCCCTGCCTGAGAAATTAAAAAAAAAACATAGAAAAACAATAAATCAGCATTCTAGCCAAAGTGAAGAATGTTATGGAATGCTTTATAAAACGGCGATAACAAGGGAAGAAACCTCAGCTGGTGCACATTAATCTGTTTAGGGTGAATTATAATAGTAATAATTACTACTTGAAGTATGGGACATTAACTTTATGAGACATTTACATGGACTTTCTATCATTTATTTAAAGGCTTTAGACAAAAGAATTTTGGCATTTATCTTTACATATTTACTGATAATGTCTCAAGTCTACCTATAGGCTTTTGTCCAAAGTATTTTCAATTCTCAAACAAAAAGAAAAACTCATTATCCATAAATTTTCTAGTTTCAATATTGTTACTTAAATAAGAGTGAATTTCATTTTGAAAGCGAACAACACTTAAATTAGAAAAGAATCGTTGGTTGTTTTTTTTTTTTGTTGATTAAGCCTGAGGAAAACTGTAGACTAGGTTCGCTTCCAAAAAGCGGCTTTTGTCATGGTAAGCAACGTCACAGTGTCGTTTACTGAGAATGTGAGCGATGATACTGGTCTACTTTCAAACTGTAAACTATCAGTAGCGACTGATGGAGATTTACTCAGCTCAGAAATGGACTCACTCATCTATAATATAAAATCCAGTGTGTGGTCATTCCAGTGTTATTCTTCTAGGTGGACCGCCAAAACTTTGTCAACATCATCGTCTTCTACAAGCAAGGCTTACTATGACCGAGTCACTCTCTGCCTCTTTAGTCTGGCGGTAGTGGACTTCACTTTTCCTTCTTTTTATTTTGTGCTTTATTCCGATCAGATTTTTCTGTTAACTTCTATTGAAACCTACGGTTTGGTACATACATTTCTCATAAACAACAAAATTATGCTATTTTACAGTGCTGCATACGGGTCGGCTTTCATAACTGTGATAATATCTCTCGAGAGATGTTTTTGTGTATTTTTCCCACTTCGTTCAAAAACATTGTTGAAAACAAAGACCATGGCCGTGATCATTGTCATCGGAGTTCCCGTAGTCACTTTTGTCAGGCTGGTGGTGATGGCGAAATATGTCATCGTGTGTTTCTTTGACAAGAGAAGACAAGTGACTTTCATGGGCTTGTATGTGACTGAGTATCAAGCAAGGAACAAAGAGTTGCTGGACTTTATAGACGGAGTATTTTACGGAATATTCATGTCTATAGGATGTCCACTCATCCTGATGATCGCGACCCTGATGACATCAGGGAAACTGTGGCAGACCGTCAGGTGGCGCAAGCAGACTTCTTCTGCTGACACCAGGAAGGAAATAGCAGTGACAAAAATGCTCATTATTTTATCTTCTATTTTTATCGTCTATTGTATGCCAATGGTGTTGCTGAGAATAATTCCTTTATTTATTACAGAGTTCAGCAGCAAAGGCAGGTATCGTCTGCTCTTCTCGACCTGCGTTAGTGTGACCGAAATGTGGATTTACGCAGGAAATACCTACTACTTCTTTGTGTATTATTTTTCAAGTTTCAAATTTAGAAGGACATTTTACACTTGTTTTAGCATAAGAAGTCGTCAGAAGAAAGTAGTTTGAATAGACATGTTAAAGGTAGAAATAATACATGACAACACCGCCGTTGGCTTATGGTTACTAACAGAATGTAAGTACTTTAAACTGCTTAATATAATAATAATAATAATAATAATAATAATAATAATAATAATAATAATAATAATAATAATAATAATAATAATAATAATAATAATATAATAATAATAATAATAATAATATATAATAATAATAATAATAATAATAATAATAATAATAATAATAATCCGGTATTAAACCAATAATACACAGCGACAAGGACCAATTTTCATGGTTGCCCAGCCATTGACTATACACATCGAACACGTGGCTATAAGCATAGACCGTTGTTGTGTAACATACCACATATTGCAAGGGTTCTCAGTCCAATAATTGCAACATACCTGTGCATATAAAAATAATCCTTTCCTTGATCTTGAAACACAAGTTTCAAAAAAAATTTCCCTTGCAAATAATGCTTAAACCGAGACTTTCAATTAGAAACGGCAGCAAAACGAACTAAAATTTCTTGAAATTTACCATGAATTTAAAATTGAAAAATTTAGAAGAGAGCTCACAGACAGTTAATGGACGAATACGGGTTTGGAACATCCTACCACATGCAGATAAAGAATGCTATTCTCAATGACATTCTCTCGTTATATGATAAACTGTCAGTTTTTCGTTTTGTGGACAAATCATCTGCATATCATACAACTAAACATGTTGTTCTGACTTTATTAGCCTTTAGATGGCATTTTGAGTTCCTTCTATAGCACTTTAGTGGTTTTCTTCCTCTGTACAACATAGCTTCAGATTGTGATGGTCAACCACTTCGGCTTCAGCTCTGCCTTTATTTGGAGTCCCTAAGGTTTGGTTTTAGTACTGTTCGTCATTAATACTTGACTGGTGCCCACACTCATTAAAACAACAAACAGTTAGTCATTATCTCTTTGAAGATGACATGCAACTGCAGCAACCTTAAAAAGCCATCTACTCACCCAATTCGGGAAATCTGACATCAAGACAGAAACGATACCAAAATGGAGGCTCTTGTCTTTCCTGGATCAACGAAACTGGATTTTATATTATTTTACATTATCGGTCACGGTCTATTTCAGTGATTTTCCGTTCGACATACGTGAAAGAAATCAGAAAAGTCTATCACTTTGAGACTTTATTAAAAAGTTGAACATGAAACTAAAACTGTCGCCACCTCTTGTGAACTTTCTGAACTGGACCAGTGCAGAACCGTGGTTATCATGAGGCCAAGATTCATCCACTTCTAGAAATGATTTACTCTGTCTAGCCTTATTTCTAGAGCTAATTACCGCCAATTTTCCTTCTTTTCATAAAAAAGTTGTACTGGCTGCCTGTCTTTCATAGCATCAAATACAAGATTGTTTGTTTGTGGTTTAATTTTTAATCTGGCCTGTATTACTCTCTCTCTCTCCCTCTCTCTCTCTCTCCACACACACACACATCTTCGCTCTCTCCTTTCAGTGACAAGCCATTTTCTGTCTCCGATTTAAGTGGAAATCACATGGATTTGCTCCTTTTTCCTACAATGGACCTAATCTCAGGAATTGTTTGTTCTGTGATGTTGAGCATTTCTCTTTTATCTCAGCCTTCTAAACTGATCCACAAACGTACCTGTTCCACAAGCAATACTTGTAAGTGTGGTACATTCTGGAAGATAACTCAATGGTTTTGTAGTAATTATGAACGCTTTAAGAACAGGATGGTCACCGAGCTTTATAATAGTGTACATTATTGAACACACACCTAATATCTTTGTCAAACGGTTAATCTGAAATGTTAAAATTATCGCGCATGTGTGTGTGTGCGCGCGCGCGTTATACGTGTGTTATACACAGTGTTATTCTTATATCACGCACATCCTGCTGCATGTTACAAAAGGTTTCAAACCAAAATAATGTTGCACTATAGGTATATGTACACTAGGATGTGGACAATGAATTTAAAGTAAATATTTAAAATTATTGTGTAACTATTTGAGCTGAAACTTTGTATTATGTTGCAACCTAAGTGTTTACTCTTTAATTTATTTTCAAACTAGAGATTTCAGATGATTGAAATACGATACAGGATGTAGACTAAATTGACAAAGAAAATATTATGCTTAAAACATTCAATTAAAGAGGTATGTGTCGTACCGATGTGGATTGTCATTTTATTTCTCGGCTATGTGTATTTTTGTTCATGTGTGTACATACTGTTTAAATAACATATGGCCTTTGGTTTGCCTGTGTGTGCATGTCTATGATTTCCACCTTCAAATAGCTGACAGACGACGAAACAAAAATTCCTATTTTTTTCCAAAGATATCTCATGTAAATCTTTACAGTTATAAGGAACACTGTGCAACAAACATGGTAAATGTAATCATTCAGTGCACACAGGTCTGTCCCAAGAAAATAATAACTAGACGCACTCATGAAGCTGTAATACTCCGACCGATGTTTGGCTCTGGAAACTTCATTGACTTTGTTTTTTCTTTATTATTAATAACGCAGGTGGGGACATCGATGATTGGAGGAAGTCGAGCTAAAAGTGCACATTGGGCTTTGTAAGGGATGGGGCTGCCCCTACACACCTGAATCACTTCTGCACCTAAGTCCTGCACATCTTTTGTATAGATGGGGCACACCAGGTGTTGCCGAAGACTGGATACAATTGAAGCTATGAAGTAATAAAGTGTGTCTGTCATGAATAGGAGTGATCTTAATTAAATTCCTCTCTGTCAGACGACGATTATGAGGGAAACTCATATTATGATATTTCAAAGAAAAAAGACATGAAAATCGACATATGGACTGAACATATTGATACTGTACTTTAAACTTAGTCATTTTAAGGATAGTGTAGATAAGGCTACCATTGCCTTGCACACATTGAAAAACAAAGCTGTTTCCACACAACGTGCAACAATATTCAAAATATCACTTTCAATCACATTGCAACTGTGAAAGGACACTTTAACTTTTATTTTATATTAAGAATATGAGGTATTTAGGTGACAACGAAGGACATCCTTTCCTTAGGTTTAATCTTCTCACTTAAAACCTGTAATTTATCCACCATTTAAGAATAATAATAGCAAGGTATTCTGTATATTAAAGATAAGCTGAAGGCCTTCACAAAAATAAATAAACTTTTAAGCACAGTCTACAGAGAACTCATTGATATCTGGATTGTCGTCCGTGGACAGTCTCTGATACGACGTTTTATACGTTGTTCCTTCAGAACAGCTGTTATATGATTTACACAGTCGAGGCCAGACAAACCCTAAAGCAAGCTTCTTTACAGACAAGTAACTGTTATCCTGCAGCACACCTTGTCTCACACCTGCCGTCATAGATGTTAGACTGTGTTCTGCATAGGTGTCACATGTGTCATTGTAACTCCTGCCATTGTCAATGGGGTTACGCATTCCTCCTGTGCCTGCCATCGACAGCTAGTCAGGAAATTTGCTCAAATACTTTTATAATTACTTTAGCATTCTCATAAATCCGGAAAGGAAAAATCCTTAATGATAAAGTTCAGCTTTTGTTTTAAGCAGCTAGACCCGTGCACACACAGTCAACAATTCATGAATACAATAGAAAAATACGATAATGTTTATAGACAAAGACACACACACACACAGAGACTCACACTCTGTTTACAAAAATAACAGTTTAATTTAAAGATCTCAAACCATCCTATCTTTTTATCCTATATTTTTGAAGGAACAATAAAAAGTTCAATACAAAATTTAACGCTTCTCTACCACCAATAATTATGAACAGCCGTTACTTATTTTTCAACTTATCTACTCAAAACATACTGCGATGTATTCTGCAACTATTGTGTATTGGGATGCTGAATTCAAGAACTGATATTTAAGTGTACGAGCTAATTAAAACAGTTATAATATCCCATTCGCCGCTACTTTTCGTCTCTATGTCTAATTACTTCTATCATAAAAAAGAACAGAAAAAAGGTTATTATCTCGCTTGAATCGGTGCAGGCGGGAATTGTGCATCAGTAAAGAGACCAGCTTCTTTTTAAAAATACCCGAATTATCATCCAGCCACTCGCACGCTGACAAACACACATGCGGACACGCATTAATACACGCAGACATGCACACTAACCGAAAGAAAAACTCACAGACAAACAAAATTTACTATTTTACAAACACATCTGCTAAATAAACCAAACTACAAGGCTGAAAATGTAATTATAATAAATGTCGGCACGCGTATTGACTTCTCAAATAAAATATTTTCAAATAATATGTTCTGTATGTTTAAAGACGAATCGTTAAGACTGATGATTTTGAGAAAAAAAACCTCCTAATTCAATTTAAGCATCTAGTTTAATATAACTAAACTATAATCGGCAATAATATTTTGTATTTGGCATGATCTTTACAAGGAAAAGACAACAATATTTGAGATAAATAAATATGTAGCAGGTTATAAAAATGTTTCACGTATGCATTTAACAATTTGGCACTTTGACTTTTTTCAGTACACATATTTATGCTATATTTTGGTATTATGCATCAAAAAAAGCAACAAGATATGCGGAATTCGAAAATAACATGCAAGGACGCGCGCGCACCCACTCTCACACACATAATTATGCACGTTAATTTTAACTGCTCTGAGTAACGTTTTGACAAAAAATAATAATTTTTCAGTCTATGCTACTTTTATACATATATATGTATATGCAGTTTGAGCAAGTAAGAAAAGGAACTGCGCCAATAATAATGTAAGCGACATTCAAACAATCTTGTATTTGATGTTTTCAGAGACAGTCAGCAAATACAGTTTCGTCTTAAAAGATTGTAAGATTGACAGTCATGTGCTCTAGCAATAAGGCGAGCATGAGAGTAAATGACTACTAGAAGAGTATAAAGACTGGCCTCATGACGACGATGGTCCAATTTACAAAACAAACGGGAGGCGGCGACAGTTTTACATTCGGTTAGAAACATTCTAATGGAACCAATCCTCCTTATCTCAGGGTTGTGCAAGTGATGGACTTTGCTGACTTGTTGCACGAATGGTAAACAAAAAGTCCCTGAAATTCACGGTGACCTGTTATGAGTATCTTCCTATTCTAGAAAAACATCACAATATGGGATGCATCATCCCGAAATGAGTCTTAAGTCTCACAGTGCAGTTTCATTGTAGAGGCCTACAAAGGTGATGAGGGTCAACATTGTGTCATAAGACTTGCAAACGTCAAACCTTTATCACTCAATCTTAGGACTAGAACAACTTTGGTATCAAAAGAAAGGTATAAGACTGTACATTTTAAAAATATACAATTTGAATGCAAAAATCTCAAATTTCCGACTTAAGACATATAAACACTGGACGAGACAGCACTGAGGAACGAGGATTAGACAAGGGGTTAATTACCCCGCATATCCGCCATAATGTCGCGTTACACAATTGGGTTCTAATCACTAATTAAAACCGTTGACTGCTAGGATTAACGCTAAAGGATATACAGTACTTTTCCCCTCGTGTTTACTGGGCTGATTAAGTCTCCACTTTCATCAGACGATGATGTTATCAGACAGTTTGATAGAAGACTTGTATTATCGCTCACATTCTCAGAAGACGAAGCTGTGACGTTTTCTGCAACGGTGATGTCACCAGGCATAGTGCACGTCACTGGTTTGAAGATGGAAATGAATCGAAGCGTTTGCTTTTTATTCAATTTAAGAAATGCCTTATATTTTTATTTACTTTATAGGCTTTTACTCTCCAAGTTTCCCCGATGCTGATTGAAATGAAAATGGGATGTGTTAAGTACTTTAACTGACATCCTTAATTGCCCAATTTATTGTAGGACATAGAAGGAAATTCGGAAGTTTTGCCGGAAGGTTGGTTTATTTTGTTCGTTTAACATTTGTCTTCGCAATGTGTAATAATTTCTGTCGTTAGAAAATAACAGAAAATGGGTTATTACCGCACTAGATGTTTTAAGGCAGGAGTTGAGCATCATTAAAGAGACAAGCTTACTTTTAAAAATACACACATTTGCACATGCAGACACACGCATAGATACACGCAGACATGTACACACAGATAGAAACACACACAGACAAACGAAATTTACTTTTTTTTCAAAGACCTATTCTCACGCATGAACCAAAATTACACGCCCGACTATTGTAAATGTCGTGCATCACCCTCTTTAATAAAATGTTTTAAAAATAGTATTACCTTTGTGTTTAGACACCAGTCATTAAGACAGATGATTTAAGCAATTATTCTTGATTCTTCTCAACATCTTAGATTAATTTACAACTATAATCGTCAATAATTTTTTTATAATTTAGGAGCTTTTCCCTAAGTTAACGTTTTTCACATCCAAATGCACCAACACTCGAGATAAATAAATATCTAGTTGGCTAGAAAAAAGTTTTACGTAATTGTTTAGCAGTCTGTCCCTTGTTTTAATATTAGAAACATGGCACATGTCATTATAATACATGAAAACACGTAGCAGGATGAGGGTTATTGAAAAATAACAACAATATGTACGCGCGAGCACACACACACATATGCAGCTTAATGTTAACAGTTCGGAAAAAACTTTTGACTAATAAAACTATTAATTTTTAGTCGTGCTATTTTATGATAATAATTGTTATGAATTCCGAAATACCAGAAGTCCCGTAGAGGGTGTGTAGTCTACGAAGGAGCAGAGAGTGGTTCACAGTGTCCAATGCAGCAGACAGGTCTACTAGAGTTAAGGCAGAAACATCACCGCTATCAAGGGCAGATAATATGTCGGTGGTCACTTTAATTAAAGTAGTTTCAGAGCTGTGTCAAAACTTCTTTATTCTTGATCTTTGAGAGAAAAGACAAGTTGAAAACTGAGCGATAATTGTTCAACACATTGACATCAAGCGTGGATTTCTTAGCAGTGGCTTTATCATGGCATTTTTAAACAAAGATTGTAAAACACCTGATGACAAGCTGACAATTACAATGTTTGTGATGAAAGGAAGTAAAATATCTCAGCATTGAAGAAGAAGATTTGTGGATATTGGGTCTAACTGGTAAGTTGTTTGCTTGGCTTTCAGAATAATTTTCTTTATATCAGCATCAGAGACTGGTCGAAATTTGATCAGAGAGCATCCCAGAAGAATATATCATGACATGTTGTCAGGCACCGATTTCGAGTCCAAGGATGATTGAATGTCGGAAATCTTGTTAGCAAAATAATCACAAAACACTTGTGGTAGCTGTGACGCAGGGTAGACAATGGGCAGCGGCATCGCGATTGTCAAAAAGTGTTCTGGAGATGGTGCAAGTATTTATTTGGGCCTGAAGATCTGATGTCTTGGCCTTGTTGACACATTTTGCAATGCTTCGCTTGGTGGCATATGAATTTCTTTGCGGATGGTGAGTCCACTCTTCCGCCAAACACTCAGCTCGCCAGCGAGTTCACTTCGGTCACGGAGGTCAACATGGACCTGTGAACACCAAGGTGCACATGTGGACTGGCGCATCCGACACTGGGGCAGGGTCACCAACAACTCTACCCAAAACACAGTCAAGATGCTCGGCAGAGGGAGGCTGGAGTAGGGTCGTTTGCAGTTATGCTGTGATTACGGACGACGACATTAACTAGTTAACTTTGATCGTGCTGATGCTGATCCCGATGCTGACGACGAGTCAGAGAATTTTTATAATGGCAGTGAATGTTCAAAGTACTACATACCTTACAGAAGGGAGTGTTCACATGGCGTATGGGGAAAACATGATCCAGTAGAGAGTTAACAACACAGTGAAACTTTGGCAGAAGCGGAATCTGTATCAGAACTTGGTGACGAGGGACATGCAGCAGAATAACCACGAGGGGAAGAGCAGGCGGTGGGTTTTTTTCAAAGGGCGCTGTTTACCACGACCAGCACGGTGGCGACGGATTCGAATTCGTTGTCTCGATGGGGTGTCAGCATTCACAAAATCATAGTAAAGGGAAAGTTTTCTCAAACGCGGGGTCACCATTGCATGACTGGAGTCATTTGGTTGATTGCGTGTGTTTATATGATCACGCTTATCATCTCATATCGTCTGTTGCTATGTATTGTATGAAAAGACAACTGTACACAACAGAACTTTTGCAAGAGTGACAACAAAACATTCGCATTTATTTGGACTGATCACTTGACTGAATTTTGCATTTAAATTTTTTCGACACGTTTGAGGTTGTTGTTTACACGTTTAAAGGAGATTATTTTGTTTCTTCTAAAGAGTGAGAAAGAAAGAAGTGGCACACATCTGTTCTCTGACTCGACTTTCACCCAAATTCTGCTAGTTTATTTAAATATTGAGAGGATTTGCAAAAAAAAAACACACCCCCCCCCCCACACACACACACACACACAAAAACACACAAAAAACAAAACAAAACAAAACAAAAGACAACCAAAAAAAAAAATCAATCGGGTTACATTGCCTTCTTACTGTTAATTTTCTGCACACTTTCCATACATACTACGTACAACCAACTATACCAGGTGTTGCGATCATTGTAAGGATTGAAAAGTGACAGAGGCTAAGAAGTAAGGTTCAATGTACTGGAAAGCGTATCATAGATTTTATCAACCCTTACTGCAAGAACAAAGAACATCCATTAAACCAGGAACAGGAGAAACACGAATCTAGTTTTTTTTTTTCAGGCAGAAAGTGATATCAGATATCCTTACATTTTCATTTTTTGATAACGAGAACAGATTATTTGTGAGACACTGTTTTTTACAGATACTTCTCTTCACGCGTTACACATACAGAGAAGGGATGTAAGTGACAATAGTCATCTATAGACTGACCGACCGACTGAGTCAGTGCCTACAGAGTGGAGACCTTTGACCTTTTTCATCATTTATTTACAGCACTATTGATTTCATATTTAGGGTCAAGTGATCAATATGAAAGATACACTGGGTCGTTAAACATTAGAATATTGAAAATATATAGTCTGCGGTTATTAATACATTCATTTAAATACTATTAACATCAGCTTATATTTTAAGTGCTAAAACCTTCTCTATAAGTTTTCGCTATCCCAAGAGAGAAATTCATACCCATAATGCTCGTAAGCAGAGAACTCGAAGTAACTTTCTTACTCCTGTATGTACTGGCTCAGGGAGAATGAAGAATAGCATCTGCGGGGTCTCTCTCTCTCATACATAACTTTGCGAGTTGATTTTAACAGTTCGGAATAGCCTTTGTACTAACAAATATATTAATATTTTGCCTGTGCTACTTTATCATTATAATCATATAATAACAAGAAATATTTACGAGGTCTCATTTTAATTATTTCCACTATTTATAAAGCGCGGTGACCTTCCTATCACCCTATCAAGGTAGTGTGTTAATGCAGAGGTTCTCAAAGTATTTCGGACCGCGGACCACTTTACCTAAGTAAAAAATATGGCGGACCACCAAGGCCTAAAAATCACCCTGTACTATGAATTTCAAATTTAAATTGCCGCATTTGTTTCTTTACAATTCAAAACTAAATGTACTGTTGTGACAGTAGTGTAGTAATAAGTTGACATAAAACTACGTACCTAGTAATTTGTAATTAAAATGTTAATGCGAGGAATGCATCACTTTAAACATCACTTTGCGGACATATGACGACTGTCAGCCGCGGACCACACTTTCAGAACCACTGTGTTAATGTATTCATTGTCTATGTGTCACGTGTAAATGTGTCTAGTAGAACTGTAACAACCTAAATAAGCCTACAATGACGTCATATTGTATCACATTGCATAATACCGTCATGCACACGTCATCCAGAGTTTCTTGCATCCTTTTATGACGTAATTCACCACTACTACCAGGCGACTGCTGAAGTAAGCTGACGTCAGCAGAGAACTATATATAGCCCAGTCACAAAGGTTGAGAATTTAAAATATCTCAGACATCATGGGATACAGTTTCAGCTACTGTTACAGACAACTGTTATTATTTTATCCGTTTAGTTACAATACAGAACACTAATTTAAGGCCGTTAATACCGTGGACAAGTTTTGATATGTTTGTGGGGAAGTGATATTTGCCAACCAGTAGAAAAGTATTCCTCCTTAAATGAAGAAGACAATATCATCTTTACCTTGGATGAAAAATTGGTGACTAGGAGAACCCTTGGGCCACGCGTATATGTTTTACTACACGTGCAACACAGCTTTCACAGTCGTTGAATGGCGAAAGAGCATCAATGTCATTTGCAGTCCTCATGATTTGTAGAGAGCCAAGAAAACCCAGATGACTGTTACTTCTTCTTTGTTCCTTCTCTTCCCGGATGGATAACGAAGCAAAAGAAGTCGAGAATAGTCTACTCCGACATTTTGTCTACATTGACACCAGTTCTACATGATGAAGAACTTCCTATTCCAGAACCTTCAGCATTTTTTTTTTTTTTTGATTCAGCTGATGAGGTTGAGGGTAAGCCAACGTGTTCTTCTCCTTGTCAGTCAGCATGTAGTCATCCAGATTTTCACTGTGGTGCATAGTCAACTCCACTCAGAATAACACAAGAACTAAATGACCTGCTTCGTGATACCCAAGAACAACGCACAATTGCTAGGTTCAAGCCTCCAACAATGGAATCTTAAAGAAGAAGATGTCATAAATACTTCATATCGAAAGCGCCACTAGCATTTCAGAAAGGAAAGTATTTTGTTCCGATATTAAGAGACCCAAATGACTGAGAAATTACTCATGACCCACAGAAATAGAGACTAGTTGTAGACTCTTTGAAAGTGAGTCTTAATTAAAGATGTTCTTTTGCACAAAGGAAGCTGTCTTTTATCTAGTCCAGTAGCGCATACTGTTCACATGAAAACGTATGATAACTTAAAGCACCTAATCAATTCAGTTGAGTATAACATCAATGCTGATTTGAAGATAATTGCCCTTTTAACAGGACACACACTCAATACACAATACACACCATAAAACACCGGGTCCCACACTTTATCACAACAAATGAGAGGTCTTCCATGTGCTTCACGTTTTCTATTGTCGGGAGTTTTGGGTATCCTTATGGAGAGGCAAGAAAAAGCTACTCTAAGAATATATTAGTAACAGCTAATAAACAACAACAGTCTCGCATGACACCTCAATCATAAAACCTTGACATAAAAAGTTAACTCTCAGATTCCATATATATTCAAACCTCCAAAGTCTACAGTCTCTCAATGGGGAAGCGGATCTAGTAATACTAACACCACAGATCATAGACCAGCCTAAATAGTTGTAATCACTAAAGATCATACGAAGCGTAGTCCGTGTCCGATTCAAGATTCAAGAGCTCTTCAAAGATGACCAGTTCAACAACTTGCTGTATACTTGCGAAACAAGTATGGAATGATTTTCGCTTTGTGAACATAAACGCTTCCGGGAATGTCTGGGCAGAAAACTGCTAGTATCAGAAACTTGGCTGCAATTTGCCAACTTGCTTTCCGTCTGAATTTCTTTCCTGACAACTGTGGTTTGGTATGTGATAAACATTTTCCACCTTGAAGTTGAGTACTGCTGGAAACACTCCCCAGAGAAGCTCCCGAAAACAATATCCGGGCAGCAAAATTTCAGAGAACCACTTACACGGCAAATGAGAGATGGAATGATCTTGTTACTTTTGTTTTTATTGTGGTTATTTTTTTAGTGTACGTACGAGCTCCACAGTCTAGAATAATATTACTAACAACTCAAAAGGTACGCTAAAGGCAATATAATTTTATTTCTTTAAGCTTATTAAAATTTTTACATTTAAACAATTCCTGATGTTAAATAAACTAAAAATTGTGTCTCGAAACCTGGAACTTGAAAAATAATAAACAAAAAAATAGTAGGTATGGGATGCGTAGCCCGAGATTTCGGCGATACTAACGCAGGTCGAGAAGAGCAGACGATATCTGCCTTTGCTGCTGAACTCAGGGATAAATAGAGGAATTGTTCTCAGAAAAAGCACTGGTGTACAATTCACAAGAAAAACAACGGATAAAGTAATAAGCATTTTTGTCAGAGCTATTTCCTTCCTGGCGTCGGCAGAAGAAGTCTGCTTGCGCCACCTGACGGTCTGCCACAGTTTCACTGATGTCATAAGTGCAGCGATCATCACGATGAGTGGACATCCTAAATTGATGATTATTCCGTAAAATACTCCGTCTATAAAGTCCAGCAACTCTTTGTTCCTTTCTTGATACTCAGTCACATACAAGCTCTTGAAAGTCACTTGTCTTCTCTTGTCAAAGAAACACACGATGACATATTTCGCCATCACCACCAGCCTGACAAAAGTGACTACAGCAACTCCAATGACAATGATCACAGCCATGGTCTTTGTTTTTAGCAACGTTTTTGAACGAAGTGGGAAAAATACACAAAAACATCTGTCGAGAGATATTATCACAGTTATGAAAGCCGTCCCATATCCGATACTGTGAAATATCATAATTTTGTTGTTTATGAGAAAAATGTATACAGAACCGTAGGTTTCAAGAGAGCTTAGCGAAAACACCCGATCCGAGTAGAGTAGAAAAAAGAAAGAAAGACCAATGAAATCCACTACAGCGAGACTGAAGAGACAGAGAGTGACTCGGTGACGTAAGCCTTGTTTGTAGAAGACGATGATGTTGATAAAACATGGCGGACAACCTACAAGAAATAACACTGGGATGACCACACTGGATTTTATTTTATAGATGAGCCTGTCCGTCTCTGGGCTAATTAAGTCTCCACTCTCATCAGATGATGATGTTATCAAACAGTTTGAAAGAAGACCCGTGTCATCGCTCAGATTTTTAGAAAACGATGCTGTGACGTTTCCAGCAATGTTGATGTACCCAGACATGGCGCACGTCACCTAATGGGAGGTGGAAAGGAGCAGAAGGGTTTCCCTTTAATTTCGAAATTTACAAACGCCTGGTACTTTTCTCTAGAAGCATTTTCTCTTTAACTGTCCCCGATGCTGAAATAATTAGAAAACTTAACGGCAGGTGCTATGTAATTCAACTGACTTCTCCTTACAATCTGGCGTCCTTTATTATCGGGCTTTTATTTGGAAGAAAATAGATGAAAACTTAGTATTTTTGTAGAATGCTGGTTTATTGTTTTTTTAATGCATTTGTCTTGCCTATACCAATATTATTTTTCACTAGGAAACAACAGAAAATAAGGATTATTATCGCTCTGGAATTGTTGCAGGCGGGAATCGTGCATCATTAAAGAGACCAGTTTCCTTTTAAAAATATCCACATCGCACGCAGCCACGCGCACACTGACACACGCACATGCAGACACATCCGTAAATACAGGCAGGCGTGCACTCACAGATAGAAATACACACAGACAAAAGCAATTTACTATTTTTGAAACACGTATGCGCACGAATGAACAAAACTACAGAGCCGAAGACTGTCATTATATTACATGTTGGCACGCACATTCCCTTCTTAAATAAAATGTTTTAAAAATAATAATAATAACACAAATTGTTAACACTGATAATTTTAGGTATTTACTCTTGATGCATTTTCAACAAAGTTTAATATAACTAAATGATTATCTTCAATATATTTTTGTCATTTAAGGAACGTTTCACTAATTGAATGCTCTTTAAAATGAAAATGCACCAATACTGGAGATAAGTAAATATCTGGTCGTTTAGAAAATTGTTCGTGTGTATTTAGTAGTCTGTCACTTCGACTTTTTTAAAAAACTGAAAAGTATAGTACATTTTGATATAATACATATTGACACTCAGCAGTACGCACACAGACAAACACAAGCACATACACGCACCTGCAAGTTAATTTTCATGTCTGTTTAATCGTGTAAACTATTTGTAAAGCTCGACGATCTTCCTGTCTTAAAGTCTATTACTACATAGTGAATCCACGCAACACCCAGTAGACTGAACCACATTTCCAAGTAGCACGACTGAAATGAAGGATAAAAGCCAACTCCGTCTGGATCCCCGGGTAGCCACCCGGTCTCAAGCCCGGATGAAGGAGGAGGGTTGGACATGGGGCTAGCAACCCCACCCTGTAAAACAACCCCTGCTACTTAAGCTGCAAATAGGCCACAAGCACAAAGAGAGCCTGGAAGGAAAGATCCTTCTTCGGAAGGACCTATGAAAATTTTCACCTGCCCCACAAGACAGTGTTTTCCCACCAACGTTCACCACGAACAACGAGGAAGAGCTTGCGCACAAGTCTTCAGCTACAGATGTGCATAATGATGAAAAAAGAAACCTAAAAAGTCAACAAACATATGAATCAAAAGAAACCAGTCGTGAATATGGTTTATGGATTAGCGACAAGTAACAATTCACCCAAGATAGCTGACCGGTCATGAATCCCAATATCTCAGCGACGTTTCAATAAACATATCTGTCCTAAGGCTGTTTTTCTTTTTGGTTTTTTTTTTTTTTAATAACTTATTTATTAGATGGATGCGGCAGATGTCACCAATGACATGAAATATATTTAAGCTTACTGATTCTGACCAGTGTGGACAATCTACTTCCAGGAACTAAACCAGTGACTGTTTGCTTACCTTCACGTCTGCATCTCGTCTTCTCTACAAGATTTATCGCAGTGCCATGGGTTTTCCCTTAGCTCTAGTAAGTTTCTTACTCTAATATTATTTTGAATTTTTCTTTTAAAAGAAAGCAATGTATGCAGAAGAGTTCTTAATTCTACAGTGACTTTGAGAACAGCAAAGTTGGACAGGCTCATCTTCTATAAAAAAAAAAGGTTCAGTTTGAGTTTGCTTAAAAAGTGCTTTAAATTTGAGTTGTTTTCTTTATTCAATGGGTATTTTGTGCCTGTGCTGTTATGTTATAGCAGTTTTTTTCCCAGATACTTTATTCAGATGACTTTGCTTCGACATTTGTAAAACTTTTGAAACTACTCAAGTCATAACAGCAAAAAATTACTATTACCACTTTCAGAAATAACAACAGTAACATTTCAAACAAGAAATTATTATTTCTTAGCACAAGGTTTCATTTTAGAACTATTTCTTATAACTAAACTATATTTAAGTTAACCTCTCGAATAACTTGAGAGTATTAAAAATGTGTGTGTTTGCCGCAATAGATTCCTCTTTCACTTACGGTCGCTGCTGTTCTCGGAATATTGATGGTGAAGATGTCCTTGACTAAAGTCCACATCATCGCCTTCGTCAATGTTGTGGGTTACTGTGACAACCGATCTCACGTTCTGCCTGATTGCTGTCCATCATGCTTAGCTGCACTGACCACTAGGTAAAGTTTCTGCTAGAGCAGGTGTGGGCAATTAATTTTGCCAAGGGGCTGCATGAGAAATTGGGATGGTTTTAGAGGGCCGGACTAATATAGTTAACTCAGTTTTACCAAATACTGTATACATAGTATATATAGTGGTGGGCGGGCCAGCGGGCGGGCCGGTCAGAGACAGGCGGATCCCGCGGGCCGGCCTTTGCCCAGGTCTGTGCTAGAGGAACTAGTATATTAATTGTCATTTAGTTACTAGTATATTTGTTATTTTGTGTGTCTAAAGCACACATACATACTCACTTATGTATATATACAGGTACATACACAAGACCAGGGGTGGGCAATTAATTTTCCCAAGGGGCCGCATGAGAAATTGGGATGGTTTTAGAGGGCCGGACTATTAAGTTAACTCAGTTTTACCCAATACTGTATATATAGTATATATACTGGCGGGCCGGCGGGCCTTTGCCCAGGTCTGCACAAGACTATATGAATTATAAGTATTATATTAGGTAGTCTACAAAGTAGGTAATTTATTGACTTGGAATCCTTTCAGAATGTCTAGTTATGAGCGATTCAGAACATATTTCAGTACGGCTGATTTTTCATTTGGAGATTAGTCCAATGCTGTATGTGTGATTGTCAACTATTTCATTAAAAATAATAATAAAGTTATTTTCTCCTCCCAACGTTTGTATCCAAGCTAAACACACACACGTCTGCACAAGCATAGTCATTATAATATATACTTAAAGGTAGGTATTTTGTCCATGTACACAAGAAAGCAATTCGCTCTAATGATTAGAAATCATCCTTTTTTTAATAAGGGTGCTGATAAATTTTATTTATACTTTTAGTTATGCTCTAATACTAACCAAAGAGTTATCTTATTTTAATCATAGAACTCCACATCGAAGAACACCAAGAAATTTGCAGAGAGAAAGAGGCAATCGAAGAGAGTAACACGTGCAAAAAAGTCTGTTGTCCAATGTGGTGGATGACAGGAAGGACAAGAAAGACAACACAACCTTTGATGACCAGTTTGTCTCCCACGGGGCACTTTGAGTCTTCTCTCAAGACATCGTACGGGGCGATAACAGACTTTTTTTTTTTTTTTGTGAGAGAAAAACCTGACAGGCTAATGTCGTGGAAGAAACTTAAAGCGAGAAATGTTCCAAGGATTCATTGCGAGATTGACATAAGACAGATTACTAAAAATTTTGAAGCTCAATAAATTTGATTTGCAATCGTGTGTATTATATATTTCAAGACTGATACGGAGTAACAGTTTACTTTCACAAAAGAAATTACGGACAGCCGCTTCGCTAACTATTAACCTATAATAAAGACAGCCTTCTGTAATACACCATTTTAAAAAAGCAATTTTTAACATTCATGTAAAATTGAGTAACCGTTAATCACCACAAACATGGCGCTTGACAAAACGAAACTTCGCCTACTTTCAATCATAAAGAACCAAACTGGTTTACCTTTCAGCTGTTAAAGGGAAGTAATTCATACTAGACATACTCCTGAATGTAGCAGTAGTTACCTCCCTTATGTATTCATTCACAGCGCTGGTGTTGCAGGCCGCTATAAGGGTTGTTTTACAGGGTGGGGTTGCTAGCCCCATACCCAACCCTCCTCCTTCATCTGGGCTTGATTCCGGGTGGCTACCCGGGGTCCAGACAGAGTTGGCTTTTATCCTTCATTTCAGTCGTGCTACTTGGAGATGTGGTTCAGTCTACTGGGTGTTGCGTGGATTCAGTATGTAGTAATAGACTTTAAGACAGGAAGATCGTCGAGCTTTACAAATAGTTTACATGATTAAACAAACATGAAAATTAACTTGCATGTGTGTGCATGTGTTTATGTTTGTCTGTGTGCTTACTGCTGAGTGTTCCCATGTATTATATCGAAATGTACTATACTTTACAATTTTTTAAAAAGTCGAAATGACAGACTGCTAAATACACATGAACAATTTTTCTAACCGACCAGATATTTACTTATCTCGAGTATTGGTGCATTTTCATTTTAAAGAGCATTCAATTAGTGCAGCGTTCCTTAAATGACAAAAATATATTTCCGTTAATAATTTAGTTACATTAAACTTTGTTGAAAATGCATCAAAAGTAATTACTTAAAATCATCAGTGTTAACAATTTGTGTTATTATTATTATTTTTAAAACATTTATTCAAGAGGGGAATGTGCGTGCCAACATGTAATATAATGACAGTCTTCGGCTCTGTAGTTTTGTTCATTCGTGCGCATACGTGTTTCAAAAATAGTAAATTGCTTTTGTCTGTGTGTATTTCTATCTGTGAGTGCATGCCTGCCTGTATTTATGGATGTGTCTGCATGTGCGTGTGTCAGTGTGTGCGTGGCTGCGTGCGATGTTGGCATTTTTAAAAGTAAACTGTTCTCTTTAATGATGCACGATTCCCGCCTGCAACAATTCCAGCGCGATAATAATCCACATTTTCTGTTCTTTCCTAGTGAAAAATAATATTGGCATAGGCAAGAAAAATGCATTAAAAAACAATAAACCAATATTCTATAAAAATACTAAATTTTCTTCTATTTTCTTCCAAATAAAAGCCCGATAATAAAGGACGCTAGATTGTAAAGAGACGTCAGTTGAATTACTTAGCACTTCACGTTAAGTTTTCTAATTATTTCAGCATCGAGGACAGTTAAAGAGAAAATGCTTCTAGAGAAAAGTACTAGGCGTTTGTAACTTTCGAAATTAAAAGGAAACAATTCGAATCCTGTCCACCTCCCATTAGGTGACGTGCGCCATGTCTGGGTACATCGACATTGCTGGAAACGTCACAGCATCGTTTTCTAAAAATCTAAGCGATACTATGGGTCTTCTGTCAAACTGTTTGATAACATCATCGTCTGATGGAAATGGAGATCTGATCAGCCCAGAGACGGAGAGGCTCATCTACAAAATAAAATCCAGTGTGGTCATCCCAGTGTTATTTCTTGTAGGTGGGCCGCCATGTTTTCTCAACATCATCGTCTTCTACAAGCAAGGCTTACGTCACCGAGTCACTCTCTGCCTCTTCAGTCTGGCTGTAGTGGATTTTATTTGTCTTTCTTTCTTTTTTCTACTCTATTCGGATCAGATGTTTTCGTTAAGCTCTCTTGAAACCTACGGTTCTCTACATATTTTTCTCATGAACAACAAAATTATGATATTTCACGGTATTGGATATGGGTCGGCTTTCATAACTGTGATAATATCTCTTGAGAGATGTTTTTGTGTATTTTTCCCACTTCGTTCAAAAACATTGTTAAAAACAAAAAGCATGGCTGTGATCATTGTCATTGGAGTTTCCGTAGTCACGTTTGTCAGGCTGGTGGTGATGGCAAAATACGTCATCGTGTGTTTCTTTGACAAGAGAAGACAAGTGACTTTCAAGGGCTTGTACGTGACGGAATATCAAGCAAGGAACAAAGAGTTGCTGGACTTTATAGACGGAGTATTTTACGGAATATTCATGTCTATAGGATGTCCATTCATCGTGATGATCGCTACTCTGATGACATCAGTGAAACTGTGGCAGACCGTCAGGTGGCGCAAACAGACTTCTTCTGCCGACGCAAGGAAGGAAATAGCTCTGACTAAAATGCTTATTACTTTATCCGTTGTTTTTCTTGTGAATTGTACACCAGTGGTTTTGCTAAGAATAATTCCTCTATTTATCCCTGAGTTTAGCAGCAAAGGCAGATATCGTCTGCTCTTCTAGACCTGCGTTAGTGTCGCCGAAATCTCGAGCTACGCATCCCGTACCTACTATTTCTTTGTGTATTATTTTTCAAGTTCCAGGTTTCGAGACTCATTTTTTAGCTTATTTAATATCAGGAATTTTTTTAATGTAAAAATTTTAATAAGCTTAAAGAAATAAAATTATTTTGCCTCTAGCGTACCTTTTGAGTTGTTAGTAATATTATTCTAGACTGTGGAGCTCCTTGGTACTACGTACACTAAAAAATAATAACTACAATAAAAACAGCAGTAACAACATCATTGCATCTCTCATTTGCCGTGTAAGTGGTTCTCTGAAATTTTGCTGCCCGGATATTGTTTTCGGGAGCTTCTCTGGGGAGTGTTTCCAGCAGTACTCAACTTCAAGGTGGAAAATGTTTGCCATGTTTATCACTTACCATACTACAGTTGTCAGGAAAGAAATTCAGACGGGAAGCAAGTGGACATATTGCAGCCAAGTTTCTGATACTAGCAGTTTTCTGCCCAGACATTCCCCGGAGCGTTTATGTTCACAAAGCCAAAATCATTCTATACTTGTTTCGCAAGTATACAGCAAGTTGTTGAACTGGTCATCTTTGAAGAGCTCTTGAATCTTGAATCATACAAATCCGACACGGACTTCGCTTAGTATGATCTTTAGTGATTACAACTATTTCGGCTGGTCAAAAATCTGTGGTGTTAGTATTACTAGATGTGCTACCCGATTGCGAGACTGCAGACTTTGGAGGTTTGAAGATATATGGAATCTGAGAGTTAACTTCTTATGTCAAGGTTTTATGACTGAGGTGTCATGCCGAGACTGTTATTGTTTATTAGCTGTTACTAATATGTTCTAGAGTAGCTTTTTCTTGCCTCTTCATAAGGATACCCAAAACTCCCGACAATAGAAAACGTGAAGCACATGGACGAACTTTCATTTGTTGTGATAAAGTGTGGGACCCGGTGTTTTATGGTGTGTATTGTGTATTGAGTGTGTGTCCTGTTAAAAGGGCAATTATCTTCAAATCAGCATTGATGTTATACTCAACTGAATTGATTAGGTGCTTTATGTTATCATACGTTTTCATGTGAACAGTATGCACTACTGGACTAGATTGTTAGGAACAGGGGGTTGTTGCCCCTGTCTGTTGTTAGTCAGGGATTATTGCCCTTACCAGTATGCGAGTGTTTTTGCTGCGTCGTGGTTTCGCGTCAGAACCCGACGTCATTTTATGACGTAATTTTAGATTGTGCTGAGAGTGGAAAATAATTTGGAAGAGAGCAGACGGCTGGGAGAAGGGACGTAAAGCGGACAGAGTGTATGGATTGTCCGTTTTGGGAACTTGTGTGTTGTTTCAGGATAATTATTCGTGGTCGCCACCTAGATGTCGGCCAAGAAACTATCTACCCCTTATGAGAACTGAAAATTTTGAGAGTTTTCAAGAAGAGAAGAACTGTCAAACCAATCAATGTACGACTCTGTTAAGACGGAGAACATAAGAATCATATATCTGTGGATTTTAAGAAAGGACATGTCGTAAAGGAAAAGGACTTATCATTGTTTAATGTGTAGTCAGAAAAGGAGAGTGACTACGATCATTAACATTGGGATGCAGTATAGTGTATGTGAAATTCAGGGAGGATTTTACTAGAAAGTTTATTCTTGGGCGATCGCTTCGGACAGTGTGGAAGTATGAATAAGTGTGAATAACAGAAGCCAAATTGTAAGTAGCAATTTGAGAACTTTTCGAAAGAAAAACGGACGACCAACTTAATTGAACGACGCTGCAAAAAGACATTAATACCGATGTTACACCGTATATGATTTTCAATAATGTATGTGTTTAATGTTAAATGTTGAATTATATAAATCTTATTTGCCCACAACAAATCGCTGTGATATCTGTGCGTGGGGACGTGCATACATATGGCCGTCAGTGAGTTAGAGTGATGTGTGACGGTGTATGAAATTGTGAAGTGAACGCGATAAAAGATAGATAAAAGACAGCTTCCTTTGTGCAAAAGAACAAATTTAATTAAGACTCAGTTTCGAAGACTCTACAACTAGTCTCTATTTCTGTGTGCCATGAGTAATTTCTCAGGCATTTGGGTCTCTTAATACCGGAACAGAATACTTTCCTTTCTGAAATGTTAGTGGCGCTTTCGATATGAAGTATTTATGACATCTTCTTCTACAAGATTCCACTGTTGGAGCCTTGAACCTAGCAATTTTGCGTTGTTCTTGGGCACCACGAACCAGGTCATTTAGTTCTTCTTGTGTTATTCTGAGTGGAGTTGATTATGCACCACAGTGAAAATCTGGATTACTACATGCTGACTGACAAGGAGAAGAAGACTTCGGATTACCCTCAACCTCATCAGCTGAATCAAAAAAATATTATGCTGACGGTTCTGGAATAGGAAGCTCTTCATCATGTAGAACTGGTGTCAATGTAGACAAAATGTCGGAGTAGACTATTCTCGACTTCTTTTGCTTCGTTATCCATCCGGGAAGAGGAGGAACAAAGAAGAAGTAAGAGTCATCTGAGTTTTCTTGGCTCTACAAATCATGGGGACCTCAAAAGACATTGATGCTCTTTCGCCATTCAACGACTGCACGTGTAGTAAAATATACATGCGGGGCCTAAAGGTTCTCCTAGTCACCAATCTAGCATCCAAGGTAAAGATGATATTGTCTTCTTCACTTGAGAAGGAATACTTTTCTACTGGTTGGCAAATATCACTTCCCCACAAACATATCAAAACCTGTCCACGGTATTAACGGCCTTCAAGGAATTAATGTTCTGTATTGTAACTAAACGGATGAAATAATAACAGTTGTCTGTAACAGTAGCTGAAACTGTATCCCATGATGTCTGAGATATTTTTAATTCTCAACCTTTGTGACTGGGCTATATATAGTACTCTGCTGACGTCAGGTTACTTCAGCAGTCGCCTGGTAGTAGTGCTGAATTATGTCATAAAATGATGCCATAAACTCTGGATGACGTGTGTGTGACGGTATTATGCAATGTGATACAATATGACGTCATCTTAGGGTTATTTAGGTTGTTACAGTCCTACAAGACACATTTACACGTGACACATAGACAATGAATACATTAACACACTACCTCGATAGGATGATAGGTAGGTCACCTCGCTTTATAAATAGTGGAAATAATTAAAATGTGACCTCGTAAATATGTGTTGTTGTTATTATATGATTATAATGATAAAGTAGCACAGACAAAAAATTAATATATTTGTTAGTCCAAAGAACTCATAAAATCAACGCGCATAGATATGTATGAGAGAGAGAGATTCCCGCAGATTCTATTCTTCATTCTCCCTTAGCCTGTACATACAGGAGTAAGAAAGTGACTGTGTTTTCTGCTTACGAACTTTATGGGTATGAATTTCTCTCTTGGGGTAGCGAGTACTATGCCAATTCCACGAGGTACCCCACTTGTATCATGGTAGTCTCCCTATAATATGGAATTCTACCGTTCTTGCGTGTCTTGGCACGTTGTAACCTCTCCCTAGTAAATTCCTTTGTTATTTGGTTGTTCGTTTTTTCTGTGCCTTATAGAGAAGGTTTTAGCACTTAAAATATAAGCTGATGTTAATAGTATTTAAATGAATGTATTAATAACCACAGACTATATATTTTCAATATTCTAATGTTTACCGACCCAGTGTATTTTTAATATTGATCACTTGACCCTAAATATGAAATCAATAGTGCTGTCAATAAATGATGAAAAAGGTCAAAGGTCTCCATTCCGTAGGCACTCACTCAGTCGGTCGGTCAGTCTATGGATGACTTGTGTTACTTACATCCCTTCTCTGTATGTGTGACGTGTGAAGAGAAGTATCTTTAAAAAAACAGTGTCTCACAAAAAATTTGTTCTCGTTATCAAAAAATGAAAATGTAAGGATATCTGATATCACTTTCTGCCTGAAAAAAAAACTAGATTCGTGTTTCTCCTGTTTCTGGTTTAATGGATGTTCTTTGTTCTTGCAGTAGGGGTTGATAAAATCTATGATATGCTTTCCAGTACATTGAACCTTGAATGTTTGGCAGAAGAGTGGACTCACCATCCACAAAGAGATTTATATGCCACCAAGCGAAGCATTGCAAAATGTGTCAACAAGGCCAAGACATCATATCTTCAGGCCCAAATAAATACTTGCACCATCTCCACAACACTTTTTGACAATCGCGATGCCTCTGCCCATTGTTTACCCTGCGTCACAGCTACCACAAGTGTTTTGTGATTATTTTGCTAACAAGATTTCCGACATTCGATCATCCTTGGGCTCGAAATCGGTGCCTGACAACATGTCATGTAATATTCTTCTGGGATGCTCTCTGAACAAATTTCGGCCAGTTTCTGATGCTGATATAAAGGAAATTATTCTGAAAGCCAAGCAAACAACGTACCAGTTAGACCACTCTCTGCTCCTTCGTAGACTACACACCCTCTACGGGATTTCTGGTATTTCGGAATTCATGACAATTATTATTATAAAATAACACGACTAAAAATTAATAGTTTTATTAGTCAAAATATTTTTCCGAACTGTTTAAATTAACGCGCATATGTGTGTGTGTGTGCTCGCGCGTGCTTACTGTTGTGTTATTTTTCAATAACCCTCATCCTGCTACGTGTTTTCATGTATTATAATGACATGTGCCATATTTCTAATATTAAAACAAGGGACAGACTGCTAAACAATTACGTAAAACTTTTTTTCTAACCAACAAGATATTTATTTATCTCGAGTGTTGGTGCATTTTCATTTGAAAAACGTTAACTTACTGAAACATTCCTAAATAATACAAAATTATTTTGACGATTATAGTTTTAAATAAATCTAAGATGTTGAGAAGAATCAAGAATAATTACTTAAAATCATCTGTCTTTTTTTAAAACATTTTATTAAAGAGGGTGATGCACGACATTTACATTATTCGGGAGTGTTCATTTGGTTCATGCGTGAGAATAGGTCTTTGAAAAAATAAATTTTGTTTGTCTGTGTGTGTTTCTATCTGTGTGTACATGTCTGCGTGTATTTATGCGTGTGTCTGCATGTACGAATGTGTGTATTTTTAAAAGTAAGCTTGTCTCTTTAATGATGCACAACTCCTGCCTTAACACATCTAGCGCGGTAATAACCCATTTTCTGTTATTTTCTAACGACAGAAATTATTGCACATTGCGAAGACAAATGTTAAACGAACAAAATAAACCAATTTTACGTCAAAACTTCCGAATTTCCTTCTATGTCCTACAAAAAATTGGGTAATTAACGATGTCAGTTAAAGTACTTAACACATCCTATTTTCCAATTCAATCAGCATCGGGGAAAGTTGGAGAGAAAATGCCTATAAACTAAATAAAATTATTAGGCATTTCTTAACTTAAATAAAGCAAACGATTCGATTCATTTCCATCTTCAAACCGGTGACGTGCACTATGCCTGGTTACATCACCGTTGCAGAAAACGTCACAGCATCGTTTTCTGAGAATGTGAGCGATAATACAAGTCTTCCACCAAACTGTCTGATAACATCATCGTCTGATGAAAGTGGAGACTTAATCAGCCCAGAGACGGACAGGCTCATCTATAAAATAAAATCCAGTGTGGTCATCCCAGTGTTATTTCTTGTAGGTTGTCCGCCATGTTTTCTCAACATCATCGTCTTCTACAAGCAAGGCTTACATCACCGAGTCACTCTCTGCCTCTTTAGTCTGGCTGTAGTGGACTTCATTTGTCTTTCTTTCTTTTTTCAGATCAGATGTTTTGGGTAAGCTCTCTTGAAACCTACGGTTCTGTAGAAATTTTTCTTACAAATCACAAAATTATGATATTTCACAGTATTGGAAAGGGGTCGGCTTTCATAACTGTGATAATATCTCTCGAGAGATGTTTTTGTGTATTTTTCCCACTTCGTTCAAAAACATTGTTAAAAACAAAAAGCATGGCTGTGATCATTGTCATTGGAGTTGCCGTAGTCACGTTTGTCAGGCTGGTGGTGATGGCAAAATATGTCATCGTGTGTTTCTTTGACAAGAGAAGACAAGTGACTTTCAAGGGCTTGTATGTGACGGAGTATCAAGCAAGGAACAAAGAGTTGCTGGACTTTATAGACGGAGTATTTTACGGATTTATCATGAATTTAGGATGTCCACTCATCGTGATGATCGCTACACTGATGACATCAGTGAAACTGTGGCAGACCGCCTCATGGCGCGAGCAGACTTCTTCTGCTGACACCAGGAAAGAAATAGCTCTGACTAAAATGCTTATTATTTTATCCGTTGTTTTTCTTTTCAATTGTGCACCATCCCTTTTGCTGAGAATAATTCCTCTATTTATCCCTGAGTTTAGCAGCAAAGGCAGATATCGTCTGCTCTTCTCGACCTGCGTTAGTGTCGCCGAAATATCGGGCATCGCATCACGTACCTACTACTTTTTTGTCTATTATTTTTCAAGTTCCAGGTTTAGAGAGACATTATGCAGGGTTTTAAAGATCAAAAGTTGTTTAGAAATAAAACGTTTCAAGTGGCCTAATGATAAAAACAAGGTGCTTTCAGAATAAGTAAAAACTACCTCTAACGGCTTTTTAATTTCGTTCTATATTGTGAAGCTTTTTTTTAAAAAAATAGAACTACTATTCTGAACGATAATAACAAGAACAAAAACAAAGGTAACAACATCACTGCATCTTTCATTTGTGTATCTGCTGGCTCTTTGCTGTTTCACCACGTAGATGTTTATAAATGTCTTTCTTCCTCTTTACTCCCCTCACTCCGGCAGAGACCGCGGCTTTTTCAATCAAAAGAAAAACAGTTTATGAAATTTAATACAGTTCTTGTATACTTTTCTTAGTTAGAAAAAAAGGGATGATCTTGAAAAATAAATAATAAATAAATTTAAGTATATCAATTGGTGTCAGCGCTAATGGGTAGTTCAGAATGCATCAGAAAAGGTAAAATTGTTTGAAGACGAGTTATGAAGTGAGCTCCGCAAGAATGAAGAAACCTCGAAACTTCATACCTTCACAGAATTCTGTGAACCGTCCCATGGAGATGGCTGGTATCGGGAAATTCTTGGACAAACAGAAAGCGATTGTATAAAGTCAATGCAAGTTCTGGTATATTTTGTTAAATAATTTTAGAAAGGAAATCTGCTGCAGTGCAGACAGTTGAAAGTCATTTTCTGTAATCAGTGTGTATAATGGGGAGCCAGTGAGCTGTTTTCAGCAGTTTTGTAAAATGTGTGTGGCGAGGATTAAATCGAACAATGCAATCACTATTATTGACGATTTTTTTCTGAAGTCACTTCAACTTATTTTGAGCTAATTCAACGAGAACAGCATTTCAGGTATCTCAACGAGAAATAATAAGTAGAAATGAAAGTTTCTTTGCTGATCAAATGGATGAAGAAAGAAATTCAAATTTTTATCCAAAGATATCTCCTGTAATTATTTATAGTCAGATTTAATAGGAACACTGTGTTGCAAGCAGAGTAAGAAAAACGTGATCAGTCGTTCTTTGTTGGAGAAGACAAGTGTTGCCTTCCGATTTGCATGCAGTTTAACACCAGTGAGTATCATCAGTGAATGAAATCTTCTTTAAGTTTAATCTTTCCACTTAAAACTTGTAATTTAATCGCCATTTAAGAATGATTTATAGTATAGGTCTCTTGTATAGTGTAGTATCCCTACCCTAAAGGCAGTCTCAGCCGCTTCACGAAAATAAAAAAAATAAACTTTTACAGCACAGTCTATAGAAAACTCCTTAATATCCGGATTGTCCTCCTTGTGGACAGTCTCCTGATACGATGTTGCACGTTTAATTTTAACTCTATATTTAAGGAATTCATTCTATAAGTATGCAATTGAATTGTATAAATAGAATACATTCTGTAGCTAGAGATTGGAATTCTATATATAAAATGAATTCGATAGCAACTACTGAGTTTAATACGAAGGAATTTTTTTTTACCACTTTTTTCTTTCTATCTAGCTATAGAATGCATGCTATAAGTATAGAATAAAATATATTGCTATAGAATACATTCCACACTTACAGAATTGAAATGCATAAATTGAAGAATGTATTATATACGTATAGAATGAATAGTATTTGTATAGAGTGAATTATATAAGTATAAAATGAAATGTATAGCTATAGAGAGAAAAAAAGAGAAAATTCCCTTCTCGGTGCCCCCTACTGGATGTCCTGTTGTACAAAGCAAGGAAGGTAACTGATAGTAAAAACGATTCAGCTTTAAATTGAGCTATATTTTGTTTCTGTACCGTTGATCGTTTGCGTATGAGAAAATAATAAAAGCGCTTGACACATTTGTTTGATGTGAGTTCTTAATTAAGGAAACCCGCCGGCTGCGGCTTGCTGGTTCGACCGCAGTTAGTTAGGTGCTAGTGAGTTAGCTAGGTTAGCTAGGTGCTATGGAGCTAGCTAGGTGCTAGTGAGTTAGCTCGGTGCTGGTGAGCTAGCTAGGTGCTAGGTGCTAGTGAGTTAGCCAGGTGCTGGTAAGCTAGCTAGGTGCTAGTGAGTTAGGTAGGTGCTAGTGAGCTAGCTAGGTGCTAGTGAGTTAGGTAGGTGCTAGTGAGCTAGCTAGGTGCTAGGTGCTAGTGAGTTAGCCAGGTGCTGGTAAGCTAGCTAGATGCTAGTGAGTTAGGTAGGTGCTAGTGAGCTAGCTAGGTGCTAGTGAGTTAGCTACGTGCTAGTGAGTTAGGTAGGTGCTAGTGAGTTAGCTTGGTGCTAGTTGTTTATTAAATAGATTTGAATGTGCTGATTTTTTTTTTTGTTAGCGCAAAAACGAGGGGAAAAGTACTGTATATCCTTTAGCGTTAATCCTAGCAGTCAAGGATCTTAATTAGTGATTAGAACCCAACTGTGTAACGCGACATTATGGCGGATATGCGGTGTAATTAACCCCTTGTCTAATCCTCGTTCCTCAGTGCTGTCTCGTCCAGTGTTTATATGTCACCTGCCACCACAGAATATGTCTTAAGTCGGAAATTTGAGATTTTTGCATTCAAATTGTATATTTTTACAATGTACAGGCTTATACCTTTCTTTTGATACTAAAGTTGTTCTAGTCCTCAGATAGAGTGATAAAGGTTTGACGTTTGCAAGTTCTATGACACAAAATTAACCCTCATCACCTTTCTAGGCCTCTACGATGAAACTTCACTGTGAGACTTAAGACTCATTTCGTGATGGTGTATCCCATACTGTGATGTTTTTCTAGGATAGGAAGATACCCATAACAGGTCACCGTGAATTTCAGGGACATTTTGTTTACCATTCGTGCAACAAGTCAGCAAAGTCCATCACTTGTACAACCCTGAGATAAGGAGGATTGGTTCCATTACAATGTTTCTAACCAAAGATAAAACTGTCGCCGCCTCCCGTGTGTTTTGTAAATTGGACCAATTCAATACCGTGGTCGTCATGAGGCCAGTCTTTATACTCTTCTAGTAGTCATTTACTCTCATGCTCGCCTTATTGCTAGAGCACATGACTGTCCATCGTGCAATCTTTTGAGACGAAACTGTATTTGGCTGACTGTCTCTAAAAACATCAAATACAAGATTGTTTGAATTTCGTTTACATTATTATTGGCGCAATTCCCTTTCTTATCTGCTCTCACTGTATATATATATAAGTAGCATAGACTGAAAAATTATTATTTTTTGTCAAAACGTTACTCAGAACAGTTAAAATTAACGTGCATAATTATGTGTGTGAGAGTGGGTGCGCGCGCGTCCTTGCAGTTACTTTCAATCCCGCATATCTTGTTGCTTTGTTTGATGTTTAATATCGAAATATAGCAAAAATATATGGACTGAAAAAAGTCAGTGCCAAATTGCTAAATGCATACGTGAAACATTTTTATAGCCTACTACATATTTATTTATCTCGAATATTGGTGACTTTTCCTTGTTAAAAGCCTGCATGCCGACATTTATTATAATTGAATTTTCAGCCGTGTAGTTTTGTTTATTTTTTCGCAGAAGTGTTTGAAAATAGTAAATTTCGTTTGTCTCTGTGTGTGTTTCTTTCTGTTAGTGTGCATGTCTGCGTGTATTAATGCGTGTGTCTGCATGTGTGTTTGTCAGCGTGCGAGTGGCTGCGTGATAATTCGGGCATTTTTAAAAAGAAGCTGGTCTCTTTCATGATGCACAATTCCAACCTGCACTCATTCCAGCGCAATAATAATCCTCTTTCTGTTCTTTTTTATGATAAAAGTTACTAGACATAGAAACGAAACATCTAAACAAAATACAAAACAATATTATGACAAAACTACCCAGTATACTATAAACTATGCCTAACTACGTCACCTTTGCAGAAAACGTCACAGCTCGTCTTCTGATAATGTGAAAGATGACACGGGTCTCCTGTCAAATTGTCTGATAACATCATCGTCTGATGAAAGTGGAGACTTAATTATCCCAGAGACAAACAGACTCATCTATAAAATAAAATCCAGTGTGTTTATATCCCAGTGTTATTTCTTGTAGGTGGGCCGCCATGTTTTCTCAACATCATCGTCTTCTACAAGCAAGGCTTACGTCACCGAGTCACTCTCTGCCTCTTTAGTCTGGCTGTAGTGGACTTCATTTTTCTTTCATTCCATTTTCTTCTCTTTTCTGATCAGGTGTTTTCGTTAAGCTCTCTTGAAACCAACTGTCCTGTATAAATTTTTCATAAATCACAAAATTATGATTTTTTACAGTATTGGATACGGGTCAGGTATCATAACCGTTATTATAGCTCTCGAGAGATGTTTTTGTGTATTACATATAGCTTGCATTAATAAATAGAAACTTTATGAAATATGTTAATAATCATTAACGTCTTTTTAAATAAAAAAAAAGACAAACAAAGCTGCAAATGCGATATTAGTATAGTTCAAAGCCCAGTACCATAGGGTTATTCCGGACTGTTTTAATTAGCTCTTACTAAATATCAGTTCTTGAATTCAGCATCCCAGTACACAAAAATTGCAGATTACATCGTAGTATGTTGACACAAATTTTGAGTAGATAAGTGGAAAAATAAGTAATAGCTATTCATAATTTTTGGTGGTAGAGAAGCATGAAATTTTGTATTGGACTTTTTATTGTTCCTTCAAAAATAAGAGGATAAAAAGATAGGATGGTTTGAGATCTTTAAATTAAGCTGTTATTGTTGTAAACAGTGTGTGTGTGTGTGTGTGTGTGTGTGTGTGTGCGTGCGCGCGTGTGTGTGTGTGTGTGTGTGTGCCTTTATAAATATTATCGTATTTTTCTATTGTATTCGTGAATTGTTGCCTGTGTGTGCATGGGCCTAGCTACTTAAAACAAAAGCTGAACTTTATCATTAAGGATTTTTCCTTTCCGGATTTATGAGAATGCTAAAGTAATTATAAAAGTGTTTGAACAAATTTCCTGACTAGCTGTCGATGGTTCATAAACGGCAGGCGCAGGAGGAATCCAGAACTTGAAGGACCTGCACTGGAACTCGTGATATTTGTCATTCATATCGATGCTGTGAACGACGATTGGTACAGTGGAGAGAGAACAACAGGTTGCAGAGTTACAGGAGACAAATTTTCAGGTTGCCATCCCTCTACAACCGAATGTCTGTATCGTAATTGTGATGTTGAGAACTCGTTGCTGCACCTGTGAACAAAATTAGTTCAATATTTATTTTAAGATTTGTTTACAATATCTAAATCCAGCAGGGGCATGAATGAAGACTTCCCCTGATATGTTCACAAATCAAAATTAAAATTGTGACTTAGCACAAAAGATTTTTTTTTTTTATCATTCGAATAAAATTGGTCAATGGATTTCTTTTTTTTTTAATCATATAGTGCGCTTGGTGCTTTGAAGTTTAAAATAAACAAAAATAAATTGGAATAAACTATTGAAAGTGTAAGGTGCACCATGGCGAGTAACTCCATTTTTGTGGACAACATTACAACATCCTTCTCCGAGAATGTAAGTAACCCAGTGGGTCTGCTGTCCAACTGTCTCCCAACATCATCGTCTGATGGAAATGGAGATCTGATCAGCCAAGAAACAGAGTGGCTAATCTCTAAACTAAAGTCAGGTGTGGTCATACCTGTGCTGTTTCTGTTCGGAGGTCCAGCAACCTTTATAAACATCGTTGTCTTCTTCAAGCAAGGATTGCATGACCGAATAACTCTCTGTCTCTTTAGTCTATCCATAGTAGATTTCACTTTTCTCTGCTTCTATTTTCTTATTTATTCGGAACAAATGTTTGCTATGACCTCAACTGATACTTACGGGGCTGTCTACACTTTTTTAATTAACAATAAAATTATGATCTTTTACAGCGCTGCATACGGGTCGGCTTTTATAACTGTGATAATATCTCTCGAGAGATGTTTTTGTGTATTTTTCCCACTTCGTTCAAAAACGTTGTTAAAAACAAAGACCATGGCTGTGATCATTGTCATTGGAGTTGCCGTAGTCACGTTTGTCAGGCTGGTGGTGATGGCGAAATATGTCATCGTGTGTTTCTATGACAAGAGAAGACAAGTGACTTTCATGGGCTTGTATGTGACGGAGTATCAATCCAGGAACAAAGAGTTGCTGGACTTTATAGACGGAGTATTTTACGGAATATTCATGTCTATAGGATGTCCTCTCATCGTGATGATCGCTACCCTGATGACATCAGTGAAACTGTGGCAGACCGTCAGGTGGCGCGAACAGACTTCTTCTGCCGACACCAGGAGGGAAATAGCAGTGACAAAAATGCTTATTACTTTATCAATAGTTTTTCTGATATTTTCTGTGCCAATGGTGTTAATGAGGATCGTCCCTTTGTTTATTACAGAGTTTAGCAGCAAAGGTAGGTATCGTCTGTTTTTCTTATCATGCGTTAGTGTTAATGAAATGAGTATTTTTGCTGGAATAGCATGCTATTTCTTCATATATTATTGCTCAAGCTCCAGGTACAGAGACACGTTTCATAATTTATTCAACAAGAGGAATTGTTTCAGAATGAGTAAATCTACGGTTCCAATTAAAATGAAAAACTGTTTGGTTTCAGTAAATTCTTCAAAAACTGGCGTAACCTCTTACTAACAAGTTTACTGGAAAAGGGAGAGTACTATCATAATCTCCTGTAATGAGAAGCAGACGTTTACTGTCGGCTACATGACACTTACCATTGCTACCTTAATATTATGAGTAAAAACTCTGTGCATTCTTAATGCTATTTTATTGTATCAGTCGCGTTCATGTTTTTTTCTGAAATTATTTCATGTACATTTTTGCAACTGGTTATCCATCCTGGGTTGTGCTTGGTGAGTTATAGTTTAGGCGTATTCCTGCAATGAGACTTACTCTGAAAAAGAAACAAGAATGCGGGTTATCTTTTAACAAAAATATATCTTGAACTATTTGGTCTCCAAAGAAGAAATATTCCACTGCTGACCACAAATTCAGATTTTGCATTTATCAGGAGGCTTTGTTTGACGATAAAGTAAGTTTACTCATACAGCATCTCTATTCCTTCTTAATATTTACTCTCTAAAATATTATAATAAGTCGTTGTGTATGTCATTGACGAGGACAAATCAATTCTGTGAAGATTGCGAGTTCTCCAGGAGGTCCTTGAGGTATTTCTCTGCGTACCCCGGCGTCCTCTCACATATTTTCGATCTCTACAAACTTGATGACATTTCTGTCGCCAGAATTATTCTGTAGGAATGGCTGTTTACATTACATCAATTAAACTATAACAAACTCAGTTTTTTTCATGTCGTCTCACAAGTCCTAGTTTCTAAGAACCTATCGACAATCTTAAGGATAAACTAATTTATTAATTAATATTCACATAATAATAATTTATACTGGCTCTTTTTACCATTTTGACAATAACTTCCGATTTCTAGAAAGTATTCTTGCGTCAAATGGGACTTTGGTCGGTCAGTATTCATTTGTGGAATAATTAATCATTATTATGGATAAAAATCAAAAGCTTTACTCGATTAGCAGGCTTGTCCACGTGCTATGTCTGGATCAGATGAAAGTGATTTTGGAATTTTAATGATATAAGGACGGGCCCCTTTACCATAAATGTGGTGTCAATGAGATTTAGTCTTACTTTTATTATTGCTGTTGATGTTGGATTTTTTCTTACTTTATTAAACACAATACTGTTGTTACAGCTAATGTCGCCACCATAGAATGGCCAATCGCCATAGCAAAAGGTTGTTTTGGTGGAGACAGTTCTCAGGGAAATGTAACAATGATGAAATAGTATGATTGTTTTAGTGTTTTAAAAATAAAATAATATTAATATTAATGATAATCATCGTCATTGTCATGATCTTGATTTGATCATGCTGACAAAAAAAAAAAGAAATAATTAGAAATAATTGACAAAAATATGCAATTTATAAGAAGACTTTAAATAAAACTGTGGTTTCAGAAATGAGAAATTTTCATGACATGGCAGCTCAGTTCAGTTTAGTTTATGTGACGAGGTAGAGGAATGATGGAGAGAAATAGATAAAAAGAAACCCTTCCATGGATCCGTGCAGCTTGTACTCGGCAGTGAAGCTGATGACTTCTTACTGTCAGATTATGTTCAGCCTGGCGATAATTCCTGTAGTTTTTACAATATTAATATTTATTTTTGTTATGAAGCTATCGTATTTCGACAATATAGCTTGATGGTAATTAAGCTTCTGGTCTTTACTAGCTGTTGTTAGCTCATGAAGATTTTACAAGTTAAACATAGCTCGTACAACTTCCTCCTCTTCCTCCTCGTCATCATCATCCTCATCCTCATCATCTCTTTTTTCTCCTCCGGTATGTTCTCGATATAGCTCCACTATCGTATTTTTGTAGTTTTTTTTCTAATACTTGTGCATGTAATTCAAACAATAAATAAAACAACACTTAAATGTTTTCACATGTTTTATAGATGATATATATTTATTTCATTTTTAACCTTGTGATGTTATTTATGAAACAAAAAAATTTTGGTAAGACCCTATCAGAGATGCTCCGATCAAGTGGAAAGAGATGATCAGTGACAAGAACAAAGGTACAGTTAACACAAACATCGTTTGTAAACCAGTGATCCCCAAAATCGACTGAAAGCGTCATAAGGTTGACATGATGATGAGGATGATAACAAGGATGATGAGGAATATTATGTTATATCCCATATCCATGGGTAAGGTCATTCCCCATTTAAGAAGACAATAACCATGAAAAGAGTCCTTTATAAACTTTAATCACAGTCTTCTATGACAAACAAACACTTGAAAGAGAATCGTTAAGTTAACGGAGATAACTTCAGATGGAAAGTCTTAAAATTAGTTTTCACAAGAATGTGAGTGTCATATTGGGTGATACCGACAGTAACATATATAATAAACACGTAATTTATGTCAAAAAATATCGAGGCTGTTAAAAAATATTACAGAAGCGATGAGGATAAGACAGGCTTGAGAGTCGTTAAATATATTCAATCCCTCCTTTTATGTATCAGAGAAGAATGAAATCACACCATCTCCAAGTAGCTAATACTCACCAGAAGCAGATGCAAACATGGTGATTTATCACTTACATCCAAATCAAATCACACCAACAACACAAACAATATAAGAGTTCACCACGCAGCCTGCGACGCGAAGGGAAATAACTCTATCGTTCAGAACAATGAACGTTCATTTTGAGCCATAACCGACATGGAGCATGTGAACAATGTCACATAGAAGCTACAGGTACAGCCAACAGGTAAATATTCCACTGGCCCAAAATATCTCTAAATAATGGAATATTATTGCTCGTTTAATGAGCCATACGTGAACATTCGAGTTCATCTGGTTTAGTTTGTATTTCTCCAATCTACGTGTGTGAACTCTCTATACTACATATCAAAGAGCGTTGAGTGTTGTAGTGGACCATCATCATAGCCCACGAGTAATATTCCAGTAAGGTCAATCCTTCATTACATTTATAATATGAACTGTTCCAAATGCTTTTTAATATAATTAAAATCATGCATGTCAACTTTTGTCAGCATTTCTCTATGTCTAATAAAGTAAATATAAAACAAAAAGTATAAACCATGGACATATGCTGTAGGATTGTTCTTTTCTTAGCTTTTAATGCATGAAAATTCATTACATTTCTAGGAAAGGATAATTTTAGACCAAAAAAGATCGATTCGAGTGGACTGTATAGTATAGATATGTCTAGAACATGAAGAAAGAAGAAAAATAGGAAGACAGAGAAATACAGTCGTCAGTGCGTTGAGAAATTTAGTACAATGATGTAAATAGAATATGTCGGACTCCTAATACAATTTCTATGCGATAAAAATACCACCAGAGAACATGATCGCGAAGTCTTCATAATGAAGTCTTTAGCTCTTGATATCACATGAAAAACAAATATTGAAGACTCTTTGCCTTCTGCTGTGACCTCATGACCAATCATACGGTGACTGAGTAGTCGACAGGAAAAGTCACTTGGCCTGACGACGGGTCGAACAGCAGGACGGTTTATTGGTTTCAACGAGACAATCCTGGTGAAAGATCAACTTGGAGTTTGGTGCCCTGAAAGGTTCGACAACAACGAGAGTCGTTCCTCTCATTTTCCATATCAGACCATGGCAGAAAAAAATGTCTGAGATCAACAAAACTTTGCAATCGACTATAAGGAAAACTCGAAAGTCTGCTTATTAACCACAATGTTCGCGTTTACACTAAAGGAATTTAACATTAATATGAAAAATATAATAAAGAACTGTCCAGACGACAAAATACAAATGTATTTTTAAAGCAATAAAAGCGCAACAAGGTCCATGTTCGTTGTCATAGCAACGTAGATAATTATGCTACTTTATAATCTAAACTAACGTTTAGTCAGTTAAAAAGAGTTTAAAATAGGGGGAAAATGAGGTAGTTATAATTTTCGTAAAACGAAAACATAAATTTTCATAGTGATGATCAAAATCGCGGATTGCTTATCATAATCTTCGCATGAATTTAAATGTTTTTCATGCCTCAAAAGAAATCTGACATATAAAGTGGCACTGACCCGATAGACTGTCCTCCTAGATTGGTTTGCAAATAAACTAGCCATTCAAAGGTCGTTGTTGAAACGTTAACCTTAAGTCAAACATCCAGGTTAGTTTCTTTGCACACCTGTTGCTGGGAATCTCTGATAGCCGGTTGGTTAGAGCACTGGCGTGAGAACTCAGAGCACACTGGTTCAATACCCGATCAGCGCAGCAAGCTTCCCCCAGTCGACTTATCTGGCGAAAAATGGGTACAAGGAGGGGTGGGAAAGGTATGGGAACAAATTAGAGGAGATGGGCATCACCCTGATTTAAAGTTGGTCTCGAGGAAAGGGAGGTTTCTAACACCTCACCCCCAACGATACGAAAAGGTTAGGGGACGATCTTTCTTCTTACACCTGTAGCTGTAAACTTAAAATATCAAGCAAGTTTTTTTCAGCAGCACGGCTTTACATATGCAATTTAATTACAGATAATCACTCGGTCATTTATATTATCCTGAGAAAGCCTCGAACGCTTTCCTTACCTCGGAGATGAGCAAGAAGTTATGAACACATTGTAACGAAGTCCCCAGCTGTGTCTGAGTGAGTTTTACGTTCAGTTACTTTTGGCAGTTATTGAAACAATAGAAGATTTTAAAAGCAGCATTGATAAATGTGAACTTGTGGATCTCCTTTCCCTTTGTTTATACACCACAGAATGACTCGGAATTAGACGCGTACTCCAACGCATTGTTGACACCATTCTTAACATATTCACTGTGTGAGGGCTCGAAGAAAATAGCAGCAGTTTCTTATCATCTTTGTTATCTTTCCTTTACTAGACTGTAATAGAATGTTCAAGGTCTGTCTATATTTTGTACCTGTGAAATAATACACCATGAAGTTTAAAGCAGAATTAGCATAGGCGCACACTTCAATCACGTTTAATAACACCTGAAAGGTGTTCTTGTACCTTCCTGCCGCATTGAGATCAGACAAGAGGGAGGATGGTAATCTGATGCAGATAATCGGAATTGATAAAACAAGAAACTGAACAGAGAGAAAAATCAGCATCTTGGTCACAGCCACTTCCTTCATGATGACAGCAGACGATGCACTCTTGCGCCAAGTGATGATCAGTCTTAATTTCACAGCTGTGATGACTGTGGCGACGAAGACTACGAAGGGACAGCCTACACTTACACCTAAGCCAATGACAGTGCTGTCGATGATATCAACAACCATTTTGTTGGCCAGGTAAAACACGGTGACCCCTAGGAGGTACGACCTCTGACCTTTCAACGGATCAAAGAGACAGACTATTCTATACTTCGCAGTCCCCAAGAACCTGAAAAAACAGACTGATGACACGAAGAAAATAATTATCATGGCCATGGTCCTTGTTTTGAGTAAGTGTTGCGACTTCAAGGGAAATAAAATACAAAAGCATCTTTCGCAAGCAATGATGGCTGACAATACCATACTTCCATGTAACAACCCATAAAACCCTGTAATATTTGTATCAATTATGTACCTGTAGACGGCTCCAAATCTTTCCGTGCGTGTGAAGTCGGCAAACACAGTATCTGAATTAAAAATGAACACAAAAATTATGAGACTAAGATCGACAAGAGATAAACTAAACAAACACAGGTTGATTCTCTCCCTCAGGCCTTGTTTTACAAACACCGCCATGTTGATACAGTTGGCTGGAAACCCAACAACAAAAAGAATTGGTATACAAACGCTCGATTTGATCCGATATATCAAGAGCTCTAACTCATCACTAATTAAGTCTGAATTATCGGTCGATTTCGTCAGATTCTCAAATTGTAACAGTTCACACCCTGCGAAGTTCGTCGGCGTAGAAATGTACTTGACTTCTGTTTGATCACGTGGCTCTACCGTACTGACCATGATGGCAGCATCTGTAAATAATGTTCGTAGAGCAAAAATTATATTTGAAAAAAAAATCTTTCATTTTGCTCTTTGTATTTATCAGTATTTATTTTAACAATTTTCTCTTAAAAATCATTTTTGTTTGTAGTTTCTTTCTTCCTTCCTTTACGCCGCTCTCTTATAAATCAATCTCTACTCCGGAGGTTTAACAGCAATCTCTTTTCTTGCATATGTTGAAGAATTTCGATTTTGTTCCGAGTTTTACTTTCTGTGAGTGCGATTCCTTTAGTCCTCACTTTTTTTTTACTTTGTGCTCGTGAGTTGTTTATCGGCTTAGTCAGGAATCAACAAAAGGTGAAATCTTCCTGTCTTCACTGTTAATATAAAATAATCATCTCTCAGCTGTTGGATTCCGTGTTCATTCTTATTTCATAGTACATGAGGTATCTAGAGAAAGACCAGTCTAAACAGTTCATTTAGCATCAGGACAGTTACCTGTCACTAAAGTCGTCTGACCAAGATGAGAAAGCAGATAATTTCTTTCACAAGCATTTATATAGGATTGCTGCATACACAATCAATATCGAATTCTATTTTACAAAAGATTTTAACATACCAGAAAAGAAAAAGAATTGTCTGAAACGTTAATTAGGAATATACCAAAAATATATCACATATAGATCCTATACATTATTTATATTTTTTAAATAGCCGAAAAATGTTTCTGTTTTTTTAATTGTTAGTACACTCAACAATTTTCTTGTCACAATTGTTTTTTGTTGCTTTTTGTTTTTGTTGTTTGTTTGTTTTTTTGGTGGGTTTTTTTGTTTTTTTGTTTTTTTGTTTGTTTTTTTTTTTGCAAATAATCGGTTTAGAGCTTTCTGCGAAGGTAAAAAAAGGGGGGATTCGTTAATGTTGTAATATTTTCAACAGGTTTCCTCAAAATATTGAAGAAAGCCGCCATTCGTGTTTTCAAAAGAGAGTTCTAACTGTAAAAACAAGTCATTTCGAGTCAAAGAGAATAATTAAAATCCTTCTGATCTGAACATATTTCAAAATAAGCAGAAATTAAATTTCTTAAACACATGGCAGCGTATGTAATTAGCAGCATAAAACATTTTTGCTGTAAGACCCCATCTGAATATTTCTTACTGGTAATCAGACTGTAGAAGTTATGCCCAGTGTTCAAAGCCCTGTGTTCCAACACAG
Source organism: Pomacea canaliculata (assembly GCF_003073045.1). Lineage (NCBI taxonomy): Eukaryota > Metazoa > Mollusca > Gastropoda > Architaenioglossa > Ampullariidae > Pomacea > Pomacea canaliculata. The sequence goes on from NC_037593.1 coordinate 25,800,816, forward strand.
TTTGTTCACTATGGTGCTAAACCTTAATAAAAGAAATGGGAAAGTAACGATGTACTAGTTTGCTACTTAATATTTATAGAAGTGTGTTATTCACAAATTATCTAATAGTTTGTCGAAGTCAGCCTCATTAATGGCACAGGGAGAGTGACACCAACTTACTGTATTGTGTTTGTGTTAAAACCGACTCAGTAAGTATTGTAGGATGCTCACAGTTTAAGGGTTGGATGATGTTGAGTTAGTGTGATTGTTACATGATGTCCACTTAATGATTTGTTAATTTGGTAACAGGCCACATGAGGTCTCCTTTGTTTTCACGAAATGTGTTTCAACATCCCGCCAGTTCTGTATGGGTGGTCATTGTTCTGCACACGAGGACGAGCATCGGCTGGACATTTCTAAGAACCACCGGGTATGTGTGAGTTTCTTCAAGAAGGCTAAGTAGATGATGATGATGATGATGAGGAGGAGGAGGAGGAGGAGGAGGAGGAGGATAACATGATCATAATCATGGTCATGATGATCATGATGCTCACAGTCACCACGCATAACACGCACGCAAGTCAATCTGTGAGTAATTCAGGAAAAGGATGAGTTTTTAAGATGAGTTTTCTCTCTTCTCTCTTTCACACACAGACTTACTCAGACACGCACGCACGCATGCACACTGTTTCTATCAGCAAAAAGGAAGCTGACATTTTCAAAAAAGCTGTTGTTTTCCCTCGTGAGTGCTTTCTTTGAACTCATTTCATTCTACAACACTCTGTATCTGATAATTTAATATAGCACTTAAAAAAGACTGCTGGCCACATTCATGTTTCTACTATTTATGCCTACTGTCACGTTATGCAATCAGGCGCCACACCTTTTACTCACGCACGCACGCTCACAACAGACTAACGCCCGATCCTGGAGACACACCTTATCACTCCTTAGTGCACAAAAGGACGTACACACTTGAGAACGGTACAAAATCCAAGTTTATTGATGGCGAAAAAAAATGGAGTCAAAAAGAGGACTCTAGAAGGAAAAAAACTTAAGCAATCCAACAATCCAACAAACTGCCAAACACTCGATCAAAGCTCAGCACCACCCTAAACGCTTGATCAAGCCCACAGCAAAACGGTGTAAAAGATTAAACTATAAACACCCCTTCTATAGGAAGATGTCATCAGTGGACGTGAAAAGCTCGACATATGAAAACAACAAAGATTAAAGACATTACAAGGTTTATATTCTTCACCCTAATGAATGTGTCATGTCACGGTCATCACACATCTGGGTTCAGTTGTTGAAGGTATCAGTAACTCTAGTACTGGTGAAGCTTACACTTTGAAGACTACCTTTTGTCTCTTACCTGTCTCTCAAAGAAAAAGATATCGAAAATAATTACTGACAAAGGTCGGGCTCCCTCCGCAGCCGCGGACCCGGGTACACCCGTTCTCCCTGCCCCTCCCTCTTGTCAGGTCTAGATGAAAGCACCTCAGTGTTTTGGCTTCTTTTTTTTTTTCCAAAATTCACAACCAACCCAGCTCATCTACCATCCCGTACACTAAGCACGGTCACAGTCTCATGGTTCAATGCTTTTATTGCCACGCATTAGCTTGTTTTACCTTTAATTACTTTTTATCCGTCATCAGGTAAAGTGTTGCAGTCTTTATTGCTAAATAACTAATAATAAAAACCATGGATCGAGGGCTTCTATCTTGACAGTAACTACACTATATTCCTTCTATTCTTTCTCTCTTTCTCTCTTTCTCTCTTTCTCTCTTTCTCTCTTTCTCTCTCTCTGGATTTGATACCAGTTTACAGAGCTGGACTAGCTCACTCCAGATGCTGATTTCATGTCAGATGCTAAAACCTTTTTGTCTAAATCAACAGATGACTAATTGCCAACAGCACATCATGTCGGTAGGAGTGGCGCTTCCACTACTAGGTCACTCTTTTAGTGCCATCGCCTAGCAACCTATCAAGCACCAGGTTCCAGTCTGACAATAAACTTGATTACTGGTTTACATTTTAAGCTGCTCACTCTGAAATCTCTATAAACGCAAGTGCAATAAAAGAAACTGGGGCTTATTTTTCAAAGGATGCATTTAACTGATTGTGTAAAGCTCGGTGCAGAATACTGTTTGCTCAATACCCTTACCTCCCGTTTTGAAAATACTTGCTTTAAACATCCTCATGCACAGAGTAAAGTTAGCAACACGACAGCTTGGACCATGTAACAAGTTTGACCTCTTTATTTCTTGTTTGTTTGCTTATTTATTTATTACCTTCTGTTTAAAATTTGTACGGATCGATCATAAAGCAGAAATTAAAGTGTGCTGTCTAAAAATACCTCGTGACTATCACCTTAAGAAGTCTTTAAGGAGCAGTATTGCTTTTGAGACATTACAAACCGACAACAGTCTATTAGTTGCTACCATGTGTACCACATACTCCAGTGGATGGTTGGTTAGTGAAGGAGCTAGCTAGTACAAAAATAAAATAATACAGTAAAATATGCAGACTTACCGAAGCGACGAAAATAGAAAATGTCCACTGTTAATATTTTAAGGTATCTGCGCCGTATGTAACAATAAAACAATAAAATGGAGCTGTTGAATGTTACGAGGAGGATGTTTGCATTGCTTGTGACTACACCATGTCATGATGGCTCTTTCTTGGAAACAGAGAATGACTTTAGATATTTGGTTTCTGTGATTTGCCATAACGGGTGGATTAAAAAAAGACCGAACTTACCCCAGTAAGCACGATCCTGCTAACTGCTACTTCAGTTTTATGTTAATATAAAACATTGTATTAGCAATACATAAACAAGCACCATAAATGATAATCATACAAGTACATACAAAATCTATTGATCGCGTTTACACCTATCACAATTATGGATTTACAAAATACAGTTTATCGACAAAATTTGTGGAAATTCTTTACTATCGCTTGTGCAGTAATCTTGACATTTCTCGTGCTATTGTTTATATTGTCGTTCTATGTTATCTTTTACTGAGACAAAATAAAGATAAAATGTTTCAAATAATTATACTTATTTGAAAGATCTCCAAATATACGACAAAGCCATTGCAGTAACATAGTAACGACTGAGGAGGTAGAGCAAAATTTTAAACAATCTGCGCCATTACAAATTTACCATCTCAAAATACATGTGTGTGATGATGATGATGATGAGGAGGAGGAGGAGGAGGAGAAACATGTAGCGAAACTATAGGAATGTGACACAAAGGTCCTAATTAAGAAAATAGGACTAGTGCGTGGTTTATAGATTAAGTCAGTCTTAGTCGTAGAAAAATGGAGACCAAAAATCCATGAAAGCAAAAAATCACCTTGGATAGTACGAACAAAGGTCTGCGTAGTCTGCGTAGATCGTTAGCGGCAGATGTGGTCTAGAAATGAAAACGACTTTGGTTCAGGTAAAGAACAATTTAAAAACAGATCATACGACGAAACAAGACAACAGGAGACGATAAACTCGTGGTAGAATCAAGAAGACAAAAATACAGCAGTACCTTCAAGCCAGTTAGACAAAGATACATCACTCATAATACTCTGCTGTTTAGTATATTGCTTTCGTTTTTATCTAGAGGCAAAACCTAAACCTCTGCAAGGCAATCTCTACATTTTACTGTACCCTTAACTGTCAGCGTACACGTCTGTCAACAGGTCATAGTTCACTGAACCTTTTCGAGAGATCTCTTGCTGCATCTTAAGAGAGCTCTCAAAGTCTGTCTGTATTTCGTTCCAGTAAAATAATACACAAAGAAGTTCAGAGATGCGTTAGTATCGGCACAGACTTCAATGACATGTATCGTCACCTGAAACAAGTTCTTGTACTGTCCTGCACCATTGAGCTCAAGCACAAAGAAGGGGGTCAATCTACTGAATATCACCGGAATAGATAAAACAATAAACTGTACAGAAAGATATACAAGCATTTTGGTCACAGCCACCTCCTTACTACTAACCCCACAACAGGCGCTTTTCCTCCAAATCACTGTTTGTCTCAACTTCAAAGCCGTGATGATTGTGGCCATGAAGACAACAACAGGACATCCAACACTGATACCCAATCCAAAGACAGTGGTCTCTATGATATCCATAACATTTCTATTCATGAGGTAGAACTGGGTGGCACCTAACTTGTAAAATTTGTAATTTGTTTTTGGATCAACAACACAAACTGTTTTGTACTTCGCAGCGCCGCCAACAAATCTGAAGAGAGACACCATGGACACACAGGAGATAATTACAAAGGTCATAGTCTTCGTTTTCAGGAAGTGTTGTGACTGTAGAGGGAAAACTATACAAAAGCATCTTTCGCAAGATATGATAGTTGACAAAACCATGCTTCCGTGGATAAAACCATAAAACCCGATCATACTGGTATCCACTAAAAATCTGTAAACTAATCCGAATCGTTCAGTGTTCGCAAAGTTCATCATGTCTGAGTTGACGATGAAAACGAAGAAGACGACAAAAAGATCAACAACAGACAAGCTAAACAAACACAGGTTGATTCTTTCCTTTATACCTTGTTTCACGAATATTATCATATTGACACAGTTGGCAGGAAAACCCACAAGAAAAAGAAGAGGTAGACAAACACTCGACTTGATCCGATAAATGAAGAGTTCCATCTCATCACTAATTAAATCTGAACTTTGAGCTGGATTGGTCACATTCTCAAACTGTAATAATTCACAGTGTGTAGAAGGTTGAGATGTAGAAATATTGTATTTGTCATCTGTTTCACGATAAGACTCATCTGTGGTTATCATTATTAGCTACAAATAAATTTGTGTACATAATATGCACAGAACTAAGTGCGTGTGTACCTATGAATCACACTTTGTTTATCGGCAATTCTTTTCCAAGCTCGTTGTCTGCACTTACACAGTTTTCATCAGAAGATCATCTTTCAAGTTATTCCTTGCTTTCTTTCATTCTTTCCTTAGCTTCACTCCGAGGATAGTCGATACACTGATCCACATAACCCTGACGTGGCACCAAACGACCAAATTTTACTTTAGAGAAAGCATCTTATGTAGCATTATGTAGCATCGCACTCGACAGCCAACCAGCAATAATTAATACTAATAACTGAAATTACAACTTTAAAAAAAACTTGTTGTTTACGCCTCTTTAGAGATCAATAAGAAAATAGTCTTATTCAACGAACGTGGCGCATGTCAGTTTAGATGCATACAATGCGAACACACACACACACGTATGTACAATGCATTTGTCAAGCGTACTCATGAGACACAAGACAATTTTAAAAGCAAGGATTGAGAAATTTTTGAAAATATTACAGTTTTACTAATTAAGTCTTTTAATAGATAAAAAACATTTTAACGCGTTTTATGTAATTTCTTATAGAATTTTTTTGTACTCGAACATGTTTACGAACACTAACGATTACTCTTTTTTATTGTTGCAGAATTGTAATTTTTTTTCTTTTTTGCTTACTGTACTCGACACAAAAGATGGACAAAAAAATTTTGCATTTGATTATCTTCAGGCAGAAGAAGGAAACCCCAAAAAAAGTTATTTTCTAACATTGTTTTATGTTCAGTATCTACTAATTAACATAAATAGATCGTATTCTCATTAGAGATGAAGTCTTTTGGTTGTGTTTTTGATTTTGAAGAAAGCGTTATTCTCAAAAAAATAACACGCGCAAGGTTCCGGAAAAATCACCACTTTTACAACATTTACGCACACACGAGTCAGTGTGTTAGTATTTCAGAAAAAGGACTGCTTCTCAGATGGTTGTAGGAAACTTTCTTCCAAAGAGTGGGTCTGAATGTTTAAAAATATCTCACTAACTCATTTATTCACTATTCTTTCTCTCTTACTTTCTTTACCCAGGCACGTCATCATAGTTGCTTCTGTGTCAGTATTTAACTAATAATAAGTTAGATGAGTGCCAGTCTGTGTCCTCACAGTTTGTTGGGACATAACAAGTTGACTTTTTAACAAAAGCTGTCATTTTCCCTCCCGTTAATACTTTGCAGGAAACTCATTACACAACACTCATGGTCTAAGGAATTAATTTAAATACTGTGAGAAGAATGCCTTTGTCTTTTTGTCTCATTCCTGTGCCTACTATTGTATCTACCCTGTAGAAATGATAGGGACATTTATGGGTTGAGAGCATTTAACGACAGTAGCCATGGATTCTCTAGTCTCTACTGTTGGAGCTCATTCTTATTTTGTCTTTGCTTTTGGAGAGCAAATGATGAAAGCAGTCCAGTAGATATTGTGCCAAACCTCAGAGCCGTAGGCAGCCATTAGGAGGTACCCGGGGTCTGTGTGCGGAGCACGTCCCCACTCCCGCACGTCATGCCGTACCCTAGACACTGTCACCTACTAAAGGTTCAATCTTCTAATCGCCACAATTCTTTTTATCTTTTATCTTCATTACTTTCATTTAACTACCATGAGTTGCACTCGTTATTATCTAAATAATAAGAACCGAGAGTCAGAAGTCTTTTGCCTACACATAGCTGTACATTAGTCTGTTAAACTGATTTAAACGTCGAATACGCACAACATATTACACACACACACTCACAACGCATGACGAGCCCCCGCAGATGACGATGAGGATGAAGAGATGTGTAGGTGAATAGAATTGAAGAGACACAAGTTCAGAGGAATGTCACTGAGAGAGTCATAGAGAAAATGGCGGACGACGACCGTTGTTTTTTCTGCTCACTCGGTTATTTTCAGAGCAACTCCTTTCTCTTATATATGACGTCTTTTTCTGCTTTAAGTGACGTGAAACAAATGACGTAGACCAGACGTCAGACACAAGACGTCAGACACAAGACGTCAGACACAAGACACCATTCATACACCAAACAATACGAGACCCAGCACAACTCACTACACTGTTAAATACAAAACTTTAAGAAACAGAAACAAACAAATGTTCAGTTGTTTGACAATTATTTTATAATTTTTGTATCTTTTCAATATGATCAAACTAAAAATATAATTTTGTAATTATAGTCATCTAGGTCACGTCATCAATATTCAAGACTGCAGACTAATTAGACTCTCTGCTGCCACTAATATGTGTCATTCTGGCTCTGTATTGTTTATGACGTCATCATACACACTAAATAAACTACGTTACAGTCTGTGTAACAGCACAATCTAGTGTTCCCTGCATCACTAAACCTCCATCCGATTTCACACATTGAGAAATTATTACCTGACCAGGATCTGGCTAGGAACGGGGGCTGTCGCCCTTGTCTGTGCGCTAGTTGCAATGCGTGAGAATGAGTATGTTTTCAAGGGAGATTATTCAGGGGAGTCTATATGTGTGTTTAAGGGTTATCGTTCCTGGACTTCACCGTAGCAAGCGAGAATTCTGTATGTATTAAGATACCGAGCTCAGTCCCGGATCCACTTTGAGGAATTGTATGGTTTACAAAACTGAAGACATTTGGAACTACTGAAGTAACTTTTGTTTATATACATTGGATGACTGGAAGTTTCTCGCGCTTTTGCAGTGTAATAACTCAGTTGATTCTCTTCATCTTGTCGAGACGAGGAATGACAAGATGGAGGAATTAAGAGCTGTGTACTCGTGTTGAAAAAATGCTTCTCACTGATGTCTAATTTATCGGGGTTTTCCGAAGCACGAAAATAATAATTCAATCTTTGATGAGTCACCAAATTCTATCAGCAGTGGGCAGACGTGTAGAGAAGTGCATTGTTATGTTTAAGAAGAAATGGAAAATAAATGATAAAATGTTATACTTTAAAAACAGGGTGTATTCTATAAGTTGTAATGAGTGTGACAGTTGGGGCAGGGAATGGTCTTTGCTGGCTTTCTAGAGGCTTTGCCCCAGTAAGTAGATGTAAACTATTAATAGTCTGTAAGTGTTCTGTTTGAATCAGCTGAGGAATGTAGATTAGGATTTGAAGAATCAGGTAATAATCTCTCCCCTGGTTATTCTTTGGGGTCCTAACATCTATTCTAAACCCTTACTATAGACCACAGAACTACCAATCCTAGAATTTATATTTTAAAAATGAGGCTCGTAAAATTCTATGTGACCTAGAGGGCTTTACACTTATTTAAGTCCAATGTCTGTAGATTTTATATAATAGCAACAACAGTTGAATACAGCCATCTCACTCCTTTAACATTTTAAATAATAGAAAGGCAAGACATTTTCTCTTTTCTCTTGACAAAAAAATACTATATTTTACAGAAAGAAAATAGAGTGTAACTAAACTCGTCACAAAAGGTAAGTTTATTTGAAGCTTACATTTTGAATGTAGCAATAAAATAGTTATATGCAACTTTACTAAATAGTATGTGATTCTTCATAGATATGCTGACTTCAAAAAATGAGTTTAGTCACACTTCAAGAATATTCGTTCCCACTGAAGGTTGCCTTTTAATTTTTCTTTGTAAAGGAGTAATTATTCGATATCAGTTTTGATTAGCTTGAAAAAGATAGAATAATTTACTTTTATTTTATGATTGCTAATCTGTTTGTGCCAGAATACAAAGATGAAGAGATTTGTAAATGAATGGAGTGGAAGAGACACAAGTTCAGAGGAATGTCACTTAGAGAGTCCCAAAGATGGCGGAGAAGACCGCTGTTTTGTTCTTGTTCTTAAGCGCTAAGAGCTTGCTCCTTAGGAGTGTGAGTATGCGCTTTACAAATAATTTTTTCGTATTTATTATTGTTATTAGTAGTAGTAGTAGTATATAGTCATACAGTTTTTGCGTATTCTACGTTATAGGTCCATGTTGCTTTTGCAATCATCTGCCTGATATTTGTTTTGTTTTGTCGATGACAGCGTAGATCGTTTAGCTACATTGTTGGTCTCGGCAGACAGCAATCGACCTCAACACGACCGTGGTGTCACCTCAATTAAATGTGGTAGACGACCGTTCCCATGGCTGTTTCTATTTTTAGCTGTACTATGTAGCTGAACAGGTAAGCCGCCCTTTTTGAGTGAATGTTCATTGCAAAATATGTCGGTAGACCTTTTAATTTGTTCGTGTTACCTGAAGGAGACACTAACAGATGCGGGGCACTATTAGGGTTAAGAATTTACTCAAGAACCGTTTCTAATTATAATTTTCTATGGCGTAAGCAATATCTACATTAACATATATACCCTGCTGATTATCACTAGCACATCACCAAGTGTTGTTCTTTATTGTAACCGCCTTTGCGGATTTATAATTTTGTATTTAAATGTTATCATGATCACTCTGTAAGATTTTTACACAGAGAAATACCGAGTCCCCTTTTCGAGAAAGTCATGCTTGAGTGAAAAGAACCTTCTTTGTGTAGGAATTCCGCGTTACTGCGCGTCACATGGCCATGCATGCAACACTGCGAATAGAGTGACACACAAGAGATGTTTTCATTGGGAAATAGGCTTAAGCCTTGTAAGCTAGATTATACAAGGTGTGCCAACTGAAAAAAACTACCTCGATTGTACAGGGTGGGACTGACAGCTGTGACTAGCTCAACAGACAGCCAATCGAAGCTGCTGTGTAGTCATACCTGTACAACTCAAAATTACAAGACGATGACGGAACTGTGTGGAAAAACTGTGACTTAGTAGCTTCAGATAATAACAAGAACATAACAAGGTAAGATTTTCTTTCTTAATTCCTAGAATAATTGTTTTTACAGAGTAAAAATAATCAACAATATGAAGAATTGACTTTCTTATTGACGTCCTCATTGTCATGCAGGCTGTTTTACAGCATTGACAGTGCAACTCTCGACCTATTTCGAGTTAACAGGTATATAGCGAGCAAACAGGAAGGCTTTTGCGGAGTTAAGTTTCTCGCAAAATGAAAGTACGCTAATTGCAGTCGCTGATTTCATGGAATCTCTACCCGGTAGAGTCTACCGTATGGTTTCTAGTTCGATCGCTCGACAAAAATGTTCCAGGTAAATCTCGAGATACATTGTGTATGATTTGCGTGTATGTGTGTGTGTCTATCCAGACATGTATATGTGTGTGTGTGTCCGTGTGCAGATTTTGGCTGCCATATCGTGGAGGATGCACAGAATATATAGAACAGTGGCAGCAAGACACAACACCATGAAACTGCATGCACTTCCCCAAAGTAAATTCAGAGAGACACACATCTGGCCATGCGAAGTAGAACAAAAGAGTAGCACACCTGAGGCACGCATGAAGCCAAAATGCTTGGCGACAAATGACCAAAAGAATCCACACTTACTGGACAACGTGTCCACCGATTTGACTGCAATGCTTAGGAATAAGCTGTGCTTGCAGTCAGAGGAGGACACAATAGACAAGCAGATGCTGCTGCTACAAAGCTTGGAGCCAGGAGACATGATTGAGTTCAAGCGGGAGAAGTCATCAGATTGGGCAGTTTTTATTGGTAACTATACAAAATTTGGCATAAATTATTTTTTTTTATTTTTAAAATTTGTTTTAGCTTTGCTTCATATTTTTCCATGAGCTATCTATGTCATACCATGCTGAGCTAGTGGATCAAACTGATTTGTTGTTATGTAGCTGTGTTCTTTTGTGGATGTGCTTCGTCAAAAGAAGAACTGCTATCTATGTCTTAACATGCTGAGCTAGTAGCTTAGACTGCTTGATTGTCATGTTTAGCTGTATTTTTCTGTGCTTTTAAATATTCATTTCCTATTAAACTAAAGGTAGCGCTGTTAAGATATCTAGTCTTACAATACTGAGCCAATAATCTACTGTTATAGGCTTTGTTAGACATTATAAGCTAAGCCACCAATCACCAATTTTCCATGCGTGACAACCCGCCATCACAGACAACTAATTATTTAATATAAATGCATTGATATTATTCCTAAGTGCAGAATTTGGTACACGGACTTTTCGCCGACGGACGTTTCGCCGCCGGACGTTTCGGAGCCGGACGTTTTGCCGACCGGACGTTTCGCCACTGGACGTTTTGGAGTCGGACCTTTTGCCGACCGGCGTTTCTCCGCCGGACGTTTCGGCGCGGGGCACTTCATTTCGGCATTTCACGCGGGACCTTTAGCCGAAGTCAAGTGTGTGACGCCCCTTAGCTCACACATTTCTCTCGCCATTGTATCAATGTATCAGTGAACTCTCTCTCACTATCCCTCCTCATGTGAACCGTTAGCTCACACATTTCTCTCGCCATTGTATCAATGTTTTTTCTCAAAGCTGTTGGGCATAATCTGTGACAATCAAAGTGAACTGTCTGTGAAGTCTGTGTGTAAAATTTGTTTGAAATAAAGAATTATTGTGTAATCTAGTAGTTACTTTCATTCTTTGAGAAGTAAGTAAGCTCTCTCTCTCTCTCGCTCTCTCTCTCTCGCTCTCTCTCTCTCTCGCTCTCTCTCTCTCTCGCTCTCTCTCGCTCTCGCTCGCTCTCGCTCTCTCTCTCTCGCTCTCTCGCTCTCGCTCGCTCTCTCTCTCTCGCTCGCTCTCTCTCGCTTCTCTCTCGCTCTCTCTCGCTCTCTCTCTCTCTCTCTCTCTCTCGCTCTCTCTCTCGCTCTCTCTCTCGCTCTCTCTCTCGCTCTCTCTCTCGCTCTCTCTCTCTCGCTCTCTCTCTCGCTCTCTCTCTCCTCTCTCTCTCTCGCTCTCTCTCTCGCTCTCTCTCTCGCTCTCTCTCGCTCTCTCCATAATGCGGCGAAACTCCAGTCGGCAAAACGTCCGCACACGCAGAATTTATAACTGTATACCGGATACATGATAAGTACATGTTAAAATTTCCTTGCCTGAAAAAATGTTGATCTGCTATTACCAAGGGTGACTTGACTCCTGGTTTAAGTCATCAAGAGCACGCTAAATAGTGTTTACATAGCAGCTAAAGTTGCACAAAATAGCATAAACATTGATGTTACAGGAGATAAAGCAGTGGTTCATCTGATATGCGATGAAGCCAGTGACAAGGCTTCTTCCAGCAATGTCAACAGTTCCAGCAGAATCGAAGTAGATGACTTCTTCAAAGTAGCAGGAAGAAGCATTGTGGAACGTAATAATAACTCGGATACTAAAAGCACTGACACACTGTGAGTCACTTGCAATTTCAATTATGGTTTATTTCTAATTATTTTATTTATAAAAGAACATATTTAATTCAGGATTGTAATTAAAATAACCATATAAGTTTAGTGTCCTTTGTAGGGTTATTTGTCTACCTGTTTATTTTTATATATTGTCATCTGCGGTGTTGTAACATTTAAGAAATTTTTAATGAATACAAACATTATAAAATATTTCAATGTAAGAAGGTTTTCTACAGGTCATTCACTCGCAAGGAATTCTTGGTGAGAGTAGCAGTCAGCCTTTGCAAAGATCTTAAGTTCAACGACTCCAAGCACTTTGCTACCTGGTGCCGCTATGGAGATGATACCAACAGTGCAGACCGTCTCTTGGAAAAGAACTATCATGGCAGCTTTAATGAAGCCCTCCATGTTATTAAAAATGCTTTTCTTTTAGTATGGCATGCCTAAGTGGACATATCCCTTCCAACGTTCACAAAATCGTTTATTAACCACTCATCATGCCCTACCCTATGCAGGAAGAAGCAGCTGACCATAAAAACAGAGGCTGTGGTGATTAGCAGTGTTGTCCATAGGAATGGGAATCCCATGGGAAACGTCCCATGGGATGGGATGGGATGGGACAGCACACATTTGTATTTCCCATGGTAGTCGATACTTGATATTGTCAAATAAATTTACGCTGAAATTTGCATTGTCAGACTTTTTAAGCACAGGAAAAGTACTTGTTTATTCCAGTTTCATTATGCCATGACTTTGTTAACATGTGTGCAATGCGCAGTGTTGTCCATAGGAATGTTATTACCTTGGGAATCCCATGGGAAACGTCCCATGGGATTGGATGGGATGGGACAGGCATAAATTGCCATGGGATGGGATGGGATGGGATAGAAAATATGTCCCATGGACAACCCTGGTGATTAGGTCTAACCTTGAAGTTGTACCTTACTCAAACGAAGATACGATATTTATGTCACTTAAGTCACGTGCTGAAGAACCAAATGAACATTGGCATCGCCTACCCGTACAGAGACAGGCAGTCAAGGGTCAATTTTGGCTCTCCTCTTCGAAAAAAAATAAAGAGCTTATGTACCTTCGTCATTTAATTTTAACTTGTTGTGTGTCATCCATAGTCTACTATCAGAAATACAATCTTGGATACTGTTCATAGCAGTGTGTGCGTGAGAAGGAGAACAGCTGGTATATATATATCTCTCAGTGTCATCAGCAAAGGATTGATCAGATATAGAATGAGATTGAATTAGAGCAGTAATTGGCTTCATCTGCATTATAAAGAGGAAGGGACCAAGCACACAATGGGGTACTTTTGAGCGGATAGAAGCTGATGGTGAGATAAAACATAAACTATCAACTAAAACAGCAGGTAAACATTTAACGACATTGTCATTTATATGCTTTTATTATTTTGAGTAATTACAATTATCTATTGATATTGTGAATTTAATATGCCTCATTCAATAAAGCGCATTCAAAATGAAAATGACCAACTTTTTTGTATTAATATTTCATAATTTTAATACTAGAATATGGCTAATTTAGTGCTGCTTTGGGAAATTTGTGAAAGTTTAACGAGTCATAGGATATTTCCTCAACATTCCTTCTACCTCACCTCAGAAAGTCTACGTCATGCATGGTACGTAGTCTTAAAAATACCATCGATGACTAGACCAGCTAACAATGCAGAGAGCTCTCCATTCAGGACTTGAACTAGATAGTTTTTAACTCGGGGGGCCCTATGTGGGATCAATCGCTGACAAGACCACCTTAGGTATCGTATGCTGTAACTTCCTTTTTTTCCCTCTGAGCTCTTCTTTTTAAAGCTATAGCTAAGTAAGGACAAGATGGACTAAAATTACTTAAAAGGATGAGCAAATAGAAATCTTCATCAACTAAGAAACAACTAAAGATTTTAAGAAATTTTTCAATTGTATTTTTTTCCTATGGACTTTGCCGATTATCATTCTTTAGATTCCGAAACATGTGTACATTGATAGGTGCACCCGTTCCTGTTCATCGCCATACACCGTATGTCACATGTGCTACTCATTTGTCCAGACTTGCAAGTTAAAAAACTGCAGTGCTCTTAGGGATTTATTTGCACAGAAGCCTTGACCAAGCTGTTTATACAGTTTCCCGTTGTCAAAGTAGCCATTTGTGAAGGTAAGTAGTCTTAATTTCTTTTAAGACAGGGCGAGAATAGCTGACAGTATGGTCTTAAATACGAAAATGGATGTGAAGGTTAAATGAGAGCTTAGGCGTTGGTCTTTAGGACAAATGGTCCTGTCGTCAATTCCGGGGAATAGGCACACGAAGATAGAGGTTGCGATTGCCGCTGATCACACTCTCGCTACCTCTACCAACTCACGCCGACATTTACGTGTACGCGCACACTTACACTAAATTGCTAATTATACTTTAATTGACTCCGAGCTCCCAGTTCGCTCGCCCAATTAATAAAGCACAAGGCAATTTAGTGTGATCAGTAAGTTATTAATGACCGAGAGTATTTCAACAATTTACAAAACGATACAATCTTCGACCAAAGATTTTCCTACCCCACTTCCGGGACGGAAAAACCCCTTCTAGTGGATTATAAGTGTAAATTGTGTTATTCGTATTCAAACGTGTGTTGTGTCGGAAATCGGACAATCTGAACGAATCCATCATATAGAAAGGTCAAGAGTTCATCAACTTAAAGGAGTTGTGTTCCGAAAAGACAACGTGAGACCACACCCAAGTGTGATCATTGGTCGAGAGTTACTGAAGCTTGAATGGAATGTGTCGCCACACCCACCATACTCACCTGACTTCATGACGTCATACTTCGACTTCTTTCGCTTTCCTAGAAACTCGCCGCTTGCAGTAACTTTCAGATTAGATGAGGTTGTAAATAAAATCCAGTAGTACTACTAGTCTGCGTTATACAAGAACTATCATTTAAGACAACATGACCCTATTTCTGAACATTTAATTTATGTCAGATATTTTATGTAGTATCCTATATATTTTTACACATAAAATATAGTCTACTAGAAAAACACAAACAAAAAGTTGGTCGATGTCGTGAAAGAGTGGGATAGGGCTGTAGTGTGGGTTTGTAGATCTATTTTACTCTAGATATGACGTAATTTCTCTCTAGAAATTACGTCATTTTTACGTCATTTACGCGTGTGCGGGTGGGAGCGTAGGCTCGTGGTGGCTGTGAGGCGTGATTGGTTGTGGTGTGTCAGGTGGTATGACTGGCCAACAAGACGGTTACTGGACTGAAAGATCTAGGGATGCAGGCTGAGCGTTTGGACTGAAAGAGAGAAAGAACTGGACGACAAGCTGGGCTTTACGTTATACCTCTAGGGAGAGACAGTGATCTTGATATCTCAAGTCTTCCTTTGTAATTGTCCTTCGCCAAACTTCAGACGAAAGAACTACTGAGAGAAAAGGACATCAACCTAGAAGGTGATATAGCCACACGGTCGTACCTGTGCGTTGGAAAGAACAACTTCGTCCGACCTGACGACCAAGTAACGGACAAGTGTTCTGGCCACTGGTATCGGTGTTGCGTCCATACCAAGATCGCCGGCCTGCTAGCGACCGTTCGAGGTGCGCCTTCCTCGTACTCCTCTCGTCGCGTGCCGGTCAACAGAAGACCCTACCAAATCTACGGACCCTGCCCCAGGTTTGCGACAGTCGACATAAAGTTTTGTTGAAATCATGTAGTCCAATAATTAAAATAAATTTTTTCCTTATCGCAGATATGACATATTATTTATTTTTGATTTCACAAACAATGAATTAAATAAGAAAAAAATTGTCAATACTATAACTAAATTTCCTTGTATATCCTGATAGGCTATCAGACATCTTGAGAATTTTTTTTTAGATCCCATATATTAATGTTTTAACGTCTCGAAAAACGAGTTGTAGTTTTTTTAGGAACTATTGCTAATGTTTAATTTATCAGTGGAAATCGTAAATGTATAGTGCGTATGCACATGGAAACATCGATGTCTGTTAACCGTGTGAATTGTGTGACGAGAAGTAAGTGATATTCATTTTTCATCTTTACTGTCTGTGTTATTCCTGAGGTGTACATTGCACCTCACCTGGTAGCTAAGGAACCTATAGCTAAAATAGTGAGCTGTCATGCATGTACAGAGGTCATCGTAAAATAATAACAAAATATATAAATAGGTATTCCTATGTGCTGAAGTCTACATTGCTACAAAAGTTGATCATTCTTAGAAGCAGCTTTGTGCGTTGCTTTATTTACTATATAATACGAATTTCTAAGAGAATAAGACTCTTTTATGACTAGTATGGCCTTTAGAGACTCTATCTGTATGTTAGCCACCTTGTTTACCTTTCCTGTTTCATTTTCATTACCCTAGTCCGTAGGTTGATCCATAAGAATGTGGCAGTCATCGCCACCAACAAATACTTCTAGAAAATTGCAAATAAAAAAGTAGTAATGAATGAATCATTATTTTCAGTTCCAAAAAAGCAACGAAAGCAAAGATGGGACAAATGATAGGCAGGTGTGTAGCTACAGAAGGTGAGTTACATAGGATAATTGTCCAATTATTTTGCAGTGTGCTAAGCTAGTATCTTTATTTTTAGAGACTGAGAATCCATACATCCTTAACGATTATGTTTTCAAGAGTATAATTCTAGAATGAATAGAGTTTTCTCCTGAATAATCAGAATCAAATATTTGGACATTAAGGCTTTGAAACTACATTGAAAATAATAATACTTCTCTCTATTTTGCGGCTCACTGTTATAAGAGAGAGAGATGATATGAAATGATGTGTGGTTGCGTAAGTACGGGGTGCATACTGAGTCACCATTTTAACATTCTTCATCAAGTTCGATAATTAAAATTGAGTGGACAGAAATTTTAGTTGTTCATCAATTAAATTCCTCCACTTTTCTCATGGTATTATATGTTAGTGCTGCTGCTTATTCTATAGTTGACTGTCAATTTGTTGCTATTCTTTCCTGTGCAGAACATTGACCACAAGTCCACCCTGTCTGTGTGTGTGTGTGTGGGTGGTCTCTATTTTAACATGTAGAATCGCTTTCGAAATATTTTTACGACTAAACATGGATTAACATGGACTGTGTGTACGTTTGTGTGTGTGTGTGGGCGCGCACGCTTGTGTTGTTTTAATAAAGACATGCATCAAGGAGACCTGATTGAGATTCCGCGCCTTCACATCGGACCCTGGAGCTTCTACTCACACTGGACCGTCTATATAGGTAAATGAATTTGTTTCAAACACTTTCACCACAGCTCAAAACATGCTAAAGGTGGAAAAATAAATTTAGAAAAACCATGTGATAGCATTTATTATGAAGTTGTTGAGTGTTTATTCAGTTCCTCGCCTTGTACCGACTTACATTGTATCTATGTTTGCGTGAAGACTGGCTGACAAACTTCGTTACTCAAGAATGTGGGAAAGCAAGTCCAAAGTTGTTTGATACACCAATTTCTTTTTGTTTGTCAGTATATTTCACGTATCTTAATAGGCCTTGGCTTCCTCCTTAATTCATTGTCTCAGATTGTTTTGCCGGTCATGTCAATAATACAAAAAGCATGCCAGACCGGGCCCACTACCGATATAATCGTGTTTTGCACTTGTTCCTCGCTTTTATATTCCAAAAAAAGTTCCTGTCTAGTGCCTGCATTAATTTTACTTAGTTACAAGCGGGCCTTACATCTCACATCGATAGCAGATTGGTCAAACCAAGATTTATTTCACTTGATGACATCGAAGAAATATCAAGTCATTGAAGACTAATACAACTAAAGAACAAGGATGATGGCCTCTCTCTGGTGAAGAAGCAATAACGCCTTCTAGTGAATAGGAAGAGGCTATCAATGAAAGGAAATACAGGGGAAAAAACTGGGAAATATAAAGAAATGGACTGACAACTCCTAACACTTTTGTAAGTAAACAAACAGGTCTTGGTACCGGTCCTTATAAATCATCTATTTCCTCGACAACCATGTTACTACAGTCTGTCGTATACTAATATCCATCAAGACATGAATGCAATTATTAATAAGTTTACTTATATTTCAACAGTCCAAAAAACTATGCAATAATGGTGATCTTTTTGTTTTCATAGGTAACAAACTTGTTATTCACAAAGGTCACATCACTAACGGGAAAAAAGGGAGTGAAGTGAGAATACAATCCCTGCACAAATTTGCTGGAAAAGGCAAAATTGTAAAAAATAACTCACTGGATAAAAAAATGAGGTAAAGTGACTACCTTTATGAATTTGGGAGCGTTTTAATTTGTTAGATAAATAATATTATCACTTGCATTTTATTTTCTGCAAGTTATATTATAGCTAAGTAAAGAATATGCAATTGTTTTTATCATTTGAAAATTAATCTTCCGTTTCTCTTTTGAAGATCTACTTTCTAAGAAATTTTAAAATAAATTATTTTATGGTTTTTTTTTTAATAAGAGAATGAGCAAAATACCACAGCGTAAGAGCAGGTTGACACCAAGCTTATGTCACTGATATCCATCATTTCAGAGACCTGATAAACAAACGTATGATAAATACGTATGTTTGAAAACCTTTGTAAATCTTTAATTTTGCACCCAAACATGGTACCCAGACAAACCAACACATTCCACTGCAAATAAGTAAAGAATAAATAAAGACAGAAGTATCCTATTAAGTTACGGGTGCAGTTTTGTAACAAATGGTTTGAAAGCTTGACTGCTTATTTCGCACTAATATACTGACGTATTCTGTAATCTTTGTTAATTAAATCTGTTTTAAAACTTTCCTTCTCTTGCCTCCCTCCAAAAAGAGCTTGACATAAGACATGTTAACGTGTCGACCACTAACTAATAATAATTATAATAATGAGAAAAACTATGAAAAAGTTAGAATGCCAACAAATGTTAGTATGGCAACATGAATCCTTGATTTGAGAGACAATTACTTATCAAAACAAATACCAGGGCTTCTGCTTACGCAAAAAACTGCGCACAGTGCGCATTAAAAGTTCGGAGGACCCCTTCAATTTTCGTCAATGGGGTCCCATTCAAATTTGGGCAAAGAACAGGGACCCCTTAAAAATCTGAAGAAGGGGTCCCTGGGACCCCAAAGAATTTAGCCTTAGCAGAAGCCCTGAAATACGTATAAAAGTTAAAACAAATGAGACAAAATTCAGATAGTGTCTTTCTAAATGTTTGTTTTTGATTAACGTAAATATATTTCTGTTTTAATTATTCCTAAAAAAGTAATTAATAAATGCCAAACATTAAAAAGAAGATAGTGAACCTGGAGATACAATCTAGCGAGAAGACAGCATATTATGACAGTATAATAAGTGTTTAGAAATAAAGGTAACATTATGTACAGCATGATTTACTGAAGCATTACATAAGTACAGTGTAATTGAAAAAAGGTTTTTTTCAGACCATTCCATCCGGAAACAATCCTGACAAGAGCATTGTCAAAGATAGGCGACGACAGCTACAACATCTTCACCAACAACTGCGAACATTTTGCCACTTGGTGTCGCTATGGGATTCCAGTCAGTGAGCAAGTGATTACTTGTATACGATATTGCAAATATAGTGCTGTTTGTATAATATCGCTTATTCTGTTTAGGCAGATGTGAAAATCTTTTTAGCTTCTGTATTTATTTGTGTCCATAAAATAATGAGTAAAAGATAAGAAGTGTGAGTAAATACAGACATATAAAAGTAAGTACAAAGTGATGGAAAACAGATAGAAGTACTGGAATCTAATGCAGTTTGTAGCCATACTATCATCATCATCATCATCATCATCATCATCATCATCATCACAACCACATTTTCAAAGCACCTTTCTCCGACATCAGCTAGACTCAAAACGTTGTACAATAAGTGTGAACTTGAATAGACTGTAATCAGACCCTGGGACATGATAACATGAATAAGGAAACTAACTATAGGATTAAATAATCTAACAGTAAGGACTTTCATTATCTAGGGGAGATAACAAGCTTTAACTTGATACCAAAAGCTGGCAACATATTTAATAAAAATATGTGCTAAAATCAAATATAAGCAATTTGAATAGGCAAAAACACACATCCATAATATTGACATAAATATGTAGATTTCTATAAACTACAATACTGTAAGGTTTACTGTACTTAAAAAAAAAAAAAAAAAAAAACTGATCTGTGTCCATCAGAGTCCATCTTTTATGCCGTTCAAAAAATGTCATTCCAGCGTATAAAAGAGTGAAAAGAAAATACAGTACTGACTTTTTGAGAATCGGAACTAACCTGAAAATGAGTGATTTAATGTGCGAACGCCTGCTTTCCACCAGCTGGAAGGTGTGTAGCGGTAAATACTACAATATAAAGTTTGGTCATCCTGCGATCGTTGATGGCATGGACGAGAGCGTCTTCGATGTTAAAATTTTGAATCATATGCCAAATCCCCTTGTGCAATATTTTTACCCAGACCTTATATATTTAACGAAGTTAGGAGAAAGTTGATATGGACTTTAATAAACAGGAAAAATAAGAAGGGCTATATTGATGTGTCGACTGTTGAGTGTATATTTACATCAGTTTAGATTGGTTTCAAGATATCATAGGAATTCTATCACACTGTTTATAGTATATAAGGTCATATTTTTGATCCTATGTTATTTTTTTCCTTTATACCAACTACAATGACCGTAGTGAGTAAAGATCAAGTAGCTTTAATCCTATATGTTTATCTTTTTTGAACCTGAACATGACAGTGTGCGTTCATATTTCATGAAACTGATGTTGAATTTGAACTGTAGAAGAAAACAAATATTAAAAAGGTGTAAGTTAATGTGGAGATAATAAAATCAGGCTTGCTGTGTCTATGTGTTTACTAGTTTTATTTTCCATGAACAAATGGCGCTTTAATTTTAATATTGCAGACGGCTTTTCTAGGTAGTTGAGGGTTGACAGAGAAACTACATCATTATGTTTATTTTCTGCATTCTCAGATGTTACCGCTGTCTCCAGATGATACAAGGCTTATACACATTTTGTGCAAAAAAACGGGAAAAATTAATGACACAGACAGAGAGAGAGAGAAAAAAAAAAGGAAGAGAAGGGGGGAAATGGATACCTGATTACCGACAGAGGCTTCCTACCCAGCTTAATTATCTATTACCTGAATTAACAATGCAAAAATATACACATGCTGTTAGTCCCCTAGCCAATAAAAAACTCAATTTATATATCAACCACGATGTTTGTGCATATAACTTCTCTCTTTATTTTTCTTTACATGTTTTGAATTAACCAATGTTTTTATTTCTGCTGCTTAGCCCGAGCGTTAGCTTTAAAAATATATCTCTTGCTTATTCTGTTACCCTTGTCTGAAAATTGTCTCAGGTATCGAGTGGTCGATTTTCTGAGTTCAGTTTATTACAGGAAAGCCCCATTATTGGAGAGTTTGAAGTGACCAGCGGGGAAGTAGAGGGCGAGAGAGAGGAGGCTGGATGGGGAAGGGGCTGGTTGGGGCGAATTCCTAGGATGGATGTGACTCCATACCAGCCTCACCTTTCTGTCTTCTAGCACAAGTCGAAAGAAGTTTAACAGTTAGTGTAAAAACTGTCAAAGATTCTAGACATGGCTACTCTTCCAGATAATAAGACTCACAAGGCCTCACCTGTAATTCCGATAAGGTGAGTCACTGTCTGTCTTTCCTTACCACAAACAACTTACTACACCCATTGTGCACTCTCTCACAAGTTATCTTAACACACACGTGAAGAGCCCTCTACTGTTTATTGACGAAAGGAGGTTGGCTGGGGGATTCGTCACTTCTTTGTTTATGTTTCTTAGATCTTTGAGATGTTTGTCAACATTTGACAGGTTTGTATTTTCTCATCTGGCTACCTACTTGGGTCCAGCTTCTCATACAGGGATGTCCGCCTTGACTTTTTCTGAAGCTGGATTAATGTTCTCAATGTAATAATAGACAAATAATGTAACATATCTGATGCTGGCTAAATGTTCGCAATTTAATAATAGACAAGTAATATAATGTTCACTTACCACAATGTTTTGTGTTTCACATCATTTGATCTACAATTTCGCGATACAAGTCATTCGAACGAAGCAGCAGATGGGACATAAAACATTGAAGTGGAATAAAACATTTTAATGCGAAATATGCACACACCTGCAATTGCTTAATGTGAAAATGCAGTAACTGTTCAGAGTATGATCATTGTAGGTTCATTGATACTGATAGAGAAAAACAAAGGTTGGTTAGAAACATTGAGGTTAAGCTGCTTGACATATTTTGCTTTTCACAGAATGGTGCATATTTTTTTCAGAGCATTAAAATGGACACCTTTGTTGGAGATGTACAATCATCTCAGAACATCTTACTGTTTCCCACAGTAAGAAGAATAGATGTCACAAAAGTGGTTAAATATTAGATGACAAAAAAATGAAACTTCGAGACTGCTTTGTCGCCGTAGTTAACAGGTTTTCAGTTTAAAGAGCCTTGATGAGCCAGCCACCGAAGAAGCTATGGTTAGTTCCATAGATGTAGACTGAATTACGGCTGTAGACCCAGACTCTGTCTCCAGCCTGTAGGGTCACCGGGTACATGTACTCGTTGCTGGCGTTATCGTGAGTACGTGACTCCCCGCGCAGCACCATGTGTCCGTTGACATACAAATCCCAGTTTGCATGGCCGTTTCCTCTGGTGAACATCTGGACCAGGAAGACGTAGAGACCTCGGCAAGGTGCAGTGAAGACCCCGGTGGTAGGGCTGTAACCGCCGCCAGTGTTCATCAGGACATGGTTGAACACCAAGGGACCGGCTCCAACGGTTAGCAGATGGGAGTGAAGTGTAGCCGTGAAGAACACTCGCTGGTCAAGGAGAGCTAAATAAGGTGGAAATGAGTTCAAAGGGTATTTTCATTTGTTTAAAAGAAAAAAAAAAACAGATACAAAAATTGGCATCGAAAATGATAAAGATTATTAATAACAGTAAAAAGTGACAAAGAATGTGATGACAAAGTGCAGTCACCCTACAGTCGGCTAGGGTAAGGGACATTACTCTCAATATCGGTAATCCAACATAAATAATACCAAGGCAAAATATTTTTAGTAAAGCTGGAGGAATCTTCAGTTCCAAATTGCTTTGCATGATGTACAAATAAAAATGATGTGTATAGAGAGAGGTGGGGGGAGGCATTTTGCTGAGACAACGACAAAGGGAGATTACTACACAAGAGAAAGGGAGTCTATCAAAGTACATCACGCTTGCTCTCAGTCTCTTACCAATTTTCGAATTGAGTGTGTTGATTTGAGACTGAAGTTGACTGACCCCGACGGGAAAGTGCTTGATGAATGAATCCACTGTTGGTGCCATGGCCACCATGAGGATCAGTAGAGCGACTGCCATTGTCAGGTATAGTCGACAGCTGAAACTGAAATTTTCACATAAACATTGACATGGCTTCGCTTTTCATTCCGGACTGTCATTGTGGTTTTTTTTAATAGATTGGTCGAAGTCTACCATTCTAAAACACACGCTTGCAGTTTCGTCTACCTTTTGGCTAAAACATCGATCA
Source organism: Pomacea canaliculata (assembly GCF_003073045.1). Taxonomy (NCBI): domain Eukaryota; kingdom Metazoa; phylum Mollusca; class Gastropoda; order Architaenioglossa; family Ampullariidae; genus Pomacea; species Pomacea canaliculata. Next base: position 25,824,503 of record NC_037593.1, read on the forward strand.
AGTAGAGTGTCATAGCTACATACACCTGTTGGTGTAGACGTAGATGTAGGTGATCTACCAGGGACTTAATCGGAGATGTTTTGCTCGTTTTGTTTGTTTGTTTGTTTTTGAATAAAATACCAATATGATCAATTTTAATCCATTTAAATTAATTTATTCTATTTTTTTAATTATTTAGGTACACTCAGGCTTCGCTGTATCTGTGTGTGTTTGGAGGGGGGAGAGATGGCCTGATTATTTTTGTCGAGATTTTTTTTTTTTTTTGAGGGGGGGGGGGGAAAGTTTGTTTGGTTTTTTAAAACTCTCACTATATGTCACCCTCTATTTTTGAAATTGGCGCACAATATTTTTGTCACACAATATTTTTGAAATTGGCGCACAATAAGTAATAAAACGAAGGGTTTTTTAAAACGCTAAACCTTATTTAATTATTTAGCAGTACCTAAAATTGATTACAAATTGATGTCATTGTACTCAAGTAACATGTTTTAAAACAATACTTTTGTAAAACAAAGAAGAGTATGACACAAAGGACCACGTGGTTTCCCGTCCAAATCCTGCCCCACCTGGCCGTTATGACTCGCTGCTGAAATCATGATGCCGGTGTTTTCTGTGCATCTGCCAGCTTTAACGAGGGTGGCTATCAAGGACCAAAAACCAACAGATCTTTTCTGTTGTCGCTGATGTTAACCATGTCGTGGTCAGTGCTTGTCTGCTGCTGGTGTCAGCCATCGGATACATTTTGTGTGCAAATGGCAGGCTACTTCCACCCATTGAAATAGAAGTGTGATGGTCATAAACATTATTTTTTTCTCCTTTTTGTAGAAAAATGTTGGAGATTACAGGCCATAGAGGGGTCTCCCGGACAAACACCCAGTGTTTTATAATAATAAAAATAGTAAAAAATCATCGTCATCATCATCATCTTCATCTCGACATTTACTTAACAAGTAATACCGGTAATGAAGGAGCCTGCTTTCAACGCTTGAGACAAGAACTAGAAAATCGGCAACATACTAGGAATGAAAGAATAAACAATAATGATAAGTAATAACAGAACAAAACATGGAAGGCGCAAAGAGAAACGACTAACAACGGTAAGGGCTGAGAGGAGAGAGATTTCGTCTGGTTTGCTACACAACAACTAAACCAGTGACTATATGTTGTTGGTCTGGGGACAGGGTTAGCTACCATACGGTCTAGATAGGATGAAAGGGAAGAGAAGTTTAGATAACTAGTTAGAGAGAAATGCTGCAAAACACAAAACAGTTTGCACCGAATACAACAATAGAGAACCCTTATTGTGATGCTTGTCTAGCACCATGACCCGCAGTTTATTATACTTGCAGATCCAAACGAAAAAATTAAGGAAGAAATGTCCTGATGAAGGCTGTCTTCTCCTTGATGTAATGGATTTAATATTTGATAACTCTACTGATCTTTCGAAAGGCAAAGGTGTTAGTATGTTTGTCTCTTTGTGTATGTGCGGACGTGTTAGCATATGTTTATCTGTGTGTATGTGTGTATGTGTTTATAAGAGAATACATCTCATTACCACAGGTTAGTGGAGACCACATTCTAACAAGAGGATGTGAAGTCTCGTGATCAGATGAACCTACCTTCAGGTGAACGCTGTCAGTCCCGGGGTGTCCCGCCAAGAGCATTGGTGGACAAGAGGAGAGATGTCAACCTTTTTATACCCTAGACCACCATTAGCCAGTGACTCTCGGACACCAGATGATGAATACAATCATGTTTTAAAAGAATCTCGTATTTCAGGTTAAAAGCATGTATGAAGGACACTTTTGCTAATGTGAACAGTAAAATTAATGATCTGTCATATTTATCTATATCAACTAGCGTATCATATATTGCTTATTCTGTTCAATTCTGTACTTTACAACAGATGTTGCCAGGTGTAATGGAGACTCTGCAAAACCCGGATGATGACTCTGGCTGGGCGAATATTGCCTTCCTGCCAGGAACAAGTGGACTTGGCAAAAAAAAAAAAAAAAAAAAAAAAAAAAAAGAAGGAACATTGGCATGCAGAAAGGAAACTGGTAATTATTAACTGAAGAACATTTTCCAGGAGAAGTACATTACTGGTGTATTAAACAATGTTCAGTAGCATCTTGTGTTTCAGATCATCGTATTTCTCAAGGACGGCTTTTGAAATGTAAAAAAAAATGTTTGTTCTGTGGTTGGTTTCTCTCTACCAAACGTCTTTCGAGATGCTGCTTATTACTTTTCACTTTTTCACGAAAATGTCACTGAGACCATGAGACTAACAAAAATACTGGACAATGAGCCGGTTGGTAGGATACTGTAGCTTCTGTATTGTCTGTGCTTAGGAATTTCACAAATACTGAGAAGTGAAAGTGGCATCGTAAACAATCTTATGTAGAAAGTAAATCGGAAACATTTCGAAGACACGCTTCATATCGATGAGTAAATCATTTTATTCGTACATTAAAAGTATTTTACAAATGTCCATTTGCCAACTCACTACAGACAAATCCAATTTTGTCAGTTTGAAAACTTCATCATCATTATCCGGAGAATCACTCATTTTCACCTGCATACGACTGTTGATAGACACTGAGTATTGATGTATGACACCTGCCGCTCGACAGTCCAAGGACAATGACTCCTTAATTAATTTTGATCTGCCCATCCCATAGTTTTTCATATGAAGTGTTCACCGTCAAGTGAGTTTAACGAGGGGGCCAGCTACTATACATCCGCAAACATCTACACACTGTCGGCAATCTCTCTGTCCATGATAGTAACAGGCTGAACACTATTGTCCACATCTGCTGCAAGATAATTGGTGTCAGACAGAGGGATTTAACTTGATGATGATGATGTAGTTTTATAGCGCGCTAGTATCCGCATCACAAAGATGCGCTCAATGCGCGGTGATCCCAGCAGCCACCAAACTGCAGGTCAAATGAAAACTTCAAAAAAGTTTAAACAAGTGAGTCTTAAGATTTTTCTTGAAAGATGCAAAACTATCAGACTCCTTGGTCGAGAGGGGAAGCGAGTTCCACAAAAGCGGGGCTACATTGGAGAAGGATCTGAAACCCGCAGTCTTCTTGTTAGCATTCCCTGACTGAACACTCGGTCGTTCAAGTCTGAAGTGTGCTGCTGAACGAAGGTTCCGCTGGGGTTGGTAACAGCGAATGAGTTCTTGCAGATAGACAGGCGCAAGGTCGTGAAGACAGCCATACGTTAAGGTTAACAATTTATGCTCAATTCGCTTCTCCACAGGAAGCCAATGTAGGTCACGAAGTACAGGAGTAATATGGTCAGTTGTTTTCTTTCCTGCAACAATCCTCGCAGCCGTATTTTGCACTCGCTGTAGCCTAGACAACTCGCTCTTTGAAATCCCCCAGAGGCAGCTGTTGGCATAGTCTAATTTAGAACCGATGAGAGACACAGCAACTGCATTGGCAGTCTTCTTATTAAGACTGGGTCGGAGTCGTCCAAGTGTGCGGATATGAAAATAACATGCCTTGACTACAGAACTGACATGATCAGACATAGTTAGAAGATTGTCAACATAGAGTCCAAGGTTCCGTACGGAGCTGGAGAGGGGGATTCTAGCTTGACCCACTTGGATGGAGTCTAGAGAGACTTTGCTAAGGCTAAGCCACATAGCATCGCCTCTGTCTTCTCATCATTAAGCTTGAGTTTATTCCTCAGCATCCATGACTTGACCTCTAAGCAACAATCTTCTACAGCACAAACTGCCTCACGCACCGACTCACTGTCAGTACTAAATGAAAAATAGAGTTCAGTGTCATCTGCAAACATCTTACCGTTCACATTATGCTTCTCAATGAGAGGACCAAGCTGAGATGTGTAAATAGAAAATAGAACCGGGCCCAAAACAGAGCCCTGCGGGACACCGCACAGCAATGGAACTGTCACTGAAGAAGCTTGATTGACCATCACCCTTTGTGTGCGGTCACTGAGGTAGGAATGGAACCACTGCAAGGCGGAACCACCAATGCCCACCTCCATCTGGAGACGAGTCAGAAGAGTGGTGTGATCAATGACATCGAAGGCCGCACTCAGATCCAGGAGGACCACAAGAGTCACCTTCCCTGCATCCGCACTGCACAGAAGATCGTTCATAAGACGCAGAAGGGCTGCCTCACAGCTGTGCTTGGGTCTGTACGCCGACTGGAATTTATCCAAGAGGCTGTAGCGGTCCAGGTGGAGTGTCAACTGCTGAGCAACGACACGCTCCACAAGTTTCGAAACAAAAGGCAAATTCGACACAGGTCTATAGTTTTTTCCACCACCAACTGGTGCAACTTACCTTGTAGTGGTGTGGTGGCTTGTGTGCCTCGACGACCCACAGAGCTATGTCGGCGGGAGCCTTGTGCTCCTGGCAGGTCCAACCAAGCCGAACAGGTCTGTCAGGGTAGAGGCCAGACTAAAATGTTGCACCCTGGCCCTCCAGGTTGGGGGTTTTGCTATGGGTTAACAACCCATTCAAGTAAAACATCAACTGTTACAGAAACTGCAACAATATCGCAACAGGGGCCTGGTCAGGAAGATTCCTCTCCAGAAGAGCTCATGACGCAGGCTGGTGAAAGCCCTAGGGAAGCCAGCATGCCGACTCATCTTCTGACGACCAAGGCAAAAACCAGGATAGGGACCTGGAATATCAGAACCCTTTACGAAAGTGGCAAATCAGCTCAAGTAGCGAGGGAAATGAGAAGATATAATATCACGGTCCTCGGGTTATGTGAAACCAGATGGAATGGAAATGGGCAGGCCAGACTAACATCAGGGGAAACCATCATTTACTCTGGCCACAAAGACCTGGACCACGACCATTCCCAGGGAGTAGCACTGCTGATGTCAACAGAGGCAACAAAGGCGCTGAGGGCCTGGGAGCCAGTCTCACCACGGCTCATGTCTGCAAGATTCAATGCTAAAGGAAGGAAGACTACCATCATCCAGTGCTATGCACCAACGAATGCTGCAGACGAAGAGGAAAAAGAAGAATTCTATAACTCCCTGCAGTCTCTTCTTGACCGCACACCAAGAAGAGATCTGAAGATTATCATGGGAGACCTAAATGCCAAAGTGAGAGATGACAACACCAACAGAGAGCTCATCATGGGAAGACATGGCGTCGCACCTGCAATGAAAACGGGGAGCTCTTCATAGACTTCTGCGCTTTCAACGACCATGTCATTGGTGGCACTGTATTCCCACACAAGAATATACACAAAACAACGTGGACTTCCCCAGATGGCCAAACGGAAAACCAGATTGACCATATAACAGTTGGTCGAAGGTGGAGAAGGAGTCTCCAAGATGTCAGAGTGAGAAGAGGAGCAGATGCTGCTTCAGACCACCAGCTTCTAATAGCAGTCTTCAAGATCAAGCTGAAGTCCTTCATTGATACAGCAGGCAGACCACATCACAAGTTCAATACCCAGTACTTCAAGAACAAGGAGACACGGGAAATTTATAACTGTGAAATTAAGAATAAGTACGAGGCCCTTTCAGGATTGGCGGAAGAATCTGTGGAAGAACACTGGTCAACACTCAAAAGAATTTGGAAGTCAACCTGTACAGATGTTCTAGGAAAGAGGGAAAGAAAACATAAGGAATGGATAACCCAAGAGACCTGGGCAAAGATTGAATCAAGAAAGGGACTGAAACAGAAGCTCAACCAGTGCCAAGACCAGCAAGAGAAAGAAGGTCTCAGAGCGAAATACTGGGAAGCCAATCGCCAAGTGAAGAGGTCGGCAAGGGAGGACAAGAGACGCTTCACCCACGAACTAACAGAGGAAGCAGAGACAGCAGCCACACAGGGAAACATGAAGAGATTATATGAAATAACACGAACTCTGTCAGGCAAGAGCGTAAACTCAAACAAGCAAGTGAAAGACAAAAACGGCAAAACCATAACAAATGATGCAGAGCAAAGAGACCGCTGGATGGAGTACTTCGAAGAGATGCTGAATAGACCTCATCCACCATCCTTACCTGACATACCACCAGCAGCTGAACAACTTCACGTCAACACCAGCCCTCCCACTAAGACAGAAATCATCAAAGCTATCAAAAGCATGAAAAATGCAAAGCAGCAGGCCCGGACGGCATACCTCCAGAAAGCATTAAAGGCAGACCCAGAAACAACAGCAACAATTTTACAGCCCCTCCTACACAAGATCTGGGAACAAGAGCTAATCCCAGCAGACTGGAAATTAGGCCACCTGGTCAAACTTCCAAAGAAAGGAGACCTGTCCCAGTGCAACAATTGGCGGGGAATCATGCTGCTGTCCATCCCCAGCAAAGTCCTGACAAGGATAATACTAGAGAGACTGAAGAAGGCACTAGACATGAGAATGAGACCAGAACAAGCAGGGTTTCGCCAAGACAAATAATGCACTGACCATATTGCAACCCTTCGTATCATCATAGAACAGTCTATCGAATGGCAATCCTCCCTTTATATAACCTTTGTGGACTTTGAGAAGGCCTTCGACAGTGTAGACAGGGATGTCATCTGGAGACTGATGAACCACTATGGTATTCCACCTAAATTCATAAACATCGTCCAGGGATTGTATGAAGACTCATCCTGCCAAGTTATCCATAATGGCAAACTCACTAAACCTTTTGTAATGAAGACTGGTGTAAGACAGGGTTGCATACTATCACCGACAATCTTCCTGATGGTCATAGACTGGGTTATGTGTAAGACGACCCAAGACAACAACACCGGGATCCAGTGGACCTTCACTAAACAGCTAGAAGACCTGGACTTTGCAGATGACATTAGTCTCCTATCTCATCGGCAGCAGCATGCACAAACCAAACTGAGCAAGCTAGCAGAGGAAGCAGAAAAGACCGGCTTAAAGATCAACAAAAAAGAAGACCGAAGTGATGAAATTCAACAACAAAGCAGGAACTTCCAATTCAACTTCAAGGAGAGAACATCCTAGAAACAGACCGCTTCACATATCTGGGGAGCATCGTCAGCAAGGATGGTGGAGCGGACGAAGACATCAGAAGCCGCATAAACAAGGCCAGGCATGCTTTCAACAGTCTGCGCCCCATCTGGAACTCCCGAGCATTATCCCTTCGCAACAAGACCCGCATATTTAACACCAATGTGAAGGCAGTCCTACTGTATGGCTCTGAAACTTGGAGAGTGACAAACACCATCAACAACAAGCTCCAGACCTTCACCAACCGATGCCTTCGCCATATTTTGAGAATAAGATGGCCTGAGAGGATCTCAAACAGCAGCCTGTGGGAAAGAACTAACCAGAATGCCACTAGTCAAGACATCAAAAAGCGCAAGTGGGGTTGGATAGGACACACCCTGCGCAAACCGGCTGACACCATTGCCAGGCAGGCACTTGACTGGAACCCGCAGGGGAAGAGAAAAGTTGGGAGGCCAAAACAGACTTGGAGAAGATCAGTAGAGAGCGAGGCAAAGGCTGCCGGAACCACATGGGCCCAACTGAGGGGGGCTGCCCAAAACCGGGTTCGCTGGCGAGGTGTTGTTGCGGCCCTATGCTCCTTGAGGAGTAACAAGGAATGATGATGATGATAGTTTTTACACGAGCTCGGGTCCAAGTTGTGCTTCTTTAAGATAGGCTTGATCACAGCTGTTTTAAATTGTCTGGGTACAGAGGCAGAGAAAAGGCTAGCATTGACTATGCGAACTATTACAGGAAGCAGAATGTCAAGGTGCTGGAGAAGAACACTAGTTGGGATAGGGTCATCCACAGACGTGGTTGGGCTACAACGCCGAACTAATTTCAATAGTTCATCTTCTGTCACTGGTTGAAAGTTAGAGAGGGGCGTGCCACAAAACAAGTCACTGGTTTGCTCCACAGTATCAACCGAGTCACTGAAGCTGTCCATTATGGTCTTTATTTTGTCTTCAAAGTAAGCACTTAATGTACTGGCAGCGGTCTGGTCATCCATCTCTAGAAGAACAGGCTGAGTCACATCTTTACCCAGGAGACCATTCACAACTGCGAACATCTTGCGGGAATCAGAAACTGCATAGCTTAGAATATTCATAACATACCGCGTCCTAGCTTTGACAATGATGGCTGAACACTGGCTCCTTGTATGGCGATAAATCTGACGATCCACCTCCAGTCTACTCTTGCGCCATTTGCGCCCCGCCTGACGCCTGACCTTCTTGGCTTGGCGTACCTCTGGAGTAAACCACGCGGTATCAGGACGCCAAATGCCATAAGACAACATCTGATAACCAACTAAAAAGGTTCCAGTTAAGAATTCTCCATAGAACTTTTCCAACTAACAGTTTTCTCTTTATAAGAAAGATTGTTAATTCCCCCAAATGTGCTATATGTCTTAATGATGAAGAGACAATAAGTCATCTGTTATTGCAATGTCAACTTGTTAGTGCTTTCTGGAGAGATTTACATTCAGTCATGATTAGTAAATGTGCAACACTAAGAAATTTTAATTTTTCTGAAAAACTTATTTTACTTGGTGTACAGGACAACATTTGTACGGACAAAGTGTTAGACCTAATTATCTTGTTAGCAAAATGTTACATTTACGTAGGCAAATGAAAAAACGATATGCCCTCTATACATGCCTTTTTGAAGATTGTAAAATACAGATATAATATAGAAAGATTTCATAGTATTTTAGGTAATAAATTAGATAAATTATGGAAACCATATCAAAATTATTAATATAAGCGCAATTAGTGGAAGCTGGGATGTTCACTTTCACTTCTTCTCCACATCTTTCCTCTTTATTCTTTTCCCCCTTCTATAATGTAGTAATCAATGTGATAAATGTCATATATGTTGTGCTATTAAACAAATGATGTGTATAGAGAGAAGAGGGAGGCATTTTGCTGAGACAACGACAAAGTGAGATTACTACACAAGAGAAAGGGAGTCTATCAAAGTACATCACTCTTGCTCTCAGTCTCTTACCAATTTTTGAATTTAGTGTGTTGATTTGGGACTGAAGTTGATTGACCCCGACATGATGGTGCCAGAAGAATGAATCCACTGTTGGTGCCATGGCCACCATGAGGATCAGTAGAGCGAGTGCCATTGTCAGTTATAGTCGACAGCTGAAACTGAAATTCTCACATAAACATTGACATGGCTTCGCTTTTCATTCCTGACTGTCATTGTGGTTTTTTTAATGGATTGGTCGAAGTCTACCATTCTGAAACACACGCTTGCAGTTTCGTCTACCTTTTTGGCTAAAACATTGATCAAGTGTCATAGCTACATACACCTGTTGGTGTAGACGTAGATGTAGGTGCTCTAACAGGGACATAATCAGAGATGTTTTGCTCGTTTTGTTTGTTTGTTTTTGAATAAAATACCAATATGATCAATTTTAATCCATTTAAATTAATTTATTCTATTTTTTTTATTATTTAGGTTACACTCAGGCTTCGCTGTATCTGTGTGTGTTTGGAGGGGGGAGAGATGGCCTGATTATTTTTGTCGAGTTTTTTTGCGGTTTTTTTTTTTTTTGTGGGGGGGGGGGGTTTGTTTGGTTTTTTTAAAACTCTCACTATATGTCACCCTCTATTTTTGAAAAAAAATCGATTAGCGCACAATAAGTAATAAAACGAAGGGTTTTTTAATGCTAAGCTTTACTTGATTATTTAGCAGTACCTAAAATTGATTAAAAATTTATGTCATTGTACTCAAGTAACATATTTTAAACAATACTTTTGTAAAACAAAGAAGAGTATGACACAAAGGACCACGAGGTTTCTCGTCCAAATCCTGCCACACCTGTCCGTCATCACTCGCTGCTGACATCATGATGCAGGTGTTTTCTGTGCATCTGCCAGCCTTAGCGAGGGTGGCTATCAAGGACCAAAGACCAACAGATCTTTGCTGTTGTCGCTGATGTTAACCACGTCGTCGTCAGTGCTTGTCTGCATGTCTGTCTCCCTCTTAGCTCTTGCACTTCGCTGCTGGTGTCAGCCATCGGATACATTTTGTGTGCAAAGTGCAGCTAGGCTACTTCCACCCATTGAAATATAAGTGTGATGGTCGTAACACATTTTTTCTCTTTTTTTTAGAAAAATGTTGGACAACTCTTAACAACTCTTTTATTTATATAAACTTCAAGAACTTTTTTGTGAAAGGTGAAGATTTTTAAAATACATGTTGAGATAGTGATGCTGGTGTCTAGACAGGTTGATATAAACTTTCACATAAATAATAAACAGCAAGGCATGCTTGTGGTAAAAAGAGATATGATCTGTTCCTTGCACTTTTTAATTTACATTATGTTATTCAAGAATTGAATAAAGCTTTTTTTGTAATCCTGAACTATTGGCTATAATTTGTCTCTATAAATTGTTGCTAGAGATAATGTGTAATACACTGCTTTAGTACTACACATCCCCAGGAGAACTATTTGAGCTCACTAGCTTCACTCTTTGTGTATGTGCGGACGTGTTAGCATATGTTTATCTGTGTGTATGTGTATGTGTTTATAAGAGAATAATCTCATTACCACAGGTTAGTGGAGACCACATTCTAACAAGAGGATGTAAAGTCTCGTGATCAGATGAACCTACCTTCAGGTGAACGCTGTCAGTCCCGGGATGTCCCGCCAAGAGCAGTGGTGGACCATAGGACAGATGTCAACCTTTTTATACCCTAGACCACCATTAGCCAATGACTCTCGCAGACCAGACGATGAACACAAATCTGTTCAAAAAGAATCTCGTATTTCAGGTTAAAAGCATGTATGAAGGACATTTTTACTAATGTGAAAAGTAAAATTAATGCTCTCTCATATTTGTCTATATCAACTAGAGTATCATATATTGCTTATTCTGTTCAATTCTGTACTTTACAACAGATGTTGCCAGGTGTAATGGATACTCTGCAAAACCCGGATGATGACTGGCTGGGAGGATATTGCAGAATTTCCGTTGCCTTCCTGCCAGGAACAAGTGAACTTGGCAAAAAAAAAAAAAAAAAAAAAGAAAAAAAGAAAAAAAAAGAAAGAACAGCATTGGCATGCAAAGAGGAAACTGGTAGTTATTAACTGAAGAACATTTTCCAGGAGAAGTACATTACTTCACTGGTGTATTAACAATGTCCAGTAGCATCTTGTGTTTCAGATCATCGTATTTCTCAAGGACGGTTTTTTGAAATGTAAAAAAAAATGGTTGCTCTGTGGTTGGTTTCTCTCTACCAAACGACATTCCAGATGCTGCTTATTATTTTTCACTTTTTTAACGAAAATGTCACTGAGACTATGAAACCAAAACAAAAACAAAAAAACAAAAAAACTGGACGACGAGCCGGTTGGTAGGATACTGCAGCTTCTGTATTGTGTGTGCTAGGAATTTCACAAATACTGAGAAGTGAAAGTGGCATCATAAACAATCTTATGTAGAAAGTAAATCGGAAACATTTCGAAGACAAGCTTAATATCGATGAGTAAATCATTTTATTTGTACATTAAAAGTATTTTACAAATGTCCATTTGCCAACTCACTACAGACAAATCCAATTTTGTCGGTTTGAAAACTTCATCATCATTATCCGGAGAATCACTCATTTTCACCTGCTTACGACTGTTGATAGACACTGAGTACTGATGTATGACACCTGCCGCGCGACAGTCCAAGGACAATGACCCCTTAATTAATTTTGATCTGCCCATCCCATAGTTTTTTGATATAAAGTGTTCACCGTCAAGTGAGTTTAACGAGGGGGCCAGCTACTATACATCCGCAAACATCTACACACTGTCGGCAATCTCTCTGTCCATGATAGTAACAGGCTGAACACTATTGTCCACATCTGTTCTAAGATAATTGGTGTCAGACAGAGGGATTTAACTTCCTTTTGTGATCAACAAACAGGAAAGCTTCACGCAATATGTCGATACCTGAACAGGTACTAACGAGAGAATTTGATTATTAAACTCAGATGAACGCTAGTCCATGCCAACATGTAGAAGTAACAGACACCTGAAATCGTTTGCGCCATCTGTGGTCCAGCTGCTCAACCTCAGATGAAGTGTCAGTAGTGGGTGTGTGTAGATACGCACATGATTATTCTTGATACAAGTTGTTGTTTGTTTTATAATATATATATAGATAATTTACCTTATTTTCACTTTTATTTTTAAGTTTACTGTAACTAGAGCACCTTTCCATGTTTAAATTGCCCACTTGGACAAATAAAGTTGATCATTGTCATTGTCTGTGATGAAACGCTCAGCGCCTGTCACTAATTTAGTGAGGGTTGGCTGTCCTGGGTCCAGTTCTCTCATCTCTGTCAAGTTGTTTTTCTTTGCATGAGGCATTTGTTTACAGAGCTGGCTGCCTTGCCTTAGTTGTCGGGTCATTGTGAAACACCTATTCCCCTTCCCCTCCTGCTCCAGCACGTGTCTTCCGTCCCCCTTAGACTCCATTGCCAAGAGCAGACAACAACTGATGAGGATGACACTCAGCACTGTGTCACACAGCGGTAGGCTCACCTGTGGGTGTGTGGTGCTGATGTTGACACTAATTGAGGTGATGTCGTCTGGTGACCAGAAGTTAGTCGTCAGGAGAGAATCACAAGTTGTGACGTACACCGGGACATGAAGTTCAGTCGGGTATAACGTCCATCCTCGAGACAGACGACGACCTTTCTCTCCAGACCACGAACAAGATGTCCACTCGCCACCCACACCACGTCACTGCGGGCCGTGGCCACGTCCTCAATGTCTTCTTCCTTCATCACCCGCACTGGGATACCCGCTTCTTTCAGTTTCTTCACCTTACCCGAGTCGTCACTAACGTTGAGCCAGGACAGCAGCAGCACGTCTCTCCACTGTAGGCAGGGCGGTGTAGTGCCGCCACTGGTGCAGGTAACGGTCGTGGCTGTTGTCGTGGCATTCTCTGTTAACATTCAAAGTAAGTTTCTTCTGTAAGACATGTCGTAGATACAGCGTACACACTGACAGACACATGGGTATACACAATCACATCATCTCGTGATATGGCAACGGGATAGACACACGTGACTCAATTTCTCACAAGACTGTCTCATCTGCCTGTTATGCATCACACCGTTAACTGTTTACCTGTCGACATACATTACACAATGCCAGGGATGGGGAGTAGCTGTAGCCTAGCTACAGCTACTGTAGCTGGCTACAAATTTTGTAGCTTGTAGCTTAGCCGGCTACAAATTAAAAAAAAGTAGCTTGTAGCCGTAGCTACATTTTAGAAAGTAGCTGTATCTTGGCTACATGTTGGCTACTTTCACGACTGTAGCACTCTAGTAGTGTACAAAGTATACTGTCTTTGGGTTGTAGATTTGCATCTATATTCCAGAATGTTCAGCACGGCAGCAATGTAAAAGATAGAATGTCTTTGTGCGAGGGAGGAAATGATGTTCAACAATGTAGCAATGTTCACAGTAAAAATGTCTTGTGCGAGGGAGGAAATGATGTTCAACAATGTAGCAATGTTCACAATAAAAATGTCTTGTGCGAGGGAGGAAATGATGTTCAACAATGTAGCAATGTTCACAATAAAAATGTCTTGTGCGAGGGAGGAAATGATGTTCAACAATGTAGCGATGTTCAAAAATGTCTTTATTGCGACTAAATAGAATGTCTGTGCTAGAATGTTCGAGGGGAGGGAGAATAAATAGCAGGGCTGACAGTGGTGTGGGACCTCTTTGTGAATTGGAGAGAGAGAGAAGTTAGGCCAGCTGCTGAGAAAAAAGATACTGAATTAAAGAAAACTTCAGTGTGGAATTCAATCTCTGTGTTATTTCTGGTACGACAGCCCACTCTACGTAGCCATTTGACGTGTTGGTTACACGACCATTCGTCGACAGCGTGTCAGCAAGACGACGACAGCCACTGCTGTCACTGCTCGGTGTCTTGACAGCCAGACACCAGTGTCTCGCACGCTCAGTAACCGGAAGTACCGGGTCGTCCATGTGGCGGGAGCGATTTGAAAAACGAAGATGGACGTACCCATCAATTTCCAGCCTTATTTGAAATTGTTTACATTTTGCGAAGCCACAAAATGTGGGTATAGTTTCAAATGCAAGAATTGTTGAGAGATAGTTCAGTCTGGCAGGACTTATCATGACAAAGCTGCGCACTAGGGTGACAGACAGCAACTTCGAGGCCAAAGTTCTGGTCAAATTCAATTCCATGAAGGACTAAAAGAATGTAGATTTGTTTTAAGGTTACCGGTACACTCCAAAAATTAAAATCCATGTTTTAAATATCTTTAAGGGTTTATTTAAAGGTTCCTTTCCTGGCGCTGACATAGGCAGCGACCACAACCTCGTCCTCACTAGCCTCAGGTTGAAACTGAAGTTGAGACGTGACAACAATAAGAGCCCTCGCATCCGTTTCAACCTTGAGAAGCTCAAAGATCCGGACACAGAGAGGATCTTCCAGGCCCAGGTGGGGGGCAAATTTGCAGCCCTGACTACTTTGGACTGCGACATAGACACCCTTGCTGGAAGTATCAAAGAGGTGCTACTCTCTACTGCAGACGAAGTGCTGGGGAAGCAGAGGAAGCACAAACAACCCTGGGTAACAGACGACATCCTTGATCTTTGCGACGTAAGGAGAGCCTTGAAGAAAGAGAGAGGTCGAGACCCGACGTCAGCAGACAAGTACAGACTTGTCAACCAGCAGATCAGAACAAGGATGAAGGAGGCAAAAGAAGATTGGATCGAAGACCAGTGTTGCAGCGTGGAAATAGGCATGGCAAGCGGAGACAGCAAGAAGGCATATGAAACATTGAAGGCCCTCACCAAGACTCAGCAGCGACCAGCCACAGTCATCGAAGACAGCACTGGACAGCTCCTTACGGAGAAAGCTGCTGTACTGAGCCGTTGGACTGAATACTGCCAAGACTTGTACAACTACAAGATCGAACCAGACACCAGCATTCTCCAGCATCACCAGACTGGGACAAGAGAGGCTGAAGACCTGCCAGTCCTCACTGATGAGGTGAGAGAAGCTATGCACAGTCTGAAGGGAGGAAAGTCACCTGGTGTGGACAACGTACCCGCTGAGCTGCTGAAGCATGGAGGAGACGCAACAACCAAGGCCTTCACCACACTGTGTCAAAAGATATGGGAAGAAAAGAAATGGCCAGAAGAATGGGCTCAGTCTATCATCATCCCACTCCCTAAGAAAGGGAACCTGAAGCAGTGCCAGAACTACAGAACCATCAGTCTGATAAGTCACCCAAGCAAAGTAATGCTCAGAATCATCCTCAACCGCTTAAAACCTATTGCAGAGGAACTGCTGGCAGAAGAACAGGCTGGCTTCAGGGCTGGAAGAAGCACGGTAGAACAGATCTTTAACTGCCGTGTTATGATAGAAAAACACCTGGAGCATCAACGTGAACTATACCATAACTTCATCGATTTCAAAAAAGCTTTTGATCGTGTCTGGCACGATGGACTCTGGCAGGTCATGTAATCATTCAACATAGAGGAGGGACTGATCCAGATGGTAGCAGCACTCTACAAGAACGCCTCCAGCGCGGTGCTACTCAACAACCAACTAGGCGAGTTCTTCGCGATGACGATCGGAGTCCGTCAAGGGTGCCTACTCTCTCCCATCCTTTTTAACATCTTCTTTGAAAAAATCATGCAAGAAACCCTCCACAACCACCTTACCTCAATCTCCATTGGTGGCAGACCCCTGTGCAACCTCCGCTTTGCAGATGACATTGACCTCATGGCAGGCAGTAACAACGAACTTCAGGATTTGACGGACAGACTCTCCGGGCGAGCGGGGGCCTATGGCATGGAAATAAGCTCAGAAAAAAGCAAAGTAATGATTATTTCCACCACCGACAACAGCAGCAACATCGTCATGAACGGCCAGAAACTGGAGGAGGTCAACAGCTTCAAGTACTTGGGTGCCACCCTGACTAGAGATGGTTGCTGTACAGCAGAGATCCGTATCAGGATTGGTATGGCAACATCCGCAATGTCCAGGCTGGATAGGATCTGGCGAAGCAACTCAATCAGCTTCAGTACCAAACACAGGCTGTACAAGTCCCTCGTAGTGTCAATCCTACTCTACGGCTGCGAAACTTGGACGCTGCTTGCCGCAACGGAAAAGAAACTCCAGGCCTTTGAGAACAAGTGCCTGAGAAAGCTGCTCCGCATCTCGTACCGCGAACACAAGACCAACGCATACGTACGGAGCACCGTAACCTCTCTCGTGGGCCCACATGAGCCCCTTCTGGCAACAGTGAAGCGGCGCAAGCTCGCCTGGTTCGGTCACGTCACCCGCCACAACACCCTGTCCAAGACGATCCTACAAGGAACCCTCGAAGGGAGCCGTCGTCGTGGTCGTCCGAGGAAAAGCTGGGTCACCAACATCAAAGAATGGACCGAACGCGAGATGCCAGACCTGCTCTCATCTGCTCAAGACAGGACCGGGTGGAAAATTCTGTCTGTTGCTGCTGCCAGACGGTCCCCCCTACGCCCGGACCGGGCATGGGACTGACCTGACCTGACCTGAAGGGTTTTTAAATATAGAGTAACAAAATAACATAAATATAGCACTTTAAAACTGTTTTTGAGTACCTAAAGTGAAAATTGTGACTTTAATCAACGATTTTGTTTCAAAACGTACAAGCATTTAAAAAACAAATTTACACAATACCATAAGTCATATACCAAAGGTTTTGGATTTTTTGTAAACTAGAGGCACTGATAAGAAAACTGATGCATAAGGCGTTTTGATATCTCAAGATTTCTAGGAGATATAAAAAATCAGACATGGTATCCCCCGACTCAGTGTGAATGTGGCAATTAAATATTTAGAAAATATTTAGAAAAATGTTAATTTTATCAAAAGTAATGTTTATACCATATTCTCAAATGCATCACTTTGTAGCTTATACATTTCTAAACAAAATTGCAAAATTTTACTGCTGTAGCACAAGCCAATCTTGAGAAATATGTTTTTATAGTTTAGGACTGGATGTCAAAAACGACAAACAGAGGAATTCAAGCTTAAAGATTTAAAATAAATATATCTTGTATCAGATCATTTTTGAAAAATATATTTCAGTGTTTATATGCTACATTTGACATCCTACTATATAATTAAAGTCTATTCTAGTATGCCAGGACTATACTTTTCACCCTATCAGCTTTTGGAAACAATTAGTTTGTGTTCCTTTCTTTGTTTTCAGTGTCAGTGTTAGAAAAAAAATGCCTTATGATCTGCTTGCCTAAATTAGATTAAGCAGTGTTTTACTTATATTCCATGCAAACTCATTTATTTCAATGGTCTGTTGTTCATTGTCACAGTATTGATAAGAGGTTGACATTTTTCATCACCACATAACCTAACTTATTGAAAATTCCACCAGGTACCTGATACTTAAGCATCTGTTTAGTTTTCATTTCTAAGTAATAGGGAACAAATAGTTATAGAAAACAAATGTTTATCGGAAAACTTATATAATTTCTTTTGTCACTAAAACAGGATGAGGAAAAAGATCCAGAAATGTTTAATATAATCGTGAAATACGTGTACTTATTGTGTGAAAAAGGCCGGGGAGGAAGGGTGCAAGGAATGAATGAAAGCATTTATGGATTTCACTAAATAAAATTGTCGGTATATCGCAGTTCTCCGTTTCATTATTATAATAAAAACTTTGTAAAGCAAGTAATAGTGTTTTGTGTGTATGTTTGATGTTTGTGTATGTTGCTACAGCCAGCTGGCTACAGCTAACTTGTTATAACATCACGCTTTTAAAAGTAGCCAAAAGAAGCTGGCTACATTTTAAAAGTAGCCCAAAGTAGCTGGCTACTTTTTGCAAAATTGTAGCTGTAGTGTAGCCGGCTACATTTTGAAAAAAAGTAGCTGTAGCCTAGCCGGCTACAAATTAAAAGTAGCTTGCCCATCCCTGCTAATGTTTAATTTATCAGTGGAAATCGTAAATGTATAGTGCGTATGCACATGGAAACATCGATGTCTGTTAACCGTGTGAATTGTGTGACGAGAAGTAAGTGTTATTCATTTTTCATCTTTACTGTCTGTGTTATTCCTGAGGTGTACATTGCACCTCAACTGGTAGCTAAGGAACCTATAGCTAAAATAGTGAGCTGTCATGCATGTACAGAGGTCATCGTAAAATAATAACAAAATATATAAATAGGTATTCCTATGTGCTGAAGTCTACATTGCTACAAAAGTTGATCATTCTTAGAAGCAGCTTTGTGCGTTGCTTTATTTACTATATAATACGAATTTCTAAGAGAATAAGACTCTTTTATGACAAGTATGGCCTTTAGAGACTCTATCTGTATGTTAGCCACCTTGTTTTACCTTTCCTGTTTCATTTTCATTACCCTAGTCCGTAGGTTGATCCATAAGAATGTGGCAGTCATCGCCACCAACAAATACTTCTAGAAAATTGCAAATAAACAAGTAGTAATGAATGAATCATTATTTTCAGTTCCAACAAAGCAACGAAAGCAAAGATGGGACAAATGATAGGCAGGTGTGTAGCTACAGAAGGTGAGTTACATAGGATAATTGTCCAATTATTTTGCAGTGTGCTAAGCTAGTGTCTTTATTTTTAGAGACTGAGAATCCATACATCCTTAACGATTATGTTTTCAAGAGTATAATTCTAGAATGAATAGAGCTTTCTCCTGAATAATCAGAATCAAATATTTGGACATTAAGGCTTTGAAACTACATTGAAAATAATAATACTTCTCTCTATTTTGCGGCTCACTGTTATAAGAGAGAGAGAGATGGGATGATATGAAATGATTTATGTGTGTGGTTGCGTAAGTACGGGGTGCACACTGAGTCACCATTTTAACATTCTTTATCAAGTTCCATAATTAGAATTGAGTGGACAGAAATTTTAGTTTCTCATCAATCAAATTCCTCCACTTTTCTCATGGTATTATATGTTAGTGCTGCTGCTTATTCTATAGTTGACTGTCAATTTGTTAATATTCTTTCCTATGCAGAACATTGACCACAAGTCCACCCTGTCTGTGTGTGTGTGTGGTCTCTATTTTAACATGTAGAATCGCTTTCGAAATATTTTTTACTACTAAACATGGATTAACATGTCTGTGTGTACGTTTGTGTGTGTGTGGGCGCGCACGCTTGTGTTGGTTTAATAAAGACATGAATAAAGGAGACCTGATTGAGATTCCGCGCCTTCACATCGGACCCTTGAGCTTCTACTCACACTGGACCGTCTATATAGGTAAATGAATTTGTTTCAAACACTCTCACCACAGCTCAAAACATGCTAAAGGTGGAAAAATAAATTTAGAAAAACCATGTAATAACATTTATTATGATGTTGCTGAGTGTTCATTTAGTTCCTCGCCTTGTACCGACTTACATTGTATCTGTGTTTGCGTGAAGACTTGCTGACAAACTTCGTTACTCAAGAATGTGGGAAAGCAAGTCCAAAGTTGTTTGATACACCAATTTCTTTTTGTTTGTCAGTATATTTCACGTATCTTAATAGGCCTTGGCTTCCTCCTTAATTCATTGTCTCAGATTGTTTTGCCGGTCATGTCAATAATACAAAAAGCATGCCAGACCGGGCCCACTACCGATATAATCGTGTTTTGCACTTGTTCCTCGCTTTTATATTCCAAAAAAAGTTCCCGTCTAGTGCCTGCATTAATTTTACTTAGTTACAAGCGGGCCTTACATCTCACATCGATAGCAGATTGGTCAAACCAAGATTTATTTCACTTGATGACATCGAAGAAATATCAAGTCATTGAAGACTAATACAACTAAAGAACAAGGATGATGGCCTCTGTCTGGTGAAGAAGCGATAGCGCCTTCTAGTGAATAGGAAGAGGCTATCAATGAAAGGAAATACAGGGGAAAAAACTGGGAAATATAAAGAAATGGACTGACAACTCCTAACACTTTTGTGAGTAAACAAACAGGTCTTGGTACCGGTCCTTATAAATCATCTATTTCCTCGACAACCATGTTACTACAGTCTGTCGTACACTAATATCCATCAAGACATGAATGCAATTATTAATAAGTTTACTTATATTTCAACAGTCCAAAAAACTGTGCAATAATGGTGATCTTTTTGTTTTCATAGGTAACAAACAGGTTATTCACAAAGGTCACATCACTAACGGGAAAAAAGGGAGTGATATAAATCATCTATTTCCTCGACAACCATGTTACTACAGTCTGTCGTATACTAATATCCATCAAGACATGAATGCAATTATTAATAAGTTTACTTATATTTCAACAGTCCAAAAAACTGTGCAATAATGGTGATCTTTTTGTTTTCATAGGTAACAAACAGGTTATTCACAAAGGTCACATCACTAACGGGAAAAAAGGGAGTGAAGTGAGAATAGAATCCCTGCACAAATTTGCTGGAAAAGGCAAAATTGTAAAAAATAACTCACTGGATAAAAAAATGAGGTAAAGTGACTACCTTTATGAATTTGGGAGCGTTTTAATTTGTTAGATAAATAATATTATCACTTGCATTTTATTTTCTGCAAGTTATATTATAGCTAAGTAAGGAATATGCAATTGGTTTTATCATTTGAAAATTAATCTTCCGTTTCTCTTTTGAAGATCTACTTTCTAAAAAATTTTAAAATAAATTATTTTTTAGTTTTTTTTTAATAAGAAAATGAGCAAAATACCGCAGCTTAAGAGCAGGTTGACACCAAGCTTATGTCACTGATATCCATCATTTCAGAGACCTGGTAAACAAACGATAAATACGTATGTTTGAAAACCTTGTAAATCTTTAATTTTGCACCCAAACATGGTACCCAGACAAACCAACACATTCCACTGCAAATAAGTAAAGAATAAATAAAGACAGAAGTATCCTATTAAGTTACGGGTGCAGTTTTGTAACAAATGGTTTGAAAGCTTGACTGCTTATTTCGCACTAATATACTGACGTATTCTGTAATCTTTGTTAATTAAATCTGTTTTAAAACTTTCCTTCTCTTGCCTCCCTCCAAAAAGAGCTTGACATAAGACATGTTAACGTGTCGACCACTAACTAATAATAATTATAATAATGAGAAAAACTATGAAAAAGTTAGAATGCCTACAAATGTTAGTATGGCAACATAAATCCTTGATTTGAGATACAATTATTTATCAAAACAAATACCAGGGCTTCCGCTTACACAAAAAATTGCGTACAGTACGCATTAAAAGTTCGGAGGACCCCTTCAATTTTCGTCAATGGGGTCCCATTCAAATTTGGGCAAAGAACAGGGACCCCTTAAAAATCTGAAGAAGGGGTCCCTGGGACCCCAAAGAATTTAGCCTTAGCAGAAGCCCTGAAATACGTATAAAAGTTAAAACAAATGAGACAAAATTCAGATAGTGTCTTTCTAAATGTTTGTTTTTGATTAACGTAAATATATTTCTGTTTTAATTATTCCTAAAAAAGTAATTAATAAATGCCAAACATTAAAAAGAAGATAGTGAACCTGGAGATACAATCTAGCGAGAAGACAGCATATTATGACAGTATAATAAGTGTTTAGAAATAAAGGTAACATTATGTACAGCATGATTTACTGAAGCATTACATAAGTACAGTGTAATTGAAAAAAGGTTTTTTTCAGACCATTCCATCCGGAAACAATCCTGACAAGAGCATTGTCAAAGATAGGCGACGACAGCTACAACATCTTCACCAACAACTGCGAACATTTTGCCACTTGGTGTCGCTATGGGATTCCAGTCAGTGAGCAAGTGATTACTTGTATACGATATTGCAAATATAGTGCTGTTTGTATAATATCGCTTATTCTGTTTAGGCAGATGTGAAAATCTTTTTAGCTTCTGTATTTATTTGTGTCCATAAAATAATGAGTAAAAGATAAGAAGTGTGAGTAAATACAGACATATAAAAGTAAGTACAAAGTGATGGAAAACAGATAGAAGTACTGGAATCTAATGCAGTTTGTAGCCATACTATCATCATCATCATCATCATCATCATCATCATCACAACCACATTTTCAAAGCACCTTTCTCCGGCATCAGCTAGACTCAAAGCGTTGTACAATAAGTGTGAACTTGAATAGACTGTAATCAGACCCTGGGACATGATAACATGAATAAGGAAACTAACTATAGGATTAAATAATCTAACAGTAAGGACTTTCATTATCTAGGGGAGATAACAAGCTTTAACTTGATACCAAAAGCTGGCAACATATTTAATAAAAAATATGTGCTAAAATCAAATATAAGCAATTTGAATAGGCAAAAACACACATCCATAATATTGACATAAATATGTAGATTTCTATAAACTACAATACTGTAAGGTTTACTGTACTTAAAAAACAAAAAACAAAAAAAAAAAAACTGATCTGTGTCCATCAGAGTCCATCTTTTATGCCGTTCAAAAAATGTCATTCCAGCGTATAAAAGAGTGAAAAGAAAATACAGTACTGACTTTTTGAGAATCGGAACTAACCTGAAAATGAGTGATTTAATGTGCGAACGCCTGCTTTCCACCAGCTGGAAGGTGTGTAGCGGTAAATACTACAATATAAAGTTTGTCATCCTGCGATCGTTGATGGCATGGACGAGAGCGTCTTCGATGTTAAAATTTTGAATCATATGCCAAATCCCCTTGTGCAATATTTTTACCCAGACCTTATATATTTAATGAAGTTAGGAGAAAGTTGATATGGACTTTAATAAACAGGAAAAATAAGAAGGGCTATATTGATGTGTCGACTGTTGAGTGTATATTTACATCAGTTTAGATTGGTTTCAAGATATCATAGGAATTCTATCACACTGTTTATAGTATATAAGGTCATATTTTTGATCCTATGTTATTTTTTTCTTTATACCAACTACAATGACCGTAGTGAGTAAAGATCAAGTAGCTTTAATCCTATATGTTTATCTTTTTTGAACCTGAACATGACAGTGTGCGTTCATATTTCATGAAACTGATGTTGAATTTGAACTGTAGAAGAAAACAAATATTAAAAACGTGTAAGTTAATGTGGAGGTAATAAAATCAGGCTTGCTGTGTCTATGTGTTTTCTAGTTTTATTTTCCATGAAGAAATGGCGCTTTAATTTTAATATTGCAGACGGCTTTTCTAGGTAGTTGAGGGTTGACAGAGAAACTGCATCATTATGTTTATTTTCTGCGTTCTCAGATGTTACCGCTGTCTCCAGATGATACAAGGCTTATACACATTTTGTGCAAAAAAACGGGAAAAATTAATGACACAGACAGAGAGAGAGAAAAAAAAAGGAAGAGAAGGGGGGAAATGGATACCTGATTACCGACAGAGGCTTCCTACCCAGCTTAATTATCTATTACCTGAATTAACAATGCAAAAATATACACATGCTGTTAGTCCCTAGCCAATAAAAAACTCAATTTATATATCAACCACGATGTTTGTGCATATAACTTCTCTCTTTATTTTTCCTTTACATGTTTTGAATTAACCAATGTTTTTATTTTCTGCTGCTTAGCCCGAGCGTTAGCTTTAAAAATATATCTCTTTGCTTATTCTGTTACCCTTGTCTGAAAATTGTCTCAGGTATCGAGTGGTCGATTTTCTGAGTTCAGTTTATTACAGGAAAGCCCCATTATTGGAGAGTTTGAAGTGACCAGCGGGGAGGTAGAGGGCGAGAGAGAGGAGGCTGGATGGGGAAGGGGCTGGTTGGGGCGAATTCCTAGGATGGATGTGACTCCATACCAGCCTCACCTTTCTGTCTTCTAGCACAAGTCGAAAGAAGTTTAACAGTTAGTGTAAAAACTGTCAAAGATTCTAGACATGGCTACTCTTCCAGATAATAAGACTCACAAGGCCTCACCTGTAATTCCCATAAGGTGAGTCACTGTCTGTCCTTCCTTACCACAAACAACACACTACACCCATTGTGCACTCTCTCACAAGTTATCTTAACACACACGTGAAGAGCCCTCTACTGTTTATTGACGAAAGGAGGTTGGCTGGGGGATTCGTCACTTCTTTGTTTATGTTTCTTAGATCTCTGAGATGTTTGTCAACATTTGACAAGTTTGTATTTTCTCATCTGGCTACCTACGTGGGTCCAGCTTCTCATACAGGGATGTCCGCCTTGACTTTTTCTGATGCTGGATTAATGTTCTCAATGTAATAATAGACAAATAATTTTACATATCTGATGCTGGCTAAATGTTCCCAATGTAATAATGGACAAATAATATAATGTTTACTTACCACAATGTTTTGTGTTTTACATCATTTTATCTACAATTTCGCGATAGAAGTCATTCGCACGAAACAGCAGATGGGACATAAAACATTGAAGTGGAATAAAATATTTTAATGCGAAATATGCACACACACATGCAATGGCTTAATATGAAAATGCAGTAACTGTTTAGAAGTACAGCACTGTCTGAAGTTAGAGTATGATCATTGTAGGTTCATAGATACTGATATCAGTAGGAGGATATAGAGGAAAACAAGGTTAGTTAGAAACATTGAGGTTAAGCTGCTTGACATATTTTGCTTTTCACAGAATGGTGCATATTTTTTCAGAGCATTAAAATGGACACCTTTGTTTGAGATGTACAATCATCTTAGAACATCTTACTGTTTCCCACAGTAAGAAGAATGATTAAATATTAGATACCCAAAAATGAAACTTCGAGACTGCTTTGTCGCCGTAGTTAAAAGGTTTTCAGTTTATAGAGCCTTGCTCATCCAGCCACCGAAGAAGCTATGGTGAATTCCATAGATGTGGAGTGAATTACGGCTGTAGACCGAGACTCTGTCTCCAGCCTGTAGGGTCACCGGGTACATGTACTCGTTGCTGGTGTTATCATGAGTATGTGACTCCCCGCTCATCACCATGTGTCCGTTGACATACAAATCCCATTTTGCATGGCCGTGTCCACTGGTGAACATCTGGACCAGGAAGACGTAGAGACCTCGGCAAGGTGCAGTGAAGACCCCGGTGGTAGGGCTGTAACCGCCGCCAGTGTTCATCAGGACATGGTTGAACACCAAGGGACCGGCTCCAACGGTTAGCAGACGGGAGTGAAGTGTAGCCGTGAAGAACACTCGCTGGTCAAGGAGAGCTAAATATGGTGGAAATGAGTTCAAAGGGGATTTTCATTAGTTTAATAGAAAAAAACAGATAAAAAAATTAACATCGAAAATGATAAAGATTATTAATAGCAGTAAGAAGTGACAAAGAATGTGATGAAAAACAAAGTGCAGTCACCCTACAGTCGGCTAGGGTAAGGGACATTACTCTCAATACCGGTAATCCTACATAAATAATACCAAGGCAAAATATTTTTAGTAAAGCTAGAGGAAGCTTTAGTTGCAAAGTGCGATGCATGATGTACAAATAAGAATGGTATGTATAAAGAGGGGGGAGGCATTTTGCTGAGACAACGACAAAGGGAGATTACTACGCAAGAGAAAGGGAGTCTATCACAGTACATCACGCTTGCTCTCAGTCTCTTACCAATTTTTGATGTTAGTGTGTTGACTTGAGACTGAAGTTGACTGATCACGACTAAACCCGAACCTAGATGCCAGAAATTACAAATGTTATGTTAATCACCCACAAAGCCGAAATAAGATAAAAGAAGCAATGATAAATTTAGCACTGATAGATATATGGCGTGAAATCTTCCAAGATAAAAAAATGCTACACCTGGAGGAGATTTAATTCAACCCAGCAAAGCCGTCTAGATTACTTTTTAATTTCAGAATCACTGATGCCTGAAATAAGGGATGTAAAAAATTCTACCAGGCTATCAATGTGATCATTCTATAGTTAAATTAGGACTCCAGTCAAATATTTCAAAAAGTAGACCCAAACAATATTGGAAGTTTAACAACTCCTTATTGAGGGATAATACCTACATTGATACTGTCAGAAAGCTGATCACTTATATTAAACAACAATATGCAGTGCCAGTATATAATATGAATAACATAAGTAATGTTACTGATGAACACATTGAATTTGTAATTGATGACCAACTTTCCTTGAAACACTGCTGATGGAAAGCGTTAATCTGAGGAAAAACTATTGCGTATTCCTCCTTTTTCCTCCCTTAGGGCTAAAGAGGAAAGAAAGGAAGAAATTTTAATTTACTTAAAGAAATTAAAGAATTAGAATTAAGCAGGAATTTAAACCAAACTGCTGTGCAGGTATTAGAAGAAGAAAAAACTTAGATTAAAACAGATACGTGAAAAAAAGCTAAATGGCATGATTGTTCACTCAAGAGTACAGTGGATACACTATGGAGAGAAACCAAGTAAATACTTCTGTAATTTAGAAAGTAGAAGCTTCTTAGCAAAGAACATGTGTTCTTTGGAGAGAGAAAATGGAGATATCATCTATGAGGAGAGTGAAATGGTAAATGAGACAAAGGCTTTTCATGAAAGGTTATACTGCCAGCAGAAGTGGAATTAGATACACTGGTTGAAAATGCAGTAAAATTGAATAAGCAAGAAACTAATTCACTGGAAGGACCTATCACCTATGCCGCAGGTAGTGAATTTATGAATACATTAATTAATAGAATACACAACCCTTTCTGGCATGATGTTTTGAAACATTTTAAAAGATTACATGTAAAATGTACACCCGCAACTATTGATGAAATTTAATGCAGAGAATGTCTCTTCTCAACATAACATTGTTTATAGGCAACCACACATTTACTTTAGTGATTGGCTACGAGAAGATATCTACAAAGTTAGACATTTACTTAAAGAAAATGGTGACTATCTCACTACCAGGAGTTTCGGCTAAAAATCCCCAACTTGACCGCACTAACTTTCTACAGTTCGCAAGAGTTCTAAATGCAATTAAACAGTTTCAAAATAAATTACAGATCAAAACATTAAAGGAACTGAGGAAAGAAAAAAAGGTATGGGAGATAATTTGTAAAGGAAATAAATCGGTACAATTAATGCTTGGAAATTCCTGACTCGTCTGCTTAGTGGAATTGTGAAAATGGGACCTCTACCTTTGAAAAACATACCATGGAAACTTGTATTTAACAAATGCCATAAGACAACATCTGATAAACCAAACTAAAATGGTTCCAGTTAAGATTCTCCATAGAACTTTGCCAACTAACAGGTTTCTCTTTATAAGAAAGATTGTTAATTCCCCCAAATGTGCTATATGTCTTAACAATTGGAAGAGACAATAAGTCATCTCTATATGGCAATGTCAACTTGTTAGTGCTTTCTAGAGAGATTTACATTCAGTCATGATTAGTAAATGTACAACCACTAAGAAATTTTAATTTTCTGAAAACTTATTTATTTGGTGTAC
Organism: Pomacea canaliculata; assembly: GCF_003073045.1. NCBI lineage: Eukaryota > Metazoa > Mollusca > Gastropoda > Architaenioglossa > Ampullariidae > Pomacea > Pomacea canaliculata. The sequence continues at coordinate 25,851,874 of NC_037593.1, forward strand.
AGGACAACATTTGTACGGACAAAGTGTTAGACCTAATTATCTTGTTAGCAAAATATTACATTATTGTATGGAAATGAAAAAAAACGATATACCCTCCTATACATGCTTTTTGAAGATTATAAAATACAGATATAATATAGAACATTATTTCATAGTATTTTAGGTAATAAATTAGATAATTATGGAAACCATTTCAAAAATTATTAATATAAGCGCAAGAGATTAGGTGGAAGCTGGTATGTTCACTTTCACTATCTTCTCCACATCTTTCCTCTTTACTCTTTTCCCCCTTCTATAATGTAGTAATCAATGTGATAAATGTCATATATGTTGTGCTATTAAACAAAACTGATGTGTATAGAGGAGAAGGGGGAGGCATTTTGCTGAGACACACGACAAAGGGAGATTTACTACACAAAGAGAAAGGAGTCTATCAAAGTACATCAACTCTTGCTCTCAGCTCTCTTACCATTTTCTGAATTTAGTGTGTTGATTTGAGACTGAAGCGATTGATTGACACCGACATGATGGCGTGCCCAGAAGAATGAATCCACTGTTGGTGCCATGGCCACCATGAGGATCAGTAGACTGGACTGCCATTGTCATTATAGTCGACAGGCTGAAACTGTGGAATTTTCACATAAACATTGACATGGCTTCGCTCTTCATTCCTGCACTGTCATTGTGCGATTTTTAATGGCTGGTCAAAGTCTACCATTCTGAAACACACGCTTGCAGTTCGTCTACCTTTTTGGCTAAAAACATTGATCGTCAAGTGTCATAGCTACATACACCTGTTGGTGTAGACGTAGATGTAGGTGATCTACCAGGGACATAATCAGAGATGTTTTGCTCGTTTTGTTTGTTTGTTTTTTTTTTGAATAAAATACCAATATGACCAATTTTAATCCATTTAAATTAATTATATTCTATTTTTTAATTATTAGGTACACTCAGGCTTCGCTGTATCTGTGTGTGTTTGGAGGGGGGAGAGATGGCCTGATTATTTTTGTCGAGTTTTTTTTTTTTTTGTTTGTTTTTTGGAGGGGGTTGTTGTTTTTTTTTTTTTTTTTTTAAACTCTCACTTTATGTCACCCTCTGTTTTTGAAAAAAATTCGATTGGCGCACAATAAGTAATAAAACGAAGGGTTTTTTAATGCTAAGCTTTATTTGATTATTTAGCAGTACCTAAAATTGATTAAAATTTATGTTCAATGTACTCAAGTAACATATTTTAAAAACAATACTTTTTGTAAAACAAAGAAGAGTATGACACAAAGGACCAACGTGGTTTCTCGTCCAAATCCTGCCACACCTGGCCGTTATGAGTCGCTGCTGAAATCATGATGCCGGGTGTTTTTCTGGGCATCTGGCAGCTTTAACGAGGCAGTGGCTATCAAGGACCAAAGACCAACAGATCTTGCTGTTGTCGCTGATGTTAACCACGTTCGTCGTCAGTGCTTGTCTCCATGTCTGTCTCCCTCTTAACTATTGCATTTCGCTGCTGGTGTCAGCCATCGGATACATTTTGTGTGCAAAGTGCAGGCTACTTCCACCCATTGAAATATAAGTGTGGATGGTCGTAACACATTATTTTCTCTTTTTTGTAGAAAATCGTTGGACAACTCTTAACAACTCTTTCATTTATATAAACTTCAAGAACTTTTTTGTGAAAGGTGAAGATTTTTAAAATACATGTTGAGATAGTGATGCTGGTGTCTAGACAGGTTGATGTAAACTTTCACATAAATAATAAACAGCAAGGCATGCTTGGAATAAAAAGATATATGATCAGTTCCTTACACTTTTTAATTTACATTATGTTATTCAAGAATTGAATAAAGCTTTTTTGTAATCCTGAACTATTCGTTATAATTTGTTTCTATAAATTGTTGCTAGAGATACAGTGCTTACAGTGCTTTAGTACTACACAACCCCAGGAGAACTATTTGAGCTCAGGAGCTTAACTCTTTGTGAATGTGCGGACGTGTTAGCATATGTTTATCTGTGTGTATGTGTGTATGTGTTTATAAGAGAATAATCTCATTACCACAGGTTAGTGGAGTCCACACTTCTAACAAGAGGATCTGAAGTCTCGTGATCAGATGAACCTACCTTCAGGTGAACGCTGTCAGTCACAGGATGTCCCGCCAAGAGCAGTGGTGGACAAGAGAACAGATGTCAACCTTTTTATACCCTAGACCACCATTAGCCAATGACTCTCGCAGACCAGATGATGAACACAAATCGTTCAAAAAGAATCTCGTATTTCAGGTTAAAAGCATGTATGAACGGACACTTTTGCTAATGTGGAAAAGTAAAATTAATGCTCTGTCATATTCTGTCTATTATCAACTAGCGTCATCATATATTGCTATTATGTTCAATTCTGTACTTTACAACAGATGTTGCCAGGCTGTAATGGAGACTCTGCAAAACCCGGATGATCGACTCTGGCTGGGAGAATATTGCAGAATTTCCGTTGCCTTCCTGCCAGACAAAGTGGACTTTTGGCAAACAAAAAAAAAAAAAAAAAAAAAAAAGAAAGAACAGCATGCAAAGAGGAAACTAAAGAACATTTCCCAGGAGAAGTACATTACTTCACTGGTGTATTAACAATGTCCAGTAGCATCTTGTGTTTCAGATCATCGTATTTCTCAAGGACGGTTTTTTGAAATGTAAAAAAGAAATGGTTGCTCTGTGGTTGGTTTCTCTCTACCAAACGACATTACAGATGCTGCTTATTATTTTTCATTTTTTTAACGAAAATGTCACTGAGACTATGAGACTAAAAAAAAAAAAAAAAACTGGACGACGAGCCGGTTGATAGGATACTGTAGCTTCTATAATGTGTGTGCTAGGAATTTCACAAATACTAAAAAGTGAAAGTGGCATCATAAACAATCTTATGTAGAAAGTAAATCGGAAACATTTCGAAGACAAGCTTAATATCGATGAGTAAATCATTTTTTCGTGCATTAAAAGTATCTTACAAATGTCCATTTGCCAACTCACTACAGACAAATCCAATTTTGTCGGTTTGAAAACTTCATAATCATTATCCGGAGAATCACTCATTTTCACCTGCATACGACTGTTGATAGACACTCAGTATTGATGTATGACACCTGCCCTCTCGACAGTCCAAGGAACAATGACTCCTTAATTAATTTTGATCTGCCATCCATAGTTTTATTCATATGAAGTGTTCACCGTCAAGTGAGATTAACGAGGGGGCAGCTACTATACATCCGCAAACATCTACACACTGTCGACAGCTACACACCGCACGTAGCATGGAGTGGCACTGACAAGACAAACAATGCCAACGGAGGGTGTATGTAAATAGTAATTATTATGATACTGTTGTTACAAGCACTGGGTCCCCACAAGGCTGTTGTCTCTAACCCCTGTTGTTCACAAGATAAAATGTACACGATAAATGTACACGTCAACGTCCTCATTGTCTTCTTCCTTCATCACCCGCACTGGGACATACCCGCTTCTTTAAGTTCCTTCACTATACCCAGGACAGCAGCAGCACGTCTCTCAACTGGGTCTGCTAGTGTATGACTGATGACACAATGACTGCTGGGTATTGTTTGACTGGTACACTGTGTTGCTAGTGACGCCATTGCCACCCACTCATAGAACAGAACTAAATCTTCTTCTCATTCATTCAACTTAGTTTTTCTCTGTGGCATACAATTGTTTTGCACTCACGTGACTTACCTGACTAGAGCTTTGGTCTCAGCTCAGGCCACTAAAATCCGAAAATTCTATTCAAATAGAATATAAGTGCCTCCCAGATAGCATCGAAACGTTTTAAAAACGTTTTTAAACTGTTTACGCAAAATGTTTTAATAATGTTTAAATGTTTATTAAAACATTTATTAAACATTTTTAGAATGTTTCTCAAATGTTTCATCTCGGTCGGAGACGGTTCGCGATGTGCCAATCGAACCGCAGCTGAGCGCAGACCACACAGAAATGACAAAGACAAAATTCCCGTTACAAAACAAACAAATTTATTAACCACATAAAATTACCCTAATAAGAAGCAAGTATCATAACGCTATAACACTCACATAAACAAAGATAGATTAGAGCAAGCAATCAAACAAAAAAAAAATAGGTACATAAAATAAAACAGTTGCCCTGTGCACAGGGGAGTCATAATAAACACGAAGAAGACGCACCACCCGCACGTACTGCGGGGTGGCAGGTCAAATGTCTGCTCAAAGTGTCCGCGGGAGGCAGTCCGCCCCAGGGCCACCGTCCCCCACGTCCAGCGCTGTCCGTTGCTGGATGAAGACTCTTCAGAAACTACAGCAAAACGCGCCAAGGACCCCGCGCGCGCGAAATGAAAGACAAAGGTAAAGAAGAATGGGGGAAGAAAAGTCAAATGGAGGGGGTTTGTGGTCTGGTCCCGAAAAGAAGAGACCTGTGAAGGCCCTCCGAGCAACTGACGCGCGACGACAACACCGTGGGTCAACACCGACTACAACACAATCGCCGACATGGGACAGATATCAACAGGCAGAAATTGGGTTGGTTGTTTGAATGCATATCACGTTGAGTCTAATGAGTTTTGCAGAAAATAACTGCCAAATAAAACAAAAACTACTATTGCCAAAAAGAGATCAAACTATGATTACCACTGTCTTGATAACTGCGCTTTTGCCCCCGAGAACAGTAAGTAAAAACAAACGATGCAGGACTAGAACATACTCTACAAATAGTTTTCACCACACCTCTATTGCCTTTCTGGAATAACAGTCACAGACGTGTAGCATTAATTAAACTACACTGTCCCTGCTCCGAAGACTTCATGGAATGTGAAGTGTTTACCAAAGGCTGCCTATGGACTTACTTGTTTATCCTCAAACCCCAGATATGACGGGGAACTCTAGGACCATCAACAGCGACATCTGGAGAAATCCAGCATGTGAACTACAGACGGAAGCAGCAGTACCAGACATGGCGTTGTTCAATCAGAATAATGGTGAACCTCGATCTGCTTTCTAACGGCACACAGAAGATTACTTGCAAATTGAAAGTCATCCTTGCAATAAACACGAGCGTCAGCAAAGGATGCCATGACAAACAATCCATGGATGAAGACGTGAGGAGTTGGAGTGGGGACAGTACTTTTGATCGTACAAGATACTTTTTCAAGAGATGGATGATGCGGTCGGATCTGAAGGCTTCAAATGTAGATACAGCTTGAAGTGGGACCTGACAGAAAGGAGTGGAGCACAAACAGACTGAAGAGACAGACTGGATTGCAAGTCATCAGTATCTCAGACAGGTACGTTGGAGATCATAGCACCAGCAGCACAGCCTGACGATCGTGTAAGAGATGTCTTTGGTACGGTTCGCTTTTGTCTACGGAAGACAATTCAAACAGCACTATTCTGAACCGTTTGAAGTTTGTCAGTAATTAAGGAGATCGGCAAATAGAGAATTTCAATTATTCAGCCAGGAGCTTTGACACTGTAAAGCTGAAGAAAGATGGGCTGGATGCACTAATATGATATTTAAAAGATAATGAGGTGTCGAATGTAACGCAAAGATTCCGACGATATACTGAAGAGAGATGTTAACTCCTAAGAAATAAAATGTAGAGAGTATGGATGGCGCACAGTCAAGCTTATTTGAAGAGGATTTTGGAAAGACATTAGTTTTGTCCTGATTCATTTTCCATTTGTTGACGAATATCCAGGCTTTCATGACACCTGTTATGACAAAGACCTGTTGGTTCTGGAAAGAGAGGCCATCGTCGACATACCCGCAATAGTGCAGGCCCAAGTAGCGATGGTGTATGGTGTTTGAATATAAACAGTGAATAAAAACAATACCTCAAGAACAGAGCTTGAAGCACTCAGAACAGACAAGATGTGCGGTGCCTACAACTACCACAGACTGAATGAGATTAATCAGGTGAGAACGGAACCAACTCAAAATAGTTCCAGAGAGACCAAAAGTAACATGAAGACCCTGGAGAAGGTCGTGATCGAATGTGTCGAACCCCGCCGACAAATCCAGTATTGACAGTATAAAGATGTGTGGCTCATATTACACGAAGATAATAAGTTATTTACCACTCGCAGCAATGCCGTCTTTGTCGACTGATTCTCGAGATACGCCGACCAAACTAATACAGGTAGAGTATGGTTTTATGAACTTTTCTGAAACACATTCAAATACTTTGTATAGAAATAAGAGATTAATAGAACGACAATAATTTTATAGTTCTTCACTTTTTATTTATGTGTAATTTAAATCATATAACATGACGCTTATGTCTGACAGTCTGGTCCAGGACGATGATCAAACAGGATGATTGACTCGCCATCTTTAAATGTACGGCGTTTATTGCTTAGCTGACACCTACAGTCAGGTAACTTCTTCAATGTCATGTAGTCTGAAAAACTGCATTCTTATATTTTAACTGTATTCTTTTCATTTGTCTCACAGTTTAAGACGCCAGGTCCCAAAGAATAGCAATTGCTCGTCACTTCTCGTTTCTTTATTTCCTTGCACCAAAAGACAGATTTCAAGGTCTGTCTGTACTTTGTTCCTGCGAAATAATACACAAAAAAGTTTAAAGATGAGTTTGTATTAGCAGAAACTTCAGTTATATGCAATATCACCTGAAAGGAGTTCTTGAACTGCCCTGCGCCATTCAAATCGGATATAAACAACGGGGACAATCTGAGACACACGACCGGGATGGATAAAACGAGGAACTGGATCGAGAGACAGACCAACATTTTGGTCACAGCCACTTCCTTCATACTCATGCTCGAAGTTGCAAATTTCTTCCAGCTTATAATTTCTTTTAGTTTCAATGCGGTAATTATTGTGGCAATAAGGCCGACAACAGGGCATCCAACACCTAATCCCAAACCGAAAATTGAGCTGTCGATGATATCATCTATAGTTTTGCTGATTAGATGAAATCCACTAAGACCTAGCCTGTACGAAATAGAATTTTTCTGTGAATCAAAGACGCATGCCATTCTATATTTAGCAGTAGAAACAAACCTAGAAAAGGTGACTAAAGAAACACAGACTATAATTAGACAAGGCCATGGTCTTCTTTTAGGAAACGTTTGGACTGTAAGGAAAACCACACAAAAGCATCTTTCGCAAATATGATGTTGACAAAACCATGCTTCCGCTGGACCAAACCAATAAAATCCAATAGATATTTGTATCGATTAGATATCGATAAGCGATTCCAAATCGTTCAGAGCTCGCGAGGTCTGTGTACAGCATGTCTGAATGAAAGATGAAAAACAAAATATGAGCAAAAGATCCACAAGAGACAAGCTAAAATAAACACAGATTGAATTCTCTCCTTAAACCTTGCTTCGCAAATATCACCATGTTGATGCAGTTTGCAGGAAACCCCACCAGAAAAAGAATTGGTATACAAACACTTGATTTTATCCGATATATTAACAGTTCCAGATGGTCGCTGATTGGGTCTACACTTGGAGCTGACCTGGTAGAATTATCAAACTGTAATAATTCACATGATGACTTCGAAATGTTTTGACTGTCTTTCGTCTGATATGACACCACTGTGCTAACCATGATGATATCCATATTCGTTTTTTTGGATAATGTCTACGAAATTATCGGGACTCACATTTTTTAAAAACAAACAGTTTGTAGCTTGTCTACTTATTTTTCCTGGTGTTTCTGTCTAGTCATTTGAGTATATAAAAGCTTTCGCCGGCTTTTTCATAATCGATTCGGTCTGATAAGTTTCTCCTTTGTTTTCTTTTCTTCTAACTCTTCAACATTTCTGTAAATCATTGATGTCCTTGCCTATGGTAAGCATTACTGATGTGGACGCTCTTAAACCAAGATTACAATAAAACGGCAGATGGTAGTGTTGAAACCCTCTAGTAATATCTTTTTTGAAATTTAACTCTGAGGAAAGTTTGCACCAGGCCAATGGCATTTATATACTTTGTCTGCAACCAATCAATAATTAATGATCCTATTATCTAATTGCATTTTCCCTACGTCGTACTTTTTGATTTTTCAATTATTTATTGAAGACCTGTTTTTACCAAAGTGAAACTACCGTTATTAAATAAGCAAACAAAAAAAATGACTTAAACACACACACACACACACGATCATGCACACACATGCACATGCACACGCGTGCACGCAAACACACATTTACCTACATTCACACCACTGAACACAAGCGTTCGACAAATTTAAACCCACACGAACTAAAAGAAACACAGTGACAATAGAGCAAATGGGACTATTTAGTAATTACTTGCATAAAAATATTTTTTAATAAAACCTTGTTTGTAGCCAGTATTAAATAACTATTTTCTAGTAATTTGATGTATATTGACGAAAGCTGCAGGTTTTCTTTCTCCTAAGAAGGTTGTAAAATGTTTTTTATTTCTTGTTCACAGTACGCGAAACAGAAAATTTAGTATTTTTACAATTTATTTTTTAAAACAAAAGAATCCATAAGTTTATTCTTTTAATATGCTAATTAACTTTAAAGGAACTGCTTCTAGGCAATTTACTTTGCAAAAAGCACAGAAAATAATGGAAAAACTAAAAGTATTTCCACTAGATTTTGCTGCATTGTTTTACAAGAAGACACAAGACAGACATCCAACCAGCATACATTTCTTGCTCGTACTGTTGTAGAAGCAAAAACTGCTTTAAGTAAGGGAATTGTGGTCGTGGTTGCTGTCATCGCCGTTCTTCTCGCCATTTGACTGTCGTTCAAGGCACCTTACAGGGTCGTCAACGCCCGGTGGCCAGAGGAAGAACTAACAAACATCAAAGACTTGAGGTTGTCCTGTACAGGACCTACTGACTATTGCCCACAGTAGGTAAGAGTGTTGGACCCTGTCAGCTGCCACGTCCATCCATCTGCTGTCCCCAACGACGGGTACCGGTCAAGGGACGACTTACTGACTGTCAGTCAGTTGAAGAACAATAAGAATGACAGTTGGGCAGGTACTCACAATGTAACAATTAAGCACCGTTCACACTTGAGGCTGTACTAACGACCCAGTTGCAGTCACTGGGACTAAAGTTCTCTCAATTCACAAATATATATTTCTTACAAACATCTTTGTTTAAAAAACTACACCGCCTCTATGGAACAGACTTTGAACTCTGGCGAAGACTCTTGGGGATGGGTGACCACACCTTCTTCTCTCTGTATTGCCAGCGATATCAAATAAATTCATTAAAGCTCGGTCACGAGGCTTTCACAGTGCGCATCTTTCTTATTGTTAACTACTCCTTAGGTCACTCCGAGGGTCATTCCTATGGCCCAGTTGCTCCGCCTATGGATATGTTACGAAGTGAATAAATAAGAACATCTACATTCAAATACAAAAATCCAAATAAATTGCACAGAATCTGAGATACAAAATATGTGGTTACCGGACCTTGCCATGTCACATTGGGAAGTGAAGCGCTGGCAGGTGGCGGTTATTAACCCTTTCTACATCTTCTAAACTAGTTTAAAACCTTGTTACTCTTGCTTTTGTCTTTCAAGGGCGGCCCTGGGCAGAGAAGGAATCGGTGGCCCCCTTTCCCCGCCAATATCAATAAGTGGCGGCCCCTGATATTGTCATTAAGGCAGAAACTTAAAATACTTCTTATAGCTTACTGCTCTGACTGTAGCAATATTAGTAAATACAGCGAACTAATTAACAAGAAACACAATGTTTTTTGGCCACATTGCCGTCAGCTGTGTCTTTTTTCTGTTTTATATTCAATATTTATATACATATATATTGGCATGGCGGCCCCTGGGATATGGCAGCCCTCTGCAGGTGCACAGCTTGCAGGTTTCCCTACGCCATTACGGATCCCTTGTTCACACCACACTGTAACATTCACACCCTGCCATGTCACTTGTCCCTGACACCTGACTCCATGGTGAATTTGGAAAAGGTGAAACAGGGAGAAGGTTAGGGCTTATCTTTTTCATCTTTACTAAGTGCGACCCTAAGTCTTAAACCAAACCAGAACTAATCCAGTAACATCCAAATCATGTTTGACAGTGTTACGAGAGAAGAATTCGTCCAAGGAACCAACTGACATCCTCTGTAACTTTACTCTTACCCTCAAGCGACTGCACACGAAGATGATATTTAAAAATTCATAACGTTGATTAAAACTGTTTACCTAGCGACATTAATTTAATAATTGAAAACTAGCAACTTATCAAATAATATACTTTTGTTGGAGGTAGTTAATGATGTCAGTATACACGATTTATTTTCAAGTCATATCGATTAATAAATTGTAGAAAACTATGTGCTAATTTCTTTCCTTTATTAAAATTACTGCTGTAATCTTGCGCATGATTGCTTGAGATTTTAAATTCAATTCATAATAGCACATGAGTAAAATAGTCAACAAGAAAAAGACCTAAACGGATAAAAAATAATTTCAAAGCAGAAGGATTTAGAGCGTAGTTCATAATCATTAGCAGTAATTATCTCATCATGGTGTGGGTCTATCGGCGTCTAGGACGGGTGGAGGACTAGATGCATTTCTAGTTTAAAGATGTTAGCAGTTCGACTGACTCGTAACCTAAAGACTACAACAAAGTTATATTGACTGCTTTTCATTACTTATATAGCTCACGGATTAGGAAAGGTGTTGTGTGTGACCCCTTGTTCCGAGATTCACCGGCAACCCATGATACCCATCACCAGAAAACTACTAGTTTCTTCATCAGTTCAGTGTTTATAAATTCCAGAATTCTGAAAAAGAACCTAACGCTATGTTCATCTTCTCCTCTGATCTGTTTCCTCCACAAAGAACACCAGCGGAAATACCTATTCATCTTTGTAAAACTCACTTTATGGCATTCAGATAAACTTTAGTATTTGGCAATAGTACTAGGGTCAAAAAGACATGTTTTCCTTCTTCTTTCTGAAATTAGTCTGACAAAGCAGTTCAATGTCTTTCGTTAAATCACCAATTTTTTCTGTACCTTAAAAACCGCACAAAAATATTACAAGTTCACACATCACACTATATTATAATCAAGTTTCAACTATTATTCAATTATTTCAGTGATTTTTTTTCAGCGAAATTATGTCTACAAACATTTGTTATATTTAAATTGCATTGTCCACGTTTACAGTCTGTTCACAGTTACCTTCACATTCACATTTGTCATATCACACAACCGGTGTCGTATCTTTGTAGCTGCCATTGAAGCTATCATGAAGGCTTTGCACCTACCATTCTTCTCTATCACACGTTAGATATTAATTTACAGCATTTTCGTGTCGGTCAATAATTTTTTTGTTGCACAATAAGAAAGCTCTCAAGGTCTGTCTGTATTTACTTCCCGTGAAATAATACACAAAAAAGTTCGTGGACGAGTTGGCACTGGCGCAGACTTCAACGATGTGTAGCATCACGTGATACGTGTTCTTGAACCGTCCTGCAGCAGTCAGCTCGGGCACGAGGAACGGCGATAACCTGCTACACATCGCTGGAATGGACAGGACGAGGAACTGGATGGAGAGATACACAAGCATTTTGGTGACACCCACCTCCTTGATGACGACTACAGAAGACGCATTCTTCCGCCAGGTCATTGCTTCCTTCAGTTTCAAAGTGGTGATGATTGTGGCGATGAAGACAACGACAGGACAGCCAACACCTATACCCAACCCAAAGACAGTGCTGTCTATCGTATCGACAATATTTTTGTTGTTTGTGTAGAATTCCGTGACACCTAACCTGTAATACTTATGAAGTGTCCACGGATCAAAGACACATACCGTCTTGTACTTAGCGGTGGCGACAAATCGAAAACCTGCGACAAATGCCACACAAACAGTTATTACAAAGATCATGGCCTTTGTTTTCAGGAAACGACGGGACTGTAACGGAAAAACAACACAAAAGCATCTTTCACATGCTGTGATTGCTGACAAAACCATGCTTCCATGAACAGCAAAATAAAATCCAGTAATATTTGTATCAACTAGAAATCTACTTACTATCCCGAATCGCTCAGTGCTTGACAAGTCAGTGTACAGCATATCTGAGTTTAAGAGGAAAACAAATATTATGAGCAGGAGATCAACAAGAGACAAGCTAAATAAACACAGATTGATCCTCTCCTTTAGGTCTTGCTTAGCAAATATCACCAAGTTGATGCAGTTGGCGGGAAAGCCGACAACAAAAAGAAATGGTAAACAAACACTCGACTTGATCCGATATATCAGTAGTTCCACCTCATCTCTGATCGGATCGAAGTTATTAGTCGAATTTTTTAGCTGGAAAATTTCACATTCTGTCGAATTCTGTGATGTAGACATATTCAGTTCGTCGTCATGAGAAGACCCTAACATGGTTATCATAACCACAAAAACTTCAATGTAAATATAATACACACAGAAATAATAACCTCATAGGTTTGTAGAAGACTTGATTTATAGTCAACATATCTGTTCGTATGTTTGTTTCTATTCTGAAAATGTATCTGCATAGTACTTTTGCCTCACTGAAGGATCTTTATACCTCGAGTGAGGGTTTCTTTCTTCTCTCACTTAAATCTGATTAAACTTCAGCTAGCTTTTACTCAGCAGTACACATCACCGTCCTAAATGATATTTGAGGAAAACAGATGATATAGGTAACGAGAATTATAATAGATAAAGGCCTTCCCCTTGCTGGACTTGATTAAGAAGGATGCTTTATACAACATAACATTAAAGACTCAGTAATAACAAAGAATATTTATAAAGTATCCTTCGCAGTTTAAATCAATGTTTAATAACATTAGGAAAATATGTTATTTTCTTAAATTAGTCTGTGGACTTTTCTATTATTTGTAAAGAATTTAGTGAGACATAGAACGTGAACATGCACGCGCTCTGTTGTACCACCAGGTGCGCGCGCACACACACACTCACACATATTTGCCTAATTGGGAAACACGAGTAAGACTATTAAAAACGTTTTACAAAAGTTTGTCATTTATTGTTTCTACTTTACGTGTCAAATTAAAGAAAAAAATCTTTTACAATTACTATCTTCTGCGTATCGACAAGAATAATTTCCCTTTTGCTCGAACGATTGCACAGTTTCAAAAAGGATTTTTTTTTTTCTTTTCTTCCTAACTGTACAGGAAGCAAACCTATTCGATTATTTTTATTTTAAATTTGCCGCAACCCTCTAATTTACATTGCATATTTTTAAAAAAAAACTATAAATAAAATATACAGGCAATCGATTTCTACATTTTGGTTTGGTTTTGTTTTGTTTTTTTGTTGGTTTTTTTTGTTTTTTTGGGGGTTTTTTTTTGAGGACAGGGGTAGAGAAAGAACAGGATAAAAACAAGCAGCCGTCAAAACAAGAAAGTAAAATAATCACATGATCAGTCCTTGTACTAGCTTGAGTCGCTTGATTGACTCTCAAATGTTTCCTGTCCACAATGAGGTAGAAACAGAAAAAAGTCAAAGTAGAAATATTTCTCTTGCTTCTATCTTCTAGTTGTCATGACCATCGTCAGGTAGGTCCATTAAAAATTTCGTCGAATTGAACATATTGAAACGTATCAGTCGATGTTGATTTGCTGTAACATGCAAACTTTTTCTCGTTTGGTAGCGAACATTTCAGTTTTTAATTAAAAGATAGATTAACTACCGTGTGTGAGCGTAATGGGGTTTGGGGGGGGGGTTGTGTGGTTACAGCATGGTGCCCTAACCCAAAGACGAGCATGCCATAGTGGACTGAGGGAAGCATAAAACTCCGAATTAGAAGCTTCTACTGAAGGGTGGTTCACCTGAGGTCATGGTCGCTGCCTGTGTCAGCATCTCGAGATGTCCTTGTCTTAGCCTAAGTGATATTGGATTTAAAACATTACGTGGACATACATTTTTTTTTATCCTTTTAGGGTAATGCGGCGTGATTGTTGCGGGCTTTGGGGCTCTAACCAATCCACACCATAGACAAAATTACACCCAGCACATTCAACGGTCACTCAAGCGCACCGAGCAACAATGCCAATAGATTCTCAGTAAACAAAAGCACACACGTTTTGACAATCAAAACAAAACTTTATTTGAGACAAGTTAACTAAGGAAACTACTGCGCACACACACATATATATATATACACACAATGCTAGTGAGACTTGCAGGGGTTAAGGTCCTAGAATGGCTTCTCGTTCTGTCGCACGGTCTTGCAAGAGTTTGAGGTCGACGACGCATGCGCAAGACAAGCTCAGTCAGATACTCGTGATGTTGTCCACACACTTCAGATGGAGCAACTGCAACGCGTAAACACGGGAAGTAACTTTTTCGGAGGATCAAGATGTCTTTTCTAGAAAGTCAGTGGCAACTACTCGGTCTGTTTATAACGACAAAAGTAGCGAACACTTCAGTACAATCTATCGTACCGAGTCAATAATAAAAAAATTCTCAAGACATCAAAAGATGCGAAAATAATCATGCGAAAAAGTCGATTAGCAGCAACTATTTTAGCTGGATTAAAAAATAGAAGTAATACATTATAACATAAACATCATAAATTAAAAGAAAAACACAAAATAAGTTAGTAAAATATACATGGGCAGATACATACCTTTAATTTTTCTTTTAGTTTTACTCATTCAAAAGTAACAAGAGTAAGTTAAAAAATAATTTTATTTAAATATAAATCAGTAAAATGGTTAAAACATTTGACTGAATTTAAAAGTAAAGAGAAAAATAAATCAATAACATTAACGAAGAAACCCTAATATATTTTTTCAGCGTGATGTTACTCTTCAAAAATAAAACTGTTTACCTATGGACGTGGCTTCGTTCATCAGACTGGTCTTCTAAGAAAACATAGTGATATATAGCAAGGACGAGTGTTGATTTAAATCTGTTATACATCAGGAAGGGTGGTTATCCTACAGCAGGAAAAATAACTACCTGTCCATCATGTACTAGCAAGGTAGTGATTGGTAGTAGCTAGGTAACGGCATGGTTTTGAGAGAATGCGTGGCATACTTGACCAATCACGAGAGACGAGGATTCCCAGAATGCAAAATAAACATCACGACGGTCGAGATACTGGTCTTAGTACCGGATTCTTCAAGCATGCACGTCTTAAAGGGAAGCTGATCACAATGGCTAACATCACAACCTCTAAAGAATGTTGGTTTTGGAATCGTGACTACTTTAACACGACACACCCACAAGTTCCCTGGCCTGGCTTGTAAACAAATTGTTGAAAGCTTCATCCCACCAGCGGCTGTCTGCTCTGGGATTCTCGAGTGTGGTGAATAAGTGTTGGGTCATCTTATTTGGAGATGATATGCTCTAAACAGCAGTTATGACCGAGAGGTTACAGAAAAGACACATATTGACTAAGAAAATTTGTTTCTGGTCTCAGTTCACTACGATCGACGAAGACATCAACGGATCATCGGAGGACCTTCCGCGTCGCGAGAGACATTTGTGTGTAAAATTAAGTAGCCAGTGAGTGCAAAACAAGTGTAGAGGGCAGCATGGGTAACGAAGGGTAGGCAGTGACTCACAGACTATCTGGATTAGCAACATTTATACATTTTATGAAGAATTTTGTAAGGCTCTAGATTCTTAAACAATCCATTTCATTGTTACACTAAATCATGTTGAGCTGGTTATTGTGGACATACGCTGGACGCTCGGAGTCAAGAGCGAGTATCTACAGTAGAGATTTAGTGTAAGGGTATTTGTCGCACCCACTTGTCGGTGCGGGTGGCGGAGACCTCGGTGGTGTAAAGGCAGCGGGTCGATTACGTCTCTGTCGCGTGTCACGATTTCTGCCTTTCTGTCAGCGCCTGGGGACGCTCCTGTTCCAGTAGGCAGCTCACAGCAGACGACGGGTGACGGTTGTTTTTTGTACAGTTCGCGGGGAAAAGGTCAAGGCCTTCTCCCGCTGACCGTAGCAGTGCCTTACGTCACGCTCTTGCTACGTCACGTGACGTCGGCTTGAGTGCTGTGTGCTGCCGGTGGGAGCTTTGGGGGTACACTGGTCGGGCCCCTCCCTTCCCTGTCCAAGGTTTTGGCGTGAAAAGCGTTCACGCGCCTTGGCGTGGCCTGGGTGTCGTTGGCGCTGGCGATTGGTCACAGCCCCTGGGCGACAGGTAGTGACCCCCAGAGAGCAGCGTCCCTCGTGGCAGTTCTGACCTGGGCTCTGTGGAGAGAGGAGCGTTTTGTGTCGGAAAGGACGGCGGGAGGCCGGGCCAATGTGGGCAGTGTGGGCCGGGCAGTGTAGGCTGCGCCGTTTTACCCAAACCGTGTGAGCTTCGTACGGAAAGTGTCCGCGGATATCCACGGGAGAGTTTCTGCCATTCCTGTTATGAGGGCAGCTGACCGTCGGGTCGTAGCACGAGCCGTTTTGGGTGAGCAGAGTCTAGTTCCACTTTATTCTAGTTTATAGAGCCATTAGTTCTCGGTTGGAGTGCTAATGCGCTGGTTTTATATGTTACAACTATGTTTATGGTTTTAAGTAGAAGACATGTTGCTTTTAATGTTAGGTTAGAATTTGTGATGGCCGGGTCGCGTCGCTTGTGGCACGCACCCGTTTTTCCATGTATCAATTTGTGAGTTAAGGGCCACTTTTCTAACGGTAGAATATTTGTATTTGTATGAGAGCGAGCGGTTTCTTGACCAGGCTGGTCATAGACGTGTATTTGTACAAGGGTGTTTTCAGAAACTAAGAAATGTTTGGAGTGCCGTATGATTGACTGGATGAATTGTTGTTTTTCTACAGGCTTTCCATTTGTTTACTTCTACATGTATTACGTCTTCTCCGTATTCCACGTATGCCACATGTTCAACATGATTGTGATTTCGATGGACGTTTTGTGCTCCTCATCTGTGTCGTCGTCCTCTTTTGTATGCTTGTCCACCATGGTGTCGACCCTGCGCCATCATCGCCTCGTCAGCGCGTGAGCGCGACCCTGCTGTGCCAGTGTACGGCCTAGCCATCGAGGGGAGCACCTAGGGTGGGGGCCGACGAGCGGAGACTCCGTGACCAAGGTCTACCGGGACGAGAGAAGTGAGGTCAGCTGGACAGCTGGTCCAGAGGGAGAGGGGGTGGCACCGCTGGTTCTGTGAACACCTTGAGCGGACACTTGACTATGCTATGTCGCCGTGCACTTTGTATTTTCTCTGCTGTGTGAATTTTATTTGTAACTTCTTTGCGGGGAGGCAGTCCCCTGTTGGTTTTATATTTATTTGACGAGTACTCGTAGGTGTATTTTTTTTATCCGTTTTCCTGTGGGTGTGTGTGTGTACATGTATTCGTGTTTATATTTTTATTAAACTGCGTGCTTGTATCGTTTTTCCCGTCTTTGTCGTGGTTTGTGCCTTGCACGGGTTTCGAGAGGTAAGTCGCTGACTGCCTCTGTAGCAAGATAGGACCTCTCCTCAAGATGGGAACTCCCCTCAAGGTGTTGTAAGGACAGAACCGAGCTCTTAGCGAGAACCAATGGTCTGTGCTTACTACAAAATTAAAGTTAACAGTAGAGAAACACGTAAAACTTTTAGTTTCAAATAATTACAGCTTTGCAAAGAGATAATGTATAGTGGACTATTTTTCTTGTATATCACTGCGCGAGTGGGTGTTGATCGTCTGCTAAGGAGTAACTACAAGTCAAATTTAAATAAAAATAACATGAAAAAAACTAAACACATACAACTCACGCTTTATTTTTGGTTTTGATAAAAAAATACCACGAAAATGTCTGCTAATCCATTCAGCAACACTAGAAAACCCAGCGTCTGCATACCTTGAGGGGAGTTCCCATCTTGAGGAGAGGTCCTATCTTGCTACACCTCCGGCCGAGTGTCTGTGCGTGTCTGGCCGGCTGTGTGAGCGGCTGTGCGCGTGCTGCCGGCTCCGCTGGGGGTGGAACGCGACAGTGTATATTCCCCCAGGTAGGTTCAACACATATATTTTAATCTTTTTCACGCTTCTCTATCAAACACCAGGTCACAATATCTAGGAAATTCTTAGCACATCTTTTATCCTGCACCTGAGCAAAATTTTCAGTTTCTATATTTATATCTTGTAGAATAAGACACTAAAATGTTGAAGGATGAGTATTGACACTAATTTCAATCATGTATAACATCAGCTGACATGTGTTCCTATGTTATTCATATCAGGAACAAATACAGAAGGTAGTTTAATCCATATAATTGTGCTGGATAAAACAAGAAACTTGACAGAGAGATAGATCATCATTTCAGTCACAGCCACTTCCTTTACGCTGACGACTAAGGATGCACGATTCCCCCAAGGAACTATTTACCTCAGTTTCCCAACGGTAATTTCTGTCACTAGAAAGACTGCGATAGAACAACCAACACCTGTACCCAAACCAAAGACAACGGTTTTATAGCATTGATAAGCATTTTGTTTCTTTAATAGAATTCCTTAACATCTCTCTTGTAAGATGTATTGCATTTTCATGGATCCAACACGCAATTATACTTATCAGCAGCAAATAATATAATCAGGAAGTGTTGTAACTGTAAAGAGAAAACTGTATTATAGAATCTTTCGCAAGCCATGACTATAATAAGAACCATGTTTTGGAAGTACGCTATAAAATCCCCGAAAAAATGTGTAAACAAAAAATCTGTAAATGATTCCGAATCTTTAAGTGCTTCAGAATTTAGTGTACAACATGTGTGTAAAAAAACCCAGCAAAAGATCAACAAGACAAACTAAATAAACACAGATTGATTCTCTCTCTGATGTCTTGATTCACAAATATTACCATGTTGATAAAGTTGGCATGAAATCTGACAATAAAAAGTACTGGTACACAAACACGTGGCTTAATATAAAGAGCTTTACCTCATCACTAATCAGGTCAAAGTTATCCCCCCCACACACACACGCGCATTTTATCACGCAGGTTAGCAATTTGAAAACATTGTGTCCAAAGTGTGATATTTATTATTACACTTTAACACATTTCTTATAAAATGTAGAGTTTTAAAAAGTTCTCTTCACATGTACGATTCTTGGTATACAGTAATCCCTCGTTTATCGCGGGAGATGCGTTTCAAAACCACCCGCGATAACCGAAAATCCGCGAAATAGAAACTGTATATTTATTTATGTATTTATACACTATATTAAGGCTTTATAAACCCTCCTCTCATACTCTTCACGCTACATAAACCTTTCCCATTTCCTTAATAACCATTCCCACACTGCTCTGCACATGTATTGTACCTTTACAGTAAATAAAAGAACAAACACATAATATGGACTGTACTGTAGAGTTAGTAATACAGTAGCTGTAATAGAATGAAAGACAAAAAAAAATACACGACGCGCAACTGTATTGAGCCAATCGGAGGCTGGGATACAACTCAGCACGCTGGTTGGTCGCTTCTCTAGCAACCAGCCAATCGTGTGTTGTTTACAATTGTGAGTAGGCGTGTAGCGTCTCAGGCAAGCGAGGCTGGTTCTCGTTTCAGAGTAAATACATGCACTGTTTACTGTAATTCATATTAATTATATTATTTATATTTCTTTATTGTTAGAATTAATATTAGTAATATATTTTTATACACTTTGGCCTTTTCTCATCTAAAAATTCATAAAATATATAGGTATTTTCCACTGATTGAACTTCACAGAAAATCCACGAAGAAGCGTAGATCCGCAAATCATTTTTGCCATTAATTTTGTATAAAACCCCGCGAAAGGTGAGGCACGAAGGGATTAGTGTACATATACTGAAGAAAAGCGAGAACTTTTCTTTTCGAAGAAATGTTTGGCTTGGTTTTTTTTTTTGGTTTTTTTTTTTACTCTACACGAAATCTCTCTCTATATATATAAAACACTTTTTTAAAAAAAAAAGGCTGCCCTATACTCCTAGAGGAGTAACAAGGAATAAACAAACAAAAACTTTGATAGTTTTAAGACAGAAGGATAAACCATTAACTTATTTAATGTCACAAAACTTTAATTAACATGTCATATCCCCAAACAAACATGCAAAGTAAAGAACAATTTTCCTCTATTGCAATGTTCGGTTTTTTTTTAAGTTCAAGAGAAAAATATGTGAAGAACAAGCAACCGCTTTGAAATGAGTGATAGTGCGAAGGAGTGAGTGTAGGAGAAAAGAAAACAAGGAATCAGAGACGAAAGAGACTACGAACACGATAATGATGTTGATGAATTCCTTTTTTTCTTTCTTTCGCCAGTTTATATTTTCTCCTTTTCAAATCTAGTTGATGCCCGGGTGTAAAATCCAGAGGAAGGAAGACAACGGAGCAGACTGTTGAAAGTCTCTCTGTATTTCGTCCCAGCAAAATAATACACGAAAATATTACAAGACGCATTGGCGTAAGAACAGACTTCAGTGGCACTTAATAAAATCAGAAAGGTGTTTCCATACCTGGCTCTACCTGTGGCATTTGGCACGAAGGCTGGCATCAAGCGCATGGCGATATTAGGAATACACAACACGAGGAACTGAAGAGACAGGTAAGTGAGCATCCTGGTCACACCTAGCTCCTTCCTACACGGGGCTGTCGATGACTTCCTTCGCCAGGATATCGTCTGCTTCAGTTTGATAACCGTCATTATCGTCGTTATTAATACGACAAACGGGCCTCCTACAGTTATCAGCATTCCACAAAGTATTTTGTCGATCGTGTCGATGAACTCTTTGTTTTGCCAATAGGACTGATCAACACCACTGATATAGGTTCTCTCACCTGTCCACGCGTCCACAACACAAACTATTGTATATTTAGCAGTCAGTAAAAATCTCAGAAGTGAAATGGTTGGTACACATGTAACAATAATAATACATATTGACCGTATTTTTACATTGCTTTGAGATTGAATAGGAAAGAAAAGACTATAACACCTGTCGCAGGCTATAAGAGCAGATAAAAAAATACTTCCGTATATCACACCATAGAATCCTAAAATGTTGTTGTTGACAATAAACCTGTAAATCGGTCCGTATCGTTCAGACTCTCCAAAAGATGCGAACATCGCGTCTAAATTTACGAGAAATCCGAAACAGATGAAAATAATATCAACAAATGACAAACTGAACAAACACAAATTAACTCTGTCTCTTATTCCCTGCTTTAGAAACACCGCCATGTTGAGAAGGTTTGCAGGGCATCCTACGAAAAACAAACTCGGAATAAAAATTGTAGACTTGATTCGATAAATGAGCAACTCGGTTTCTTTAGAGAAATAATCTTCTTCATCTTTAGAAAGACTAGAGGTGTTAATCTGTAGTAGTATGCAATCGTTTGTTGGACTTACATTTTCTAGATACTGACCTTCTATGTTAGTACTTGTAGTTTCCATAGCAACCTACTTGACAACGTAGATTCTTTCTTTTTATAGCAATTAAAACATTTGCAATTTTACATTCACCAAAACTGTCAAATAAACCTGGTTTTCATGTTTGCACTTTCCTGAGGATATATAAAAGCTGTTTTCAAAGTAAATTTATTTTTCAAAATAAAAACACTAAAGAAAGTAAACACATTTCAGGTAACAAACTTTTGTTGTCTCATATGTGAGTACTTATATCTGTCACACTGACAAAATGAACCTTTTTGAGAAAGCAGTTGTTTTTCAGTAAAATAATATTTATACTAAATTTGTCACTGCCTATCTATAATGTATTGAAATATTATCCAAATTTAAAATACTTTCATTAATGCTTTTTTAAGACGTGAAATTTTTTTTAGGAAATAGTGTTTCAAAATTATTTACAAACACAAATATATATATATGCACACACAGCTACAGTATGTCTGTAGATGCATCATACACGTACGCACAGAAAAATGGAGCATACAGGAAAATACTCAGATTTCTCAACTTTTTAATATATATTTATTTGGTTCTTACCAGCAGATATCGAACAACTATTTGAAGGCAGATTTACCAGACGATATAAGCGAAAAAGAAGTCGAAAGAATATGTACTAATTACAGTTTTATTTTTGAATTTTTAAAAATAAAAGGAGATTCAAACATTTTTAAAAGTTGCTGCAAAAAATTTAACATCGACTATGAGAAATAATTAGATAATGTCTTAGAGTTATTGATGTTTGCTTTGTACCATCATTATTTTGTACCTTGAAGGAAAAATTCGTTTTCAGTAACGACCAAGTAAATCACGTGACTTGTCCACGAAGTACAAAGTCCTCAAAGAATCGATCAGGAAATATTTTATATTTGCAGAGGATTAGAAATGATGTAGACATCATCACCATCATAATCTTCATCATCATCGTCGTCATCATCACCATCATCATCATTGTTATAAATGCTTTTCTGAAGTGTAAGTCATTGCGCAAGAGGACAATAACACGGTATTTTTGCGAAATTTTATCCGGGAGAAACAAGTCACCCTAGCTTCATAACTACGACCACAGGGGTAGAGCTTGTCACAAAAATAAATGCCGACAACGAAATGTTCGTGTGAGAAGTGTCGCCATCTGTTGTATTTTTGTGGCAGTATCTGCAGACTCTTTACATCTCGCCAACGCAGTGGCCGTCCTTATGGTTGTCGCCACCTGGCGGAGGATACTTCTCCAAGATGCTGTGACTAAGATGTCTTAGGGTAATGGTGTTTCTTGTTCTATAGACATGCGTGACAAAACCCGAACAGAGAGAAACTTATTGACTGAGGCACCAACTGATTTGGGGGGTCGATTGTGTGTTGGTCCGTTAGAACTGGTCGTCTCGACCAGCAGCTGGACAGACGATGAGGCTGACAAATCTCGAGGCTTGAGTCTGTCTTGAGCTGTTAGTAGGTCCTGTATAAATCTACCATTCTACTCCCTCTCCTTTACAAGTCAGTTCTTCCTCACTGTCGATCCTCTCCCACCTCCTCACCAACGTACCTTATATAGAAACCGATAATTTCCCTTTGCGCTGAGGTATTCGATTCAAGAAAATTTCTGTTAACCCCGCATACTAGTCAGCAGAAGCGTCACCATGAGCACCTGTTTGTTTTTTATTACACGAGTCACAGCAAGGCCGTGTCTTCAGCATTTTTTAAGAAAGTTTTTTTTCATAGTGATTCTACAACTTTAAGTCTTGAAGCCGATAGTTAAAGATGGCGGCGACTGTTTAGCTCAGAGTGTGTTTTGAGAGGAGAGAGAGAGAGAGGTTTTCGCAATAGGATTAATCCTATTTATTAATACAACGATGATGAGCTGTTGTGCAAATTTAGATATAACCGACATCACATTCTCAGCCTCACAGCTGCCGTTGGTGCACTACCTACAGTGCTACAAGTGTACTGCATTGAGGTTATAAGCCACAGGCTTTCAAGATGTTTGTGGGGAACTGTTAAATCGACATCTCATCCATAAGGGCCAGATAACTTACCGGTGAAAGAAAAACTCCGGAAGTCATAAAAAGGGGAATGAAATTTATTTGATAATAGATATAGATATCCACATACACACAATGAACTACCGGTTGATTACTGCTGTCACAGAGACCTAGTCTAACTCTGTAAAAACAAATTTCATATCCAGTGATGGAGAAAAAGGCATTTTTAAACCCATAATCCACAGCCCCCTTTAAGACATAGGAGAAAGAAAGGTATTAAAAAATGGGATAAAACAGTTGTTACACATATAGATGGAAAGTTCGAAGAGGTAGCTAAAAGATTTTCTTTGAAATTTCGACACTTCACATTCATCTTTCTGAGTACTGAAGGACTGTATAAGTACGATGTACTTGCCAATGGCAGATGTACAACTTTTATCGTTATGGCTTCAGTCTCAAACAATTTCGTGTAAGTCATTTAAAAAAGTACTTATTTTAGGTTTTTTTCTTTTTTTTTTTTTTTGGCTTGCCCTGGCGTCGACCGCATCATCGTTTCTTTGGACGACCGTTGTCGGTATTATGTCAGGTTGAGCTTGATGACCAAACCACCAGCTTCCGTCGCTTGATGGCAGCGAGAAAAGGTTACTGATGTTCCACCAAGCTAGTGACTAGTCTTCTGCCAGACTTATCCAGCATTTGTTTTATTTTTTTTTTTAGTTTTCTGTGTAGCAACATGTCAGTGTGCTCAACTGTGTGCAGACTGACCTGAACATGAACACGTAGGCCCTGATCCTTAGCTGGCTGGAAATTTTGTCTCAGAAGTTCTTTTGCCCCGATCTCCTGTTGTCATCTTGCCTTTCTCTCGCAGCTTTAGCCTTCACCTCTCCCCGAAAGCCAGATGGACCAGTGCGCATGGCTGGAGACCCGTGACTATACCGTCTGTCTTAATCCTTCCAACGATAGAAGTTTTCGAGAAGATATCAAGCACCCGTTTATCTGTCAGTGTTATCTCTCTTTGCCTATGTCTTCTAGCCACCCCACCAATGGATGGACCACTCTCCCTTAGCAAGAGCACAGACCTGCTAGGGAGGAAACAGCCAATATGAAGTGGACGGATATCGTGGGCAAGACTGTGAGGGTGAAATCAGAGATTTATTGTTTCACAATCTTGTGTGACTAACTGCCACTTGTCCTTCTGAGAGGTTGGTGGCCACGCGTGAAAGACAGGCAAAATATTTAGCAGTTTAGTGTTTAGCAGAAGTACACGGCCAAATCCATAACATACAACTAATGATGATGATGAAAAACCGTTACAAGAAGTATTGTCAGAGAGTTTTCTTGGTAAATCAATAAGCTCCACAATCGGAAAAAATAGAAAATACGTTACATTTACAAAGCAGAATTTCTTGAAAATATTAATTGCCATGTACAATTCTAACAAAGACGTTAAATCAAACAGCGACTAAAAATAATTCAAAACCAGACGAACAGGTACAGCACTACAATTTTCAAGCCTTGATAATGTGAAATTACGCAGAAAAGTCTGTAAGTATTTCCTACTTCCTCTCACAGGCTGAAGTCCAACAGCTTCTTGAGAATCACTGTAGGCAATGGACAACGAACAGATTTGTAGTTCTCATAGTATTCAGTTCTAAAAAATATTAATTTTACATCGCATATTTTGGACTTCTGTTGCTAGCAGCAATAAATTTCATAAGACTAAGACGATACCGTCAAAGTTCCAAAGTAAATTATGAAGCAGAAAAGAGAAATACAATTTACACTTTCAAGAAAAAAATTAGAGTTTAATACTTTGTGGCCTGCAACCAGTAAACATAAGTTGTTTACAATCTTTACAGATGCACATTCCTGCTAGACACCTACTAGAGGTGGTGTAGGTTGATATTTCCAGTCACGTTAAACGCCCGAGCAGACCTCAAATTAAAGTTATACTTACTACCGACCAGGATACGGAGCCATTGCAATAGGACCCGTGCATTCACTTGTCACATTTTCTTCTGCTCACAATTTTTTTTTTTTTTGATTCTCAGAAAACAATTACTTGCGGTTACAGCAAAGCAAATTATGAAATGCCTCTCTGTACTTTGTACCAGCGAAATAATACACGAAAATATTCAATGAAGCATTTGCGTGAGCGCAAACCTCGCAGATACTGAGAAACACCAAAAAAGTGTTTCCATATCTCACCTTGTTTGTCACATTTGGTGCAAAAGCCGGCATCAGCCTAATAACAACATTTGGGATTCGAAGTATTAGAAACTGAATGGACAAGTATATCAACATCCGGGTCACAGCCACTTCTTTCCTGCATGGGGCAGTTGAAGTCTTCTTTCGCCAAGATACCGTCTGTCTCAGCTTCACTGCCGTCAATACTGTCAAGATTAATATAAGACATGGGCATCCTACTGTGATAAGAGATCCGCAGATTACTTTGTCAACAGTGTCGATAAACTGTTTGTCCTCCCAATAAGATTGTTCTACAACGGCTACATGAGTCTTCTTCCCTGTCCACATGTCAACAACACAAACTATTCTATACTTAGCAGTGATTAAAAATCTTAGAAATGAAACGATGGGTACACAGATAATAATAAGAACAGCAATTGGACCTGTTCTTAAAGTGTTTTGAGATTGAATGGGGAAGAAAATACTATAACACCTATCGCAGGCTATGAGGGCCGACAAGAATATACTTCCGTACACCAAACCATACAGTCCTAGAACATTGTGGTTGACAATAAACCTGTAAATCGGTCCGTATCGTTCAAACTCTTCCAAAGACGTGAACATCGCGTCTAAATTTAGGATAAACCCAAACAAAATAAACAAAATGTCAACAAAGGACAAGCTAAACAAACACAAATTAATTCTATCTCTTACACCTTGCTTTAGGAACACCGCCATGTTTATGAGGTTTGCAGGGCATCCTACGATAAACAAGATGGGAGTAAAGATGGCAGACTTGATTTGAAAAACCAACAGCTCCGTTTCCTCCGTAAACAAATCTTCTTTATCTTCAGATGAACTTGAAACGTTTAGCTGCAGTAGTGTGCAGTCTGTCACATTATCTAACAGTTGATCCCTACCCTCGAATCTGGTGGTTTCCATCGCAACATAAATCAGATGGTGAATTTCTTTTATTTGCGAAAATCAACATGTATATAGATTGCTGTATTTCTCCATGTATATTTGATTACATATAAAATCTTTTAATAGTATATATATGGTTCTAATACTTACAGTGAGATCGCAAAAGAACAACCATTTAAGCACTCGTCACTTCAACTAACGGTTTGCAGATGACATAGCTTCCTTAGCAAGGACTGATAAATAACTGCAAGACCAAAAGGGAAAATAGAACCCAGGTATTAGAGAACAAGTCCATGAGAAGGATTATCCGGAGCTAGTACAAAGAACAAAGAATTAGTGACATTGTAGGAAACAAGATTGCCACACCAGGAACCTCTTCTTTTAACAGTCATGTAACGTAAGCTCGTCTTTTCTGGTCATGTGACCCGGGTGGTCTACGCCCCAGTTGCCAGAAGAAAGAACCGACTTACAAACGTCAAAGACTGTAGGTCGTCCTGTGCAGGACCTGCTGACTATCGCCCACAGTAGACAGGACAGGCGGCTAGTCATCTGCCCCTCTATACAAGTGATCCCCACAACAAGGACAGAAGCGGTCAAATATATATCGTTCGAAATGGTTATAAAAAAGACTAAATCACAATAAAATTTTCTCTCAATTATATATGCGTATATATTCTGTCATTTTCAGTCAGTAATTTTTACAAACAAAGACATGCACACACACACGCACACACGTCATTGTAGATAATTAGAAATAGTGGGGAGACAGGGATGAGATACAACATTTTCTCAATTTTTGGTAAGAAAAAATATTTCATCATTGTTAGTGATGACATATCAATGTTTAATTTTTTCCGTTTAAATAGTTTCGAATAATTTCTGTTGACTTTTATTAAATTATTTTGAATAAAATATACTATTTCTGTAAAACTAGCAGTATTTAAATTAGATAATTACAGTACACTAAGCAAAATATGCTCTGTGATGTTTTTAATTCTGTATCTCTTAGCAGAAAAAATATTTTACTTGATTTATCTAAAATATAACAAAAAATGATACTTTGTTTCTCATTTTGAAATTGATTTTACACAAATACAGGATAAACCAAGGAACTGTTTTAAAGAAAAATGAGAACTTCTGGCAAAAATGTCAAAGTCATTAGTTTCTGGTTTACCTGAAGAGTAGCTTCCTTTTTTTCGCAAACTTTTGTTTAACTCAAAGGCTTTTTAAGCAGAATATCAATCCTCATTATCTTCGTTCTCTTTGTTTGAGTCTGGTCTATCCCTTAAGAGAAGACAAAAACATCAAGACTGTTTCTGAGGGTGACGTGTTATATTGATGAACAATGACCAACACATCCCTGTCTCCTCTGGTGCCAAGTCGTACATCAACGATAAAAGACTTTATAGATAACAGGATGATTCATAATAGTTGATGATCACCATTATCTTACCTGTGCTCGCCTGACTATCTTACTTATTCCATGTCTGTAGCGCCGTGAGCTGCGAGTTTTTGTCACAGCCACTGGGCTCAGGCACTGAGCTCAAGCTCACAGACTTTCAAAGATTCGACCGAGTCTTCTGCTAGAGTTCTATGTCTCTGCATGCTGTATGCACATTTTATTTTATTAAGTAACGGCAAGGTTATCGACTCAGTGACTAAGGTTCCTGTCTTGATGACACTAAGAATCGGATGTCGTGTCATCGTCATTCAGCTCCGACTATTCTCTCCGGGTGACAAAATGCTTACAAGGCTGTGGGTTGCAGTTTGTTTTATCCATTTATATATTTATTTGGCTTGGAAGTATTACGAAAGTTTCAGTTGTAGATCGTTTTCCATTTAATCCAAAATTTAAATCAGGTTTTTCTTTTGTGTACATATCTGAACGATGTCCAGCACAGGAATCTGTGATACATTTAATACGTTTTCGACTCAGGGTTTCATGTCTGAAGACAAGTCGTTTGTGTTTTGTGAACAACTCCATTGACAATGCTAATATCCTGCCATGTCCCTTTTGTCCAGGTGTTGCAGAGTCGGAATTGCATGTTATGTTCGTATGTCCAAAATACAGGGTATTGAGAAAGAAATTTTTACCTAAAAAGTATAACTCTCTACTTTTCGTTTATCTGTGCTACTATCAAAAACTAGTAAGTATATAGTTTACAATGCAACCAATTACATCTATGAGGCATTTGAAGTACGACATTTAGTTAATAGTTTACTATTTAATTCATCATACTGGTTGTGTAGCTTAGGATGCATGTTTTATTGCATTGTTTGATACTGTTAGGTTTCCTCTTGAAATGGGCGAAATGCCTCTCAATCAATCTCTCTCTGCTTCTTTTGCAAGAGCTGCAAGCTATTAAGTACATCTTCTAAACTTCGATTATTGAGTCCAAGACCACTATACAGATATGGAGCTAATGCACTTGGCCATCTAAAGCGCCAAATTAAATATAATCCTTGTACAAACTCGTCAACACCTTCCAATAACCCACAAACACAACGAGTTTTTAAATGAAATGGAATTGCAATAAATGTTAGATCATTCACAATCACTTTGCAGCATCTGTTACCTACAGAAGAAGGTTTTCTATCATTATTTCACCAAATATCAACACCTGAAGTCCTGCATGAATAAAAGACCACCAGGGAGTTCAGTAGCGTGGAACTAAAATGGACAGGGATGGTTTTGTGGGTCCACATTTGTAACAGTTTGAGCAATGTTTTCTGTGAATTCTGGAGGATACATATGTTATCATGGGAGACAACTGAGAACGAGTATTTGAAACTTCTGATCAGGCTTATCTCTCCTGATTTCAATATCACTCATACGCTGAGTGTCGCCGCTCGTCAGCTAAGTTCTTTCTCCGTTAGTCTTCATGAGTTACAGTATTGATGTTTTCAGCAACATAATCAATTTCTTGTTCCCTGGCAGCTAGTTATCCCTTTTCTGTAGTCAGAAAAGGGAAACTCGTTATTGCATCAATACTGACTCAATCCTCTCATTCTTTTTATGCATCTGGCATGATTCTTCGGCATGCAGCTAAACAAGTTCATTTATTTCACTGGCTTTGACAATCTTCTTTATAAATGTAATTATACAATACAACGGAAACAATCAACAAAGTTAATTACATACGATATAGTCATATGCTAATGTGTAACTACTGTACAGCTGGGCGCATACATAGACATCACCACTACAGTTAATAAAGTTGTTTGTATATGTAGTTGCTAATATCTATATACATATAACAGACGTTATGATCGGTAGACTGCATCATAAAACAGCATCAGCAACTAGAATGAATAAGTAGCGGTGACAACTACTTTTTCATACATGCATCGCGTATCTGCTGCCTATCCGTAAATATGATCAGATAGAGCAGACCTGGGCAAGGGGCGGCCCGCCCGCTGGCCCGCCCTCCAGTATATATATATATACACAGTATTGGGTAAAACTGAGTTAATAATATTAGTCCGGCCCCCTAAAACCATCCCAATTTCTCATGCGGCCCCTTGGGAAAATTAATTGCCCACCCCTGAGATAGAGTGAAGATGATGCAGGACACCTTACTGATGATTTGCTGATTACTTAAGGCTGCTAGGTCCTGCTTGCTTTCAGTGATCTTCAAACATATATTAACATATATTAACAATGGAGACAAGACTTTTCTTGTTGTCTAGAGAGAGTTTGGGGAACAGGAGGTAAGAGATAAAGTAATGAGACAGTAAATGACAAACAGAGAATGTCTTAGTTTCCGTAGGAGATACACGTGTTGCTTACTCCAGCTGAGAATCAGGTCAGGGTGGGCGTCCCATTTAAGCTGGTTGTCAAATATAGTTCCTAAATATTTATAAGAATCGACTTTACGTATTTTGATGACATTATCATAATTGGCATTACTTCCTACATTAGGCATGGTCAATCTTAAGTCAAAAAAGATAATTTTCTTTTTTTTTTTTTTTGAGGTCTTCATGTCCAGAAAATAATTGTCACACCCGCATAGTCAGGAAGTATCTTCAGTATTTTTTAAGACAATTACTTTGCATGGTACTCATAAAACATTTAATATATAGTACGAGCAGTAATTTGGACAAGCAGAGGCCTTGAGGGGAACCAGTACAGTCCTAAAGATAACCGTTAACGAAAAGTCTTTACCGCCTGTTTGTTAGAAAGTCTAAGATCCAGAGAGAGCCACACATTTTGTTGCAAGTTTGTCAATAAAGAAAACATTCCGAAAGACTAAAACATTCGTTTATGTTCAAAGCTCAGAAGTACTCTAAATTATGAAGTATCGATGATGATGTAATGTTTCAGACGGTTTCAGGAAAAGATCAAGAGTGCAATAGTCTTGTCATAATGGAAGGAAAAGTAAAGGTTTCATGTTGCCTACAAATGTTCAGGTTTGCTACAGACCTGATGGACGTGAAGGCGGAGTTGTCCTATCAAGCCACAGGCCTGAGCAGGACTCAAGTTAGGATTGAACATAAGAATGAAACAAGCCTACGGAGCCTTTGATTTGTATGCTTATGAAATATAATAAATAAAAAATGCAATCGATAAATTATTTCAAAAGAAGATTTTAAATAAATGATTGGATAGACATGGATTCTTACAACAAACAGATGAAACTTCTGTGGCTTTTTGTGAAGCGATTTGAGCTAGCTTTTGATGATGGGGTAAAGCGCTTTATTATTATTATTAGCATTAGCATTAGCATTAGCATTAGCATTATTAGCATTATTAGCATAATCATCATCAGCATGATCCAGGCTATACCACTGATGAACAACTCTCGACTTTTTCTTAAACTAGTTCTGTAGTAATGACACTGTTTGTTTTTTGTTTTGTTTTTTCAATTTGTTGGAAAGGTTAGTGACTTCTTTAGACAATAGCTCCCAGACTCTTTGGCACATGGAAGTAAAGACCTTTACTGTGTCATCCCCACCCTGCTCCAGTAGCTCCCGTGGGATGTTGTCAGCGCCTCGTGACTTTCCTCCCATCAGACTGCACTCCACTCTGTCAACCAATTAGCGTGTAGGACGGGTAGGTCTGCAGGTTTGTTTTAAAATATTGTATAAACAGTGTTTTGTTACTTTAACACTGCATGATCACACTTCATTTCTATATTTGTAAACTATATTCTCATCTTAGAGACTTTTCTGTAGCAAAATCCAAATCACATTATTAAGGAATTTGGGGTGACAACTTTCGTCCTTTTCCTAAAGAAAGCTTTGAATGTCTGTCTATATTTAGTTCCAGTACAATAATACACTAAAAAGTTTAAGGATGAGTTAGCACTAGTACTAATTTCAATTATATGTAAGAGCAACTGATGTGTGTTCCTATGCAGTCCTGCGCTGTTCAGTTCAGAAACAAATATAGAGGGTAGTCTAATGCCTATCACTGGAATGGATAAAACAAGGAACTGGATGGAGAGATAAACCAGCATTTTAGTTACAGCCACTTCCTTCATACTTACGATAGAAGAATTTTAAAAAAATATAATCACATTACATTAAGCAAAAAATATTTTATTTTATTTTTAATTTTATGTCTCTTGAAAGAAACATATTTTTTACATGGTTTATCAAAACTATAGCATAAAATGATACGTTACTGCCATTTTGAAATTGATTTTATGAAAAATACAGAATAGAAAAAGGAATCGCTTTCATGAAAAACTAGAACTTCTGACAAAAATATTAAAGTTGCTGTCTACCTAATAATTTACTACATTGATTCTCAAAGATGTCTATACATTAAAAATTTTACTAAAGCAGAATACTGAGCATCATTATCTTCACTGTAGGTATAGCCTGGTTTATCCCTTTTAGGTCGCAAAAATATGGTCCTGCAAGACTGCTGCCGGTGGCTTGTGTCTGTACTGGTCAACAGTCACCTGTCTCTTCTGGTGGCAAGTCGTATCGATAACAGGGCGATAACAGTTGATGTGTTAGCGACAACCTGCTGACCTCGGCTGATGAGTGACACCAGTTAGCCTTATACCCTGCGCAGTTGGGTTTTTTTTTTAAGACACTAAGTTGTGTCCACATCACTACCATGTTAAGTTATACTGCATCCATTTCTAATTTTCTCAGGATCGTTTTTTAAGCATCAAGTCCTTTTGATTTTGAATTGAAATGTCCAAAGAATGGACTGTTAAAGAGGTCAGGTGCCGGTAATGAGGTCAAAAGATCGCTGTGCTAGAATACGTTTGACTGTCCTCCGTAATTTTTGCCGGGTGTCATAATCATACAAAGCTGTATCATGATGGACACGATGATTAACTCAGAGAATGAGCTTTGTATCATAGACTGCAGACGTGCTCACGACTACATTTCGGATTGTAGAGGCAGCGCCACCCCACTAGCACACTGTCGTCTGTCTACGCTCATCGCTCGCTTCTATTGACGATGTTTGACGTTTTTGCTCAGGGCACCTGTAGCCAGGTGAGGAGGGGATCGCTTTCCAGGGAAACTTCACTGTCGTCTGTTGGATGCGTTGTCGGTTGTCACACTGCATCATAGACTGTCAGACGTACCGACACTCCAGCTGATTGATATTTGCCGTGCAGCTCCAGTAGCCTCTGGCGCTCGTTTTCTGTTTTATGTGATAGAGGCGACATCAGGCGTTCACAAGCAGATAACTCGCAGTCTAGTTTGGGTTACCTCCTTTTTTTTGCTCTGATTATCGCGCGTTCTCTGAAGTCATAGAAATACTCAGTGTCATCCACTGTCGAGGAAACAAATTAACGGAAAAAAAGAGGATTCTTACATTTTCATTTACATGGATGATAACCTGGTCCTTGCTAAACCTATCAAGAATATTAATCGCTCACTCAGCAACTGTCCATAATGGGATTAACATGGCTGATCAATTGACATCTCAACCATATGTTCCAGTTAACTTACTGGAAAAAAAGTGAAAGTCATAAGAAAAAGGGACAATGAAACTTATTTTATAATAAATATAGATATCCGTAAGTACACAAATGCAACACAGTGAACTAACAGTTAATCGCTACTATCATAGAGACCTGGTCTAACTCTGTTGGAAAAAAGTCAGATTAAACGATGGAAGAAATAAAACATATGTGCTAAACTCATAATCAACTGCCCACTATAAAACATAAGAGGAAGAAAGTTATTAAAAAGTGGAATGAAACGATTGCTATATATATATAACGTTTGAAAAGGTAGCTAAACGTTTTTCTTTTAAATTTGGACATTTCACATTCATCTTTCTGAATACGGAAAGACTGGTAACTCTCCAGTGGCAGATGTACAACTTTTAAAGTTATGCGGCCAGACTCAAATTGGTGTTGAATTCATTTTTATTTTTTAATTAATTTTTGTAAGCTTTCCACGGCGTGGACCGCATTATCGTTTCCTTGGGAGACGTTCCTCGGTATTATGAGGTGTAACCAGCAGAGGTTACTGGTGTTCCACCAAATGATTAACGGTTCGTCTTCTATTCGACCGATCCATCATGCTATACAGCTTTTTGTATACCATCATGTCTTGTCAGTGTGCTTAACTTGGTCATCTCCCGACCATAGGCCACGTGACCGGGGCAGACCAACCTGGACACGTATGCACCAGATGGGCCAGTATGCATGGCTGTGGACACGTGACTACAATGTCTGTGTGGAGCCTTCCATCGATGGGATCTTTCGCCAACATGTCAAGCACCCGTTTACCTGTCAGTGTTGTCTCCCTTTGCCTATGCCTTCTAGCCACCCCACAAACGGTAGGGTAAAGGCAGTGGTAGTGGTAGTGGTAGTGGTAGTGGGGAAACAGTCGATATGAAGTGGACGGATCTCATGGTCAAGCCTGTGAGAGAGAAGTAAAGACTGTTGTTGCCAGTCTTGTGTGACTAACTGCCACTTGTCCCTCTGAGAAGGTCATGAGGACGCGTGAAGGACGGCAAAATATTTAGCAGTTTAGTGTTTCTGCTGTTATCAGAAGTTCACGGACTATTCACAAACTATGCTTTAGATCAGTGGTTCTCAAACTGTGGCATAAGTCAGGTGGTCCGCGACTGACAGTCGTCATATGTCAGCAAAGTGATGTTTAAAGTGATGCATTCCTCACATTAACATTTTAATTACAAAGAACGAGGTAGTTTTATGTCAACTTATTACTATACTACTTTTACAAAAGGACATTAAGTTTTGAATTAACAAGAAACAAATGCGGCAATTTAAATTTGAAATTCATAGTACAGACTGATTTTTACGCCTTGGTGTTCTGCCATATATTTTACTTAAGTAAAGTGGTCCGCGGTCCGAAAAAACTTTGATAACCACTGCTTTAGATGATGATGATGATGATGATGATGATGATGATGATGAGGAGGAGGAGGAGGAGGAGGAGGAGGACGACGACGACGACGACGAGAAGGAAAAGGAGGAGGAGGATTTGCAAGAGACATTTCTCGAGTGTTCACGGAGTTGGAAAGAAACACCTAGTGCTATAATTATGGTTTTGACAATTATCCGATGGACTATAAAATGGCTTAAAACCGTTATAAAAAGTATTACGTTAGATGATTTTCTTGGTAAATCATTGAGCACCACAATCGGTACAAATAAAAGATAAAGACTGTGGGTTAATAATAATGATGATAATAATACATTGATATAACAGAATTTTGTTAAACATATTCACTACAATGAGTAATGCTGGAAAAAGACATTAAATCAACCTCCGACTAAACAAAAATTCAAAACAAGAATAACAGGTATATTACTATAAAGTAACAAACATAGTAAAATCTGTATTTCCTACTTCCGCTCACAGGTTAGAAGACCAACAGCTTCTTGAGAATCACTGTAGGCTATGGACAACGAAAAGATTTGTAGTTCTTAAAGTATTAAATTCTAAATAAAATAATTTTACATGGCACATTTTGTAATACTGTTGCTAAAAGCAACAAATTTCATAGAGTAAGAAAATTGGAAAAAAATTTAAAAGTAAATTATGAAGCACAAAAGAGATACACGACTTACGCTTTCAGGAAAAAGATTAGAGTTTAATACTTTGTGGCCTGCAAGAAGTAAACATAAGTTGTTTACGATATTTACAGATTCACGTTCCTTCTAGACACCTACTAGAGGTGGTTAAGGTAAATATTTCCAGTCAAGTTAAAGGTCCGGCAGACCTCAAATCAAAGTTGCACTTACTGCCGACCAGGATACGAAGGCATTGCAGCAGTATGACGAGCATTTACTTCTTAACAAAATTTTCTCTTCCTTTTCAGAAAACATTCACTTGCGATTGCAGTAAAGCAAATTATGAAATGTCTCTCTGTACTTTGTGCCAGCGAAATAATACACGAAAATATTCAATGAAGCATTCGCGTGAGCGCAAACCTCGGTGATACTGAGAAACACCAAAAACGTGTTTCCATATCTCACATTGTTTGTCACATTTGGCATAAAAGCTGGCATCAGCCTCATCGCTACATTTGGGATGCAAAGTATTAAGAACTGAATGGACAAGTATATCAACATCCGGGTCACAGCCACTTCTTTCCTGCATGGAGCAGTTGAAGTCTTCTTTCGCCAAGATACCGTCTGTCTCAGTTTTATTGCCGTCAGTATTGTCATGATTAATATAACACATGGGCATCCTACTGTGATAAGAGATCCGCAGATTACTTTGTCAACAGTGTCGATAAACTGTTTGTCCTCCCAATAAGATTGTTCCACAACGGCTACATGGGTCTTCCTTCCTGTCCACATGTCAACAACACAAACTATTCTATACTTAGCAGTGATTAAAAATCTTAAAAATGAAACGATGGGTACAAAAATAATAATAAGAACAGCCATTGGACCTGTTCTTAAAGTGTTCTGAGATCTAATAGGGAAGAAAATACTATAACACCTATCGCAGGCTATCAGTGCCGACAAGAATATACTTCCGTACACCAAACCATACAGTCCTATAACATTGTGGTTGACAATAAACCTGTAAATCGGTCCGTATCGTTCAAACTCTGCGAAGGAGGTAAACATCGCGTCTAAATTTAGGATAAACCCAAAACAAATAAACAAAATGTCAACAAATGACAAGCTAAACAAACACAAATTAATTCTATCTCTTACACCTTGCTTTAGAAACACCGCCATGTTTATGAGGTTTGCAGGGCATTCTACGATAAACAAGATGGGAGTGAAGATGGCAGACTTGATTTGAAAAATCAACAATTCTGTTTCCTCAGTAAACAAATCTTCTTTGTCTTCAGATGAACTGGAAGAGTTCAGCTGAAGTCTTGTGCAGTCTGTCAAATTATCTAATAGTTTATCCCTACCCTCGAATCTGGTGGTTTCCATCGCAACATAAATCATACGGTTAATTTCATTTCTTAGCGAAAATACCCATCAATATATACTGCTATGTCTGTCGATGTATATTTTGTGCTTGTATATGTATACTCACAAACAGATAAAAACATTTTTCTGATATTATTATATTTATTTCTTATATTATTAACATTGTAATGAGATAGCTAAAGAACAACATTTTAAGCCCTCATTACTTCAGTAAAGAATTAGTCTATAATATTTCCGATAAGTATATGTTCGTGGATATATTGCGTTTTTTAACCGGTCTTTTTTAAAAGAAACCACACACACACACATTTTTCAAAAGTCCATTCAGAAAGTACATCACAGGCATTTGGAAGAATTGGATTTTATTAGTTATTTACGCTGTTGATCAATTTCTGTTTCATTTCCTTTTTTTTTTAATTTACTTATGTCGAGTGATTGCATTTTTTTTTAAATCTTTCTTATTATCTAAGTTAAACGAAACAAAGAAAACAAAGCTGTTTAAAAGACTTTTTTTTAAATAATTAGAGCAAAATGGATATTTTCCATCATTATTTCTATAAATACCACGACTAAAGGTTTAGTTTCCACACTATGATCACGTGAACTGTCAGCAGTCTACAAAGCTTTTGATGCAGTGATTCAGAAATATTATGTACCTGTAGGTTAGGAGACATGTCAAGAATAAATTCCTACAAACATTACAGTCATCGCCGTCGTCATCATCAATCTCACCTATAGGAAAGCACAGGAAAGTATAGGACATTGGTGGCTACAAGAAATGGCATGAGTAAATGTTTGAAAAATATTTTCTGCTTAGAAAATGATTAGACAAAATGTGAACTTTAACATGAAATGTATCAATCTTTAGAAACTACCATGGTCTCGCTTGAAGCGTTGGCAGTGCGAATGTAAGCTTGCATACTCGAATAGATTGTCCAGTCTCCAATGAGCGAAAAGAACTCAAAAGACATTGGCAGAAGTTCTACCATCAGGGTTGATGTGCACTTTGTATTTTAACAATGTCCTTTTATCGAAAAGATGTTCCATCACCATACAGAGGCTGCTTCTGCCACCTTCAGGACTAACATTCCTTTAGCTGCTGGTTAATGAAGTATAGCAGAATGCCTGAAGAATTTTCATTTTATTTGGTTTTTAAAGTATAAAAGGTTGGTAAAATAGGTTTACAGACAAATGAAAAAATATAAAGTAAAGGAAGAGATGTAAACAATAATTGACAAAAAAATCAAACGATGGTCAGCTCGTGCATGCGTATATGAAATCAATTTTGTGTTCTTTTCTCTCTGTTGCTGTAAATGTGAAATTTAAGCTCCCATCACTCAACTAAAAAAAAAACCGTGCAAATGAAAATGTTAATAAGTTTTAATAACCACAAAAACATCAGTAGGATTAAGTATGACATGGACTTTATTATAAGCTAGAAAATACATTATCAACAATTCATGACTAAATACTGAACTAATCTCGCAAAAGCAGTCTATGCTAGCATTTTTTCCATTATATTTTCCCCCTTAAAGTACAGTGTGTGTGTGTATTTATATTTTAACTATTCAGTTCTCAGTAACATAATAACATAACAGCAACAACATAGCGTAGTCCTTGTCAGTTCTCACTCTTTGGATGAGTAAGTGTGCTTCATCGACTACCCATGTTCAACTGAACTTCAATGAACTTTATTATTGAGGCTCCATCACCTCACATCCCACTGATATGTAGTATATGTAATGTTTGTAATACAAAAACTATTTGCCATCACATCTAGTGAACATAGACTATTTAGGTTAGAAAAGATAGAGTTTGGGTTTTTGTTTTATATACGATATGCTTTGATTTCTGACAATACATTTTACGATGGAGAGAGGCAGAGAAGTAGTAAAACTCGTCTTTAGCCATGATCCTCCGCATATATTCTATATAAAAAAAAATTATAGATTACATTTCTGATAACTGTATCAAGTATATTACATACTTTTACCAGTCGATATCTTTGACATTTTATGTATGTATGTATATCTGTAATATTACGTGTATATAATGTAACGTATATACGTATGTTAAGTGCTTGCGATCGAATGATTAAATTTGTGATTTTTTAAACAATGCACATTACTTTTAAAATGTTTTCGAAAAAAAGTACTTACAACTATATGACTCATGGGATGGTTTTCTACAGCATGCGGGGACATTTGTGAGAAAACAAATTCTTGTCAAACATGACATTTTATTAAACGATTTTCTACTAAGCAAAATCTACAAGCTAAAAGAAAAATTATGAAAAAAATAAAAGTAGTGTTTATGGTAAAGCTAATAACTCCTATTCACTACCAAGGACAAGAGAACTGTATGGGATGTCTTTCCTGCTACTTGTCACTACTGGAGCTCTATGAACAAAATCACGATTGCCAAGGGAGCAAGGGAGGCTATCGGAGCGCGATCAGCAGCTGGTTCCGGGTTGTCGGTCCTCGAAGTCGCACGCCAGGATGTTAGGATCATAGAACAAGTTGGAGGGACAATTCATCTCAAAGGCTTTGCCGAAGGCATCGCACTGGATGTACTTGCGATGGTTGCACGGGTGAGGATAGAAGTACTTGCCTGAGAGGACGGCTGTTGCGCACGGGTTGGAGGCGACGGGAGTTGTTGTCTTGGGGTAGTCACAGGTGAGAATGTTCTGGTTCCATTCTTGGGTGCTGGGGCAGGGCATCTGAAAGGCGTTGCCCCACTCGTCGCATTGTATGAATCTGTTTTATTAGAAAATTCGATATGAAAAGTAGAGAAAGTGTTTGCGTATGTCTGTCAGCCTGTGCATACGTGTATACAATGTGCGAGCGCGCTTTGCTTGTTTGTTTGTTTGTTTGTTTGTTTGTTTGTTTGTTTGTTTGTTTGTTTTGCCCGACAACCTGCCTACGTAAAACTAAGGAGATCAACAAGTAAGAGAGGGGTAAGATGAGGAGGGATGAAAAAGAATAAGATGACAAACATGAACATTCATGCAAATGCAGGTGTTTAAAGCTCAGATTATAATACGTTCATTACTGCAGTCAGAATAGCTTGAGGGCAGACCGTAGCAAAGTCATTCATCAGTAATAAAATTCTGGGAGGAAAATTGGTGATAAAAAAAAAACTTCTGACCTCTTTTTACTGGTTGGGTCGGCGTAGTAGAACAGCCCCGTCTTCAGATTTGCAGGCGTGCAGGGGTTATAGGAAGCGACGGGAGCTGCTGTCTTGGGGTAGTCACAGGTGAGAATGTTCTGGTTCCATTCTTGGGTGCTGGGACAGGGCATCTGCCAGGCGTTGCCCCACTCATCGCATTGTATGAATCTGTTTTATTAGAAACGTCGATATGAAAAAGTAGAGAAAGTGTTTGTTGGTGTGTCTGTCAGTCTGTGCATACGTGTGTGTGCGCGTGCGCGGTTTGTTTGTTTGAGTTGTTTTTGTTTTTGTTTTTTTGCTTGTTTGTTGTTTCTTTGCTTCTTTGTTTCTTTGTTTTGCCCGACAACCTACCTACTTAAAAATAAGGAAATCAACAAATAACAGAGGGGTAAGAGAAGGAGGGATAAAAAAGAATAAGATGACAAACATGCACATTCATACAAATGCAGGTGTTTAAAAACAAAGCCGAGATTATACAACGGGCTTTACTGCAGTCAGAATGGCTTGTAGGCAGACCGTAACAAAGTCATTGTCCAGTAAGAAAATTCTGGGAGAAAATTGGTGATTAAAAAAATAACCTCTGACCTCGTTTTACTGGTTGGGTCGGAGTAGTAGAACAGCCCCGTCCTCAGATTTGCAGGCGTACAGGGGTTATAGGGGGACAGTGTAGCCCCCTGGTGGTCTGAGCCCTTGTTGCCGCAGCTCAGAGCCTCGGAATCGAAGATTAGCCCTGAAGGGCACAGGGTGACGTATGGGTTGCCTATGGCGTCACACCTGATGAACTTGGAGGAGTCATACGGGTAGGGGAAGACATCGCGGCCTTGGCTCAAGGCTTGCAACGTGCAAGGGTTGTCGTACCCGAAATTATCTGAGTCAACATAAAAATAAAGTAAAAACAAGATCATATATGATGGTACTTGATATAATGTTGTTTCTGAAGTAACAAACCTATTAAACAGCAAATAAACCATGTGGAGCAAAAACTGCGGTAAATCCTACAATAAAACGATTAAAATTGTATTTAAGTTTTTTTGTTTTGTTTTGTTTTTTTTTTTTTTGTTTTTTTGCAGAGACGAAAAGATATCAACCAAAATAAGGAAAAAATATGTGCATATAAGTATATTTAAATTTCAGCAAACCCATTGATGGAAGCGAGGAGAGAAAAGCTTACTGCTGCTGCTGCAGAATTTGCTGTAGACGTCCTTCTGTTGAAGCAGGTCGCTGTCCCTGCACTTGCGACACACGCCGCTCTTGCAGCACGTGATCTCCCAGGCTGAAAAGGCGAAAGTAGAACGTGATCAGTCACATGACACGTCACTGATCGTGCTGTCAGAGGCAATTAAACAAACACACAGTCTCTCTGTATCTCTGCCATCCGTCCTTGGTCTTTTTTTGAGGGGTTGACATTCTTTCTTAACTCAAATGTCCAACGGTGAGCAGGAAAAACCTGCATTGGTGTCTCGTGACCACACATGAATTGACCCATAACTGACATGGAAACCTCTATAATTTTTGTTCACCTAAAATCAAGTACAAAAGTATTTGCAACGAAACTTTTGTTTTTTATCTTTTATTGTTCTTTTTGTTCTGTTTTGTTTAATCTTATTTTTGTCTTTTTGTTCTTTTTGTTTTTTGTTTTTCGTTTGTTTTAATTAGGAGTTTTTTTTATATAATTGTTAGTTTGTGTTTGTGTTCTTTTTGTTTTTGGTTTTTTTGTGCTTAGTTGAGTTTTATTTTGTGCTCTTCTTTTTATTTTCGTCTACTGCTTTGCTCAGTTTTTGTTTTGTTTTTTTAATTTATTGTTTGGAGTTGTCTTATTTTGTCATATTATTCATGTTCCTATTTGTAGTCTTCACATTCTTTTTTCTAGTCCTCTTTGATTTTTTTATTCTTACTACCTCTGCTCCTCATTCAATATCTTGACATAAAAAAAGAATAGCATAGATACCCTCAGCCTCTGAAATAACGAGTTAGACAGCACGGACACCAAGCACACGAGCAGGACCACCAGCCGCAGGAACTCACGCTTGTCCACAACGGAAACCGTGTAGCTGAAGTTGGAGCACTTCTGCAGCTCCGCAATGGACGTGGGCAGCTCCTTGCCGACCACTGTGATGTACACCTGCCGGCCATCCTCCAGCACTGATGACGTCAGGTAGGCCGGCCGGCCGTCCTCTGCGGTGTAGTGTTCAGAGAAGAGGGCGGAGCTGGGGCGCGGGTTGGTGAAGGAGACGTAGATGTCCAGCGTCCCGCACCGCACGTCAAAACCCTGTTGGAGGCAAAACAAGAAGCTAGCATTCATCAGAGGGTCAGTCATCACCAGCTCCATACTTGAAACACCGAAATTTAAATGTCTAATATGAAATGACCAAGTAGCCTTTGCGCAGTGGACCGTAAAATGATTCACTGTGTCCAAGACCCAACATTTTTAAAAGTGAAACCCAGTCCTTCTGCTGTCCATTTTTATTTAGGTCCACATATAACAGAAATACTGTCGAGCATTGTAGCCACAGGTCCAACAAGGTTTGAACCAACATGTTTGGTTTTAAAGTACAATGAATTTGTATTTAGCTTATGGCGCTTTTACAGCAGAATACAACTAGAGATTTTTTTTCTCAGCCTGAAAACATTTCTCTAGGTCTTAAAAACGTTTTATATCACTCTTAACAATTGAAATATAACAAAGAAATAAAAAGGAGGCTTACTATTGTTTTGTTAGGTCCAATGATGCCAGTGTTGACGGAAATGGTATACGGCTCTGTGGTGCTTTGCGACACGTTTGTTGGAGCTGTGAGAACTTTTG
Organism: Pomacea canaliculata; assembly: GCF_003073045.1. Taxonomy (NCBI): domain Eukaryota; kingdom Metazoa; phylum Mollusca; class Gastropoda; order Architaenioglossa; family Ampullariidae; genus Pomacea; species Pomacea canaliculata. The sequence continues at coordinate 25,894,677 of NC_037593.1, forward strand.
GGGCTTCAACATGGAGTTTGTATATTAATTTCAAATAAATGTTTAATATTATAATCTTTAAATATATGCTTCGTCAGTTTGTCTTCATCTTGAGAATTAAACCATCAACAATTTTCAACAATTCCAGATCTTTCCGAAGGTTTCTAACTGATGTAAGAGAATTTGACAACTAAAAGCACTAATAGAAAAAAGGTGATTTTAACTACCGTTTAATCTGGTTAAAACTGCAAAAAATTTTCTTCGGCAAATAATAATTTTCATAAACTAGATGATATTGACACTAACTTAGACAAGTAGAAGAAACCGCAGAGATGGAATCATCTTTTGTGCTCCAATGTATGAATTTAGAAACGTTTTACTAAACCCTATCAGTATAAAATGCCAAAAAGAAACTGGTCCCCTGCTGAAGGAGATGGATACCATATACTTTCTATGGAATCCATATGTGTTCATCATGCTCTGTTGCTAGGAATATAAGGAATTGTTCAGGCTGACAACAGCGCTAGTGTTTGTACCGACACAGATGCTTCTGGATACAAACACTAGAGCTGTGGAGTGAAAAGGAATAAGAAGATAAGAAGAAGAAGACGCTACTAGAGACTGAACAAGAAGAGTTTCAATTTTAAAGTGAAAAAGCTGAAAGTTTTAACTATAGTAAAGTCGACATCCGATGTCGATAAACATTTTAAAATGGCTCCAGGTACCCGATGATGCTTTATCTAAAGTATGAGGACGAACAAGGATTACAGTCAACCTTTCGGAAGATAATAAAGCAGAGGAATAACACTTACCCTGACAGGTGCTGCGCTTGATTTCATAAATAATGCTGTTGATGATAGAGAAGTCAGTGAGGGTGAACACGTGACTACAGACCGGCTGCGAGGCGATGGCCTTCAACTCCGAAAGCTTGTAGTTTCCGATGCCAAGAGCAAACACGACCACCCCCGACTTCTGTAAACAATAAGTCTTTATGATTTGGGGGAATGCTTCTACAATGAGACCCTAGTTTTCTTCAATATGAGGAAGGAACTTGAAGTTAGTTTACCTATAACAGGGTATGTATCGAAAAGGTCCACAACGCCATCGGTAGGGACCATGTTCTAGTCTCAACCTGCTTCACCTACTGGACTGCAACAATTTTGCTAGTGTGGTTAAAGTAAGTTCAGTACAAGAAATCAAAAGTAATCTGAATAAATAACCTCCTTGTCTATGTTTACAAGCACCGACATGCACAGAAAAATGTTTAACAAATAATACTAGGCAAGTTCACGGATGCCCCTATACCAGCTCTTTCAATGTGTGTAGCCTTGTTTCATGTGTGTTTAACCTTCTTCTAGGCGTGGTGATGTTTGTATTTATAAGCAAAGAACAGTTGAAAATGTTCACTCAAATTATGGGTATATATTAGAATAACTGTTTGAATTCTTGAAGAATTTTTAGTAGTTTTTACTTTTATCAGTTTTCTTGGATGTAAAATTATATTAAAAGAAAATAATCCGTTAAAGTTGCATATTTGTACTTAAGCTAGATTTTTGCAGGTTAGTATACTTACTTTAAGACTTGCTGCGGCAGCAACTGTCGTCCTGAAGCTGTCGGACCACCCGTCTGTGACCAGTATTGCCACATGTTTGGAGTCATTTCTCGCCATCGGGAAGACTGATGTGCGAACTGTGTTCAGCGCCAGGGCTGTGTCTGTCCCTCCAGAAGCTTAGAAAGAACAGGCATGAGGAGTCAAGTGTTATAAGGGCAGATAATTTGCAAACACTTCAGTTGCTGTTGTTAGAATGTACTAACTGCGATAACAAGAACAAAAAGTAATAATAACATACAGTATAATAAAATATTCAGGCAAGCCAGTGTGTCTATTTTTGACCAAAACAAGTTCTTCACTCACTTATGATGATGTTTTTGATGGCAGAGACCACCTGAGCCTTAGTGCTGAAATCGTCGAACAAGAACCTGATGGTGGTGGAAGAGTCGAAGGTAGTCAAAGATAACTTTGTGCTGTAAGGTACATTCATGGACTCCGCGAAGTTCGCTGTCCAGTTGAGACTGAGTCCGAAGTCCTTATCATTCACACTAATCGAGCTGTCCAGGATAAAGCCCACATCCATAGGGTTGCTACAGTCTGTAAAGTTAGAAAAAAATGACTTTCTGTTAGTCATTGACCTTCGGAATATTGTACTCATCCTATAGTTTAAGCAGACATAACATTCTTCTGAAAAAAGCTGGAACTAAAATGAAAAGAATAAACAGAGCCCTTAACAAAAATCCATTCGCTGCAGACCAGCTCCATAGAACGATCTTTTCATTTTAAAAACGACTTTATTTTTTTTCTACTGCAATAGGGAGTTGAGGGCGAGAAAGCTACAGCAAAATTAATTCGTGAAATCGTTTGTTCAGGTATTCAGCCTCTAGTTGTTTTTCTTTTAGGCCCTTCGCCCCTCCTGGGGCATAGGCCATCGACTACAGTCTTAACTGTTGTCGATGTTTCGGTAGCAAGGATTTGTTTTAAGGGGTGGGGGTGCTGGCCCCACGCCCAACCCTCCTCCTTTTTCAGCCGGGTTTGGGACCGTCCTTGTCGGAGGGTATCCAGCCCAGAGGGTACCCAGAAAGAATGGCATGCCCGAGACGAGAAATGAACTCAAGGCAGCCAACCTTCACTAACAGCGCTAACCGTTGCGCCACCTAGCCTCTAGTACTGACACCTTATTAAAAGATTTGATGAATGTTTAACTTTACAGTAAAAGTAGGTGGCCCACTTTTGAGGCTCTTGGCTAAGTAATGGCTATGCAAATATTTGTTCATAGTAACACAAATGGATCCCTTCATTGTTTAGTGAGGCTTGAAAGATCTGAAATAACTGCTAAAAGAGAAAATAAGCCCATTTACCATTTCCAACACCATAAGAAAATTCTATCCCTACCGCAATATTGGCTCATGGGTCTGCTAGAGGGGCTCAACGCACCTTTAATGCATCAGTTATAATCTTCCTCTATGTTCATGAACGGTTGACAGTAAAGCAGTAATTTATATTTGTTACCTTGACTATAACGTCTCGGTTAATTTTGTCTCGGGAAAAAAACCCAACATTGTGGTATAGACCTTTAAATTTTTTTTTAATTTATCATTTTACATGTATGAAGAAATTAGCTTTTTTCTTGTATTGGTATTATTGTTTTTATAAAGTTACATCGGCCAGCACGGTGCAGGGGGAAGATAAAGTCTTCTCACTCTCTCACCATCTTTCTTCATTTTTTTCCTCTCTTTTCTTCTCTCTCTCTCTTCTGGTTTCTCTCTCTCTCAAACCCACATACAAATATCAGCGCGCATGATCTCTCTCTCTCACACACACACCACACAATCTCTCTATATCTATATATCATTTTATTCAAACACAAATTGTTGACCACAGTACTTGCAAAAACTGTAGCTTACGTTTTATTATAGTTGAAATCTATTAAATAATATTTGTGTCTCAAGAGAATTCGACTACTCAAATATTTATTTCCTGTCATTGACAAACATACCGCCCCCAAAAAATCTAAAATTTTTATTACCAGCTGTTTCTTTTACATGTTTAACATCCTTCTCCTTTTGCCTTGGGATATTTTCATGCTCTGTCATAAGTTTCGCTTTCCATTGTGGTTTTTTAATTTTATTTTATTATATATATAAAAAATGCAGCTTTCTTCAGCGCTGACTTTAAATACTTTGTTCACACAATGTCGATTGTATTTTTTGCTTCGAAAAGAGTAACACCTGAGGTGGGTGTTTGTTGTGGGGTAGGCAGTGGGTGCTCGAGTTGGGTGGGGTAGGTGCATGTCGGGTGCATGCCAGTTTGGTGGAGGTGGGTAGTGGGGTGTTTGTGCGCTCCTGGGTGTATGTGTGAGGGGAATGAGTGGGTGGGTCCTGCGTGAGTGCATTGGGAGGGGGGTGGATGACTTTTGCCGGTTGTCGGGGAAGGAGGATGAATAATAACATGTGGGCCTCCGCGTATGTTTAGATCGCAGTTGTGTTGTGTATCATGTTGTGCTGATCTCTTCTTGATGTTACAGACATGTTCATAATAATGAAAACCCTGACATCATTTTTACCATGGTCTCCTTAAAATGAGGAATTTAGAATTTAGCAATCCGCATCACATAAGTGGTAAAAATTTTGTGTCCCAAAAAAAAAAAAAGTAAAACAAATACCGATAAATTTTAATAGACTGGCTTTTGTGATATATACATTGAGGGGTTTGTAAAAAATTATAGAAATTCTATTTTTGCTCTTTTTTTAACAAAGACAGGTTTGTTTTGTTTCATAATTCTATTGAGTGGACAATACATCGCATTACTTACCGTATTGCGTGGCATTTGCAGACCTCTCTATGAAGATGGACTGAGGTTGTCCGGGGCGATAATATGTCGACCAGATAGCGGCTTGGCTCTGTGGATGTTCATTGCAAAAACGTTTATTCCACCATATCAAGGAGTTAAGCAAAAGATTTATTTTTGAAATTGCAGTGTGTAGACTGCAGGGATGAACTTCACAGGATAAAGGCTTACTTTATTACATATATCTATAAAACTTTTATCACTTATAATGAACACTCATTATTTAAGTTTGATTATAAGAAAGCCAATGCAGGCAAGAGCATTTATGCACTCAATATACTTCATTTATATACACAGGTGTATTTGCATGTGCGTTTCACTGGTGTTTTACAACATCAAAGTATAAGTGCTTGACATAAGCTGTTTATCAGTCGCAGGTGAAAGAGTGTACGCAGGGTGTTGACGACAGGTCGCACAATGCGAAAAACAAAAAAGTCACAAAGAGACTGCAAATCGTTGACAAGTTGTCAACAGTTCTTAGCTTGCAAACCCTTCCCTTTCTGCTGTTAGAAGTACAGACTTCTACAATTAAACCGGAAGTACATAAACCATCCAACACAAAGCCTTGCAACTAAAATACTGGCTTATGTCTCGTCCTCTAATCATTTAGTTAAACATCTACCGCAATTTCTGAATGAAAAGAATTACATTCTTACTTCAACGTCGGCGGGAAAGATGGAGTTGTGAGTTTGAGATAAGTACAGAGCCGCGGCTAACCCCGAGTACAGAGGTTTACGCAGGTCTGAGTACGCCACCCGTGTCCACGTGATGTTGAATGGCGGCTGACTGATGATGTTGCAGTAGCTTTGAATTCCAGTGCACCTGATTGTGGTATTGAACATTTGCCTGTCAACCTAGACAACAGACATTAATCATAATGTGAGAGAATGAGAGAAATGGAAGAGAAATATATTAAATCTCATTCCAGAAAAAGACAGTAAATGTGTACTTGGGAAGTTAAACACTTACAGTCACGTGCCTACTCAAACATAGACACACATGCTCACGTGCAAATTATCAATCAGCACAATCATCTCTAAATGACATTTTTGTTTTGCTATCATTCTGCACACACACACAATAGATACAATCCACTGATGCGTCTAGCTTCCTGACAGTTCTTAGAACGTGCATTTGCCGACACATCTCACTCACCTCAATAGGTATCTACCTGTCAGAAACTTCCAGGAATATCTAGTTTTCAGGATACACACCTGCCAGATTCCGCCATCATAGCCAGCTCTGTATGTCTTGGGATCCAAACCGTCTCCCGACTCAACTGAAGCCAGACGTCGCAAGAAAAGGCGGTCCTCGGAGAAGATGCAACTGTCACGTGACAAACCAAAAGTATCTGCTATTAAGGAATGAAGGTGAACCAACGATATCAGAATGAGATATTTTCTAGTCAAGGCTTTACAGTAACACTCGATTTTTTCCTAATTTTATTGCCTAGTGTTGTATAGATGTCGATGTATACGTAAACATAGATATTGTAATCGTAGCCATAAAAACATTGGGACCTAAATAAAATCTTTTAAATACTTTATAATATGTCCAATATACAAAAATCAACAGCCATTACAAAATCTTTTCTTCTTTGTTCAAAGATAACTTGATGATTATGTGTGTGTGTGTGTGTGTATTTTTATGCGCGCTCGTGTGTGTGTGTCCTTACTTTGACCGAATAAGGTCAACGACAGCGTCAACAACGTCACTTCCTTTGGTCTCAGGGACACGCGTGGAATCCACTTCCGCTGTTGCCGGCGTTATTACAGTAACCGCCAGCACCGTGGCCAGCAGAATAAAGAGCGCCATCTTCCGGGTTCTCGAGAGAACTCTAAAATAGATACAAAGGTAAAATTCGTTTATTAGTTTTCAACAAGTAATTTTAATTTTTTTTTCAACCACGCCTTACATCCGCCCACCGGTGCTCGTCTGTACAACGCTTGGCCCCTGTTATCAACGTCGTGACTTCACGTCTACGTGTCCATGTTTGGTGTGACAGGGGCAGTCAAATAAACAGGATTAGTTACCCTCCCCCCAGCCTCAGTTTGTCCAATGTACTCAAAAGATTGTTCTCTGTAAACACTTATTTAGGCCAGTGCAGTGAAGTACAAGTAAATAAACAGAAAGTTTATCTGTGGACATAGCTCGCTGACACAATGTTATCGACGATAACGACCTTTGTCACGAGACAATATGGTTTTTATATCTTCTCACGATTACTTTATCATAGATTGGCTTAAACATTCTGACAGTTCTAGAATCACATTCTCGATTGAACTTTCCACCGTTTATTGTTCTCAATTGCACCTTCAAGACAGGCCAGCAGGGTGCGCGCACTTTTTGCTCTTCAGGTCAGGAGAGCAGAGTGAACAGCCTTTACTTTACTATTAAGGCCTCGAGTCCACTTCAATAGCTTTAAATTAAAAAATTTTTATATACTAAAACTCGTATAAAAAAAGAAATAAAATTTTGAATCTATCATATCAGTAATTACACATTTAACGATAATGATTTCACCAAAATATTAAACTATATTTCAAGCCTCATAAAATTCATGTGAGTTGTTAAAGACTTGACTTTGTTGTGCCTCGGTAGACGAACACATGCATTTGGACAAAGGAAGGGTTGGTGGACTAAATGACTAATGGGCATTGTGACATGAAGTTTTTTAAAATTAAAAAAACTAAAACACCTTATGAAGAAAGTAAACATTGCATTAATTAATTCCATAAAAAAGGCAGTGACCACTGGGAACAGCAAAAGCAATAAAATTCCGAGGAGAGAGAGAAAAATATGAAGAGCCTGGAATGGAGTACAAAATAATAATACAGACGAAGGGAGTAAGAGCTCTTTTTATCAAAGAGCCTAGTAAGCATCAGCTACAAACGGTTGTAAAACATTTTAAAAATAAGAAGAAAACAGAAAAATACCAGCAACTGTACTTACACAAGTACTAAAGATGATTTCAAGATAGCTGTCTGTGTTTAGAGCGTCTTGAGTACCCTGTACCCCACCCGATTCCCAGTATTTAAGGGTGTCTGTTAGGAGTCACGTGACTCTAAAGGTTCTACTCATTGGTTGACGTCATCTCTAAAACTGGGGATTACCCAGACCAAACGTCCTGGATCTCTTGTGTTCCCAAAAGTACCTTGTATACCCAGATAAGGAATATTCAAACACCTTGTTTTTATATCAGGATTTTTTTTTTTCTACAAAGTGCAGTCTTTCATGCGAACTTGCGTTTCTCGCTACAGATACTGGCCACCTCTGGTGCCAGGGTGCTTACTGTACTTGGGGTAATAAATTCGTACTATTACACCTTTCCTGATCTATAGACTGTTATGGTTCATGATGATATGGTTTCTAGTTTGCAGTATTAACAATCTTTTCTTCTTTATTACATTTTATTTCGCTCTTTCTCTCTCTCTCTCCCTTTTTTATTTACTGAAACTTGTCGCAGAATCTTTGTTGTTGAGATCATGTAATCCTGAAAAAAAAAGTAAAATTGAATTGTGCAGAGAATGGTTATAAGATGATTATTTCCTACTCATTTTGTTTTTCGTGTTATATTTCACTTCCCTCTATAGTTTCGCTTGGCACGCATTTCCACAGTCACAGGTGTGAACATTCCGTTCCTGAAACTGGAGAAAACCACTCTATTGTAAAAAAATGTATTTATTCCATAACCTGGTTTTACATAGCTTCCTTGTATCTAAAATCATATAAATTATTCCTCTTGTCTTGAAAACCTGTTGGTGAAACACAGCCTTATCACACCTAACAGAGGTGGACTCGATCTGTAGTCTCCACCGTTAGAAATGGATACTCAACTGATCAGGACATGTAAAAGATAAGAGAAGGAGAGGGATGGGTTGAATGTTGTACATGCCGTGCTCTAAGACTGCATTTTAACGTATTTATGGCCCTCGTTCGTCCCGCATGTTTTTGTTTTCTTCTCCACTTGAGAAAGTTCATTTTAAATGTCCTGAATGTAAAATTTACTCCCTCACAAATTTACTCAAATGTTATGACCAAACGCCCGACACTTTATCGCCTTTGTGTGCTCCATGTGTTTTGTTTTCAAACTTTCCTGTTGGTGTGTTTCTCTTCAGGAACCTTGAAGCATTTTTTTGTGTACTTCTCTAACAAAACACACTGCGGTAGTTTTACTACCAACGTGACCACCATGCATTGTGTTGTCCTTTTTGCTGACATTTATTTTTCTCTTGTAGATCTTTTCCCGTTAGTGACAAACTATCTATTTTAATACGAGTAACACAACAAGAATACCTTGAAGTACAAATTTTATTAGTCCTGCCTGTTGAGATTTGTTTTATTTATTTTTATGTAGATTTTGTCTCTTTTGGGGTGAGTGTCGCCATCGAGTGGTTTCTTCTCATGCACGACAGGACTTTCTCCTTAAAACTGTGATATCATCCTCATTGGCCTCCTCCTCATCATCATCATCATCCTCATCCTCATCCTCATCATCCTCATCATCATCATCATCATCATCATCAAAGCATAAGATGTTTGTCTCCATTTGTCCCAGTATTTCGTTGTTCTCTTATTAATTCTCATTACCTTCAGGTCCGATTCTTGTTTTTGCCCCCGAACAGGGCTGGGTGACCTCTTTCTCTTTCCCTGGGAGCTTAGCTGTCAGTGAATGTTCAGTAGGTGTCAAGATGTGAACAAAATATAGATGTTTCAAAAACAATTTTATTTTATTTCAATTATAGGTGGATTAAATCTTCTCTGAACATAATTTTTGGACCAGAAATGTTTGTGAAGAAAACCTTTTAGGCAAATTTGATTCTACTCTACGAGCAGTTTGTTTCTTAAAAAAATGTGCCATTAACTTTGCCGCGAGTGTAAAGTGGTTTTATTGCGTTCAACAATGACAACTGTTGTACATCTTGAAATAAAATTCCTATTATGCATTTTTTTTCCTTAACTTTTATAACCCTCTAAAGTCGAGCGTCGTAGCTGAATAAAGCAAGGAAGAAGCTCTTGAAAGGGTTTAGCTGCCACCAACGGGTGTTCATTATATTAATTAGCACTTGACACAAACGAGATCGTGCAGCTACTGCACGTAAAACCCTCGCTCAGATATTAAAGGACCAGTAAGGCGAATATTAATTAGGTAAGCCTTAATGCGAGGAACTATTCGTTAAAGTATCGATAAACCCTCACCGTTCGTTCTCGAGATACATGTTTACAAAACAGTACAAGGTACAGAAAAAGATCATCAACACAAGAGGTCACAATTGTACATTGATATGTTAATGTTGTGAAGACTTCAACCAATGGCAGAGCTAGGGCTAAATGTGTAAAGGACATATCTGTGAACAGAAGTCCCGTTTATGTGATGATGCTTGTAGATGTGTATCTCTAAAACAAAAAAGGAATATTCAACCAGATGTGGATAAATAAGATTTTAAGCTTTACCGGATCATAAAAGAAACATCCCTACTGGTCCTTTAAACTTCCGAGCAGGTGCAAGGAGAATCCGAGGTCTAATCCTCCGCCCTATATACAGGTAGACAAAAACACACAGAAACAAGAGTAATCAGGCGGTAAACTCACAGCAAGATTCTTTTTTCAAAACTCTCGAGATGGCAAATTCTTAAGGGTTGAGAGTTCATGTGATGTCTTTTGAAAGGGAAGGAGAACACAACTGCTAGGATGTGCAACCTTCCCTCCTAGTCCTTACCCCCTTCCCAATTTCTTTTTAAACTAAGACGAAAATAGGTGTTAGTCCTGAGGTTAATTACAGGTTACTGGAAGCAGCTGCACCTGCCTGGGTCGTCCCTAACCGATTCTCTTGAGTGCTTTTCTGGGAAATTTTTTATTTAAAAAATGGTTTGTCCTTAGGTAATGAAACGTGGGTAGTCAACTACCCCACAAAATATTTACCAGAAGGAAGAGAAATCATGCCTTTCTAGTTCCCTCTTCCCATGCCTTTTGCTAAGAGTACACCTGGGTGTATGTCTGATGGGACACACGTATGCATGGTTCGTATAGACGTGAACGTACATATACTTATAAACAATAAGGATGTGTTCACCAACATTTGTTCTGCTTCTTTACCACACCCCAACCCGCTAATTAATGCATGCACGTGTCTCAACAACTGTAATATGTATATAGCAGGCATATATACAATTGCTGTATGTTAGTCACTTTCGTAATCCCTTATTTGGAGCTGTCCTTCCATCTATCTACCTACCTGTCTATCTGTCTGTATGTCTGCACACTCATAAATACATCACATACACACACAAATGCACACGTATCCACGTCCATTCAAACAAATGAAAAAACGCAAAAATGGAAACGGAGTGAGTTAACAAGAATTTTAGGATGAGATGCAAGAGCAAGATACTGAACGAGGGAGGGCAGAGAAACTGAGAGGAGAGGAAGGGGCAAGCTGTTTGTGAGTTATTTTTATTTTTTTATTTTTTAATTAATTTTTTTAAGCTTGCCACAGCGTGGACCGCATTATCGTTTCCTTGTACGACGGTCCTCAGTATTATGTGGGGTAGCCTGTAGACTCTAGAGCAGACCTGGGCAAACGCCGGCCCGAGGGCCGGATCCGGCCCTCCTCCTGTCTCTGACCGGCCCGCCCGCTGGCCCGCCCGCCAGTAAATATACTATATATACACTATTGGGTAAAACTGAGTTAACTATATTAGTCCGGCCCTCTAGAACCATCCCAGTTTCTCATCCGGCCCCTTGGGAAAATTAATTGCCCACCCCTGGTGTAGAGGTTACTGGTGTTCCACCAAGCGACTAACTGTTCGTCTTCTGTTCGACCGATCCAGCATGTTATTCAGTTTTCTGTATACCGTCATGTCTTCTCAGTGTGCTTAACTTGTTCATGTCCTCTCCAAGCCCGACCAAAGGCCACGTGACCGGGGCAGACCAACCTGGACACGTATGCATTGATCCCCAGATGGGCCAGTACGCATGACTGTGAACACGTGACTACAATGTCTGTCTGGATCCTTCCATCGATGGGATCTTTCGCCAACATGTCAAACACCCGTTTATCAGTCAGTGTTATCTCCCTTTGCCTATGCCTTCTAGCCACCCCACAAATGGTAGGGTCTACTTTCCCGTGGTAAAAGCACAGACCTTGTAGTGGGGAAACAGCCGATATGAAGTGGACGGATCTCATGGTCAAGCCTGTGAGAGAGCAGTAAAGACTTAGCAAGATCCCCGTCAATATATACTACTATGTCTGTCCGTGTGTATTTGTGCTTGTATATGTATACACAGAAGCAGATAAAAACTTTTTCCTTATATTATTATATATATTTCTTATATTATTAACAACGGCAATGAGATACTTCAGCGACACTGCGGTGTCCTATTCCCGCACCCGCGCACAGTCCTCTTCCGCGCGGCGGGCATACAGGACCGTCGTGTTTTTAATTTTTTTTTATAATTTATTTACTTTTTTTTTTTTTTTTTTTTTTTTTGGCGTTTAGAGCGCTTTTTTTAGTAAAGAAATCGCTAAGTTACGATAGCTTGGGTATTTCTGAACACAGTTACTTCCCTTGTAAAGGGAGGATACTCTGTCTTGACTGAATTATCGTCAATTTCCCAGAGTAACCTTTCTTTTCCCTTGAAAAAAAAAATGGCCAGACGATATAGGAGAAATTCAGTCTAGTTCCTCGGATTTTCAGAATTCTGGCATCATTTGTGAATTTTTATGGACAAGAACAATGTGTGTGCATTTCTTTTTGCTTTTCAAAGATCAAAATTTGTTCCTATAAGTCATCTTTTTGTTAGACTTCGTGTAGAGTGACAACTTCTGTAACCACGTGTAGAAAAAAATTCTACTTCATCTACCCGATTCTGTATGGATTACAATAATAAAAGTGAGCTCGCAAGCAAGTATCAAGTAGGATTGTTCAAATTTTACACATTTTGATCTATCATTTTCAAATCGAATTATTCTTCTAGCTCTTTTAGTTATTTTTTTTATAATTTTTTGAAAATCGGTCAAATTCGTGTGTACCGGTGTGTCGAACGGCCTGTAGCCTTACGTGTCACATTAAATTTTAAGAACATTTTAAGCCCTCATTACTTCAGTAAGGAATTAATATATAATATTTTCGATAAGTACATGTTCGTGGATGATTTGACTTTTTTTAACCCGTCTTTTTTTTAAAGAAACCACGCGCACACACACTTACACACACACTTATACACACACACACACACACATTTTTCAAAGTCCATTTAGAAACTACATCGCAGGCATTTGGAAGAATCGGATTTTATTAGTTATTTACGCTGTTTATCAATTTCTGTTTCATTTCTCTTATTTTTTTTTTTTTTAATTTACTTCAGCATAAATGATGAATGTTTTTATCTTTTTTCAAAAAATCCTTTTTATTACCTAAATTAAACGAAACAAAGAGAACAAAGCTGTTTAAAATACTGGTTTTTAAAATAATTAGAGGAAAATGGATATTTTCCATCGTTCTTTCTATAAATACAACGACTAAAGGATTGTTTTCCACACTATCATCAGTTAAACTGTCAGCGGTCTGCAAAGCTTTTGATAAAGTGATTCAGAAACACTGTGTACCTGTAGGTTAGGAGACATGTAAAGAATAAATTCCTACAAACATTACAGTCATCACCGTCGTCATCATCAACATCACCTGGAGGAAAGTGCAGGAAAGTATACGAAAGTGGTGGCCACAATAAATGGCGAATAGGTTTCCAGTAGCCAATGAGCAGGGATGGGGAGTAGCTGTAGCCTAGCTACAGCTACTGTAGCCGGCTACAAATTTTGTAGCTTGTAGCTTAGCCGGCTACAAATTAAAAAAAAGTAGCTTTTAGCCGTAGCTACATTTTAGAAAGTAGCTGTAGCTTGGCTACAGGTTGGCTACTTTCACGACTGTAGCACTCTAGTAGTGTACAAAGTATAATGTCTTTGGGTTGTAGATTTGCATCTATATTCCAGAATGTTCAGCAGGCAGCAATGTAAAAGATAGAATGTCTTTGCGCGAGGGAGGAAATGATGTTCAACAATGTAGCAATGTTCAAAGTAAAATGTCTTGTCTTTGCGCGAGGGAGGAAATGATGTTCAACAATGTAGCGATGTTCAAAAATGTCTTTATTGCGACGAAATAGAATGTCTGTGCTAGAATGTTCGAGGGGAGGGAGAATAAATAGCAGGGCTGACAGTGGTGTGGGACCTCTTTGTGAATTGGAGAGAGAGAGAAGTTAGGCCAGCTGCTGAGAAAAAGATACTGAATTAAAGAAAACTTCAGTGTGGAATTCAATCTCTGTGTTATTTCTGGTACGACAGCCACTCTACGTAGCCATTTGACGTGTTGGTTACACGACCATTCGTCGACAGCGTGTCAGCAAGACGACGACAGCCACTGCTCTCACTGCTCGGTGTCTTGACAGCCAGACACCCACGTGTCTCGCACGCTCAGTAACCGGAAGTACCGGGTCGTCCATGTGGCGGGAGCGATTTGAAAAACGAAGATGGACGTACCCATCAATTTCCAGCCTTATTTGAAATTTTTTTACATTTTGCGAAGCCACAAAATGTGGGTATAGTTTCAAATGCAAGAATTGTTGAGAGATTGTTCAGTCTGGCAGGACTTATCATGACAAAAGCTGCGGACTAGGGTGACAGACAGCAACTTCGAGGCCAAAGTTCTGGTCAAATTCAATTCCATGAAGGACTAAAAGAATGTAGATTTGTTTTAAGGTTACCGGTACACTCAAAAATTAAAATCCATATTTTAAATATCTTTAAGGGTTTTAAATATAGAGTAACAAAATAACATAAATATAGCACTTTAAAACTGTTTTTGAGTACCTAAAGTGAAAATTGTGACTTTAATCAACGTTTTTGTTTCAAAACGTACAAGCATTTAAAAAACAAATTACACAATACCATAAAGTCATATACCAAAGGTTTTTGGATTTTTTTGTAAACTAGAGGCACTGATAAGAAAACTGATACACAAGGCGTTTTGATATCTCAAGATTTCTAGGAGATATAAAAATCAGACATGGTACCCCCCGACTCAGTGTGAATGTGACAATTAAATATTTAGAAAATATTTAGAAAAATGTTAATTTTATCAAAAGTAATGTTTATACCATATTCTCAAATGCATCACTTTGTAGCTTATGCATTTCTAAACAAAATTGCAAAATTTTACTGCTGTAGCACAAGCCAATCTTGAGAAATATGTTTTTATAGTTTAGGACTGGATGTCAAAAACGACAAACAGAGAAATTCAAGCTTAAAGATTTAAAATAAATATATCTTGTATCAGATTAATCAGGGCTTCTGCTTACGCAAAAAATTGCGTACAGTACGCATTAAAAGTTCGATCCCCCTTCATCTCATGATTTACGTAACATTCAGAATCCACTGAATGTCACTGAGCTGAGGGCGCCACGTCTTGCCGAGGTTCGCTTTTCTACCTTGCACCAGTTTTTTTTATCCCAACTTTTATACTTTTAGCAACGTGCCACCTCTCGTTGATGTTTCTTACAACTCTAGTTCTCACTAACTTATTAATTGCCAGGTTGCGATCGAGAACTTCCTCTTGAATGATGGCATCTGAGGCATCCATACTTTCATACACCCTCTCCCATCCACCACCAGGTGCAGCTTATTTAACTTATTTCAAAGAAGTCGTTGACTGCGTGGTTAAATTCATTGCCCTAGAACGGAAAGAAAATGAGCAGCCCAAGTACAATGAGCATAAGCTCATCACAGATGCTTGCACAGACATCATGGCACAGAAATCTCATCATTTCTGACTAGACATTACAGTGCTTTGTGTGCCTGAAAGGCAGTTGAAAAAAGTATGTTGATTTGTTGATTTTTTTTTTTCACATTGTAAAGGGACCCCTTAGAGTTAGCCTGGGACCCCTTAGAAATCTGAAGAAGGGGTCCCTGGGACCCCAAAGAATTTAGCCTTAGCAGAAGCCCTGATCTCAGATCATTTTTGAAAAATATATTTCAGTGTTTATATGCTACATTTGACATCCTACTATATAATTAAAGTCTATTCTAGTATGCCAGGACTATACTTTTCACCCTATCAGCTTTTGGAAACAATTAGTTTGTGTTCCTTTCTTTGTTTTCAGTGTCAGTGTTAGAAAAAAAATGCCTTATGATCTGCTTGCCTAATTAGATTAAGCAGTGTTTTACTTATATTCCCATGCAAACTCATTTATTTCAATGGTCTGTTGTTCATTTGTCACAGTATTGATAAGAGGTTGACATTTTTCATCACCACATAACCTAACTTATTGAAAATTCCACCAGGTACCTGATACTTAAGCATCTGTTAGTTTTCATTTCTAAGTAATAGGGAACAAATAGTTATAGAAAACAAATGTTTATCGGAAAACTTATATAATTTCTTTTGTCACTAAAACAGGATGAGGAAAAAGATCCAGAATGTTTAATATAATCGTGAAATACGTGTACTTATTGTGTGAAAAAGGCCGGGGGAGGAAGGGGGCAAGGAATGAATGAAAGCATTTATGGATTCACTAAATAAAATTGTCGGTATATCCGCAGTTCTTCGTTTCATTATTATAATAAAAATTTTGTAAAGCAAGTAATAGTGTTTTGTGTGTATGTTTGATGTTTGTGTATGTTGCTACAGCCAGCTGGCTACAGCTAACTTGT
The DNA here is from genome assembly GCF_003073045.1 of Pomacea canaliculata. Lineage (NCBI taxonomy): Eukaryota > Metazoa > Mollusca > Gastropoda > Architaenioglossa > Ampullariidae > Pomacea > Pomacea canaliculata. The sequence goes on from NC_037593.1 coordinate 25,910,760, forward strand.
TATAACATCACGCTTTTAAAAGTAGCCAAAAGAAGCTGGCTACATTTTAAAAGTAGCCCAAAGTAGCTGGCTACTTTTTGCAAAATTGTAGCTGTAGTGTAGCCGGCTACATTTTGAAAGAAAGTAGCTGTAGCCTAGCCGGCTACAAATTAAAAGTAGCTTGCCCATCCCTGCCAATGAGCGAAAAGATCTCAAAAGACATTGGTTGAAGCAGCCAATGCGTGAAAAGATCTCAAAAGACAGTGGCAGAAGCTCTACCATCAGGGTTGATGTTCACTTTGTATTTTAACAATGTCCTTTTATCGGAAAGATGTTCCATCACCATATAGAGGCTGCTTCTGCCACCTTCAGGACTAACATTCCTTTAGCTGCTGTTTAATGAAGTATAGCAGAATGCCTGAAGAATTTTCGTTTTATTTGGTTTTTAAAGTATAAAAGGTTGGTAAAATAAGTTTACAGACAAAATGAAAAACTATAAAGTAAAGGAGGAGATGTAAACAATAATTGACAATAAAATCAAATGATGTCAGCTCTTGCATACGCATATAAAATTACGTTTGTGTTCTTTTCTCTCTGTTGCTGTAAATGTGAAATGGAAGTTCGCATCACTCAACTAAAAAAAAAAAGTGCAAACACAAATGTTAGTAACTTTTAATAACAACAAAAACATCAGTAGACTTAAGTATGACATGGACTTTATTACAAGCTAGAAAATTCATTATAAAAAATTCATAACTAAATACTGAACAAACCTCGTAAAAGCTGTCTATGCTAGCATTTTTTCCATTATATTTTCCCCTTAAAGTACAGTGTGTGTGGGCGCGCGCGCGCGATTTGCTGATTTGAAGTGCCCAGGAGGGAGAAACTTTAGTTTTTGTCTACAATAGTTAATGGGTTTTATATATTTATGCATACAGTGGAACCTCGGTTAACGAACTTAATCCGTTCTGGAAAGTTGTTCGTTATCCGAAATGTTCGCTATCCGAAACAATTTTTTCCATAAGAAATAAGGGAAATAGATTTAATTGGTTCCCAGCCCCTTTTGACTCGCTAATATTTGAAAGTTACAGGCTATAAAGGTATTTGTTTTAATGAGAACAGTTATAATGCAATATAAATGGAGTTCAATAAACATAAAAACATTAACGAAAGCATTTAAACATCAGAAAACTTGCCGTTTTGACGGCGTGGTTGGAAGCAGCTGCGGGGAGGAAGGGGTGGAATTACTGCTTTGATTCCCCCTCCATGAGCACACGTGATATTATAAAATCGGGGGAGACTTCCTTTTGAGGTTCAAGGAAAAAACCTGTCCAGTGTCAGCTCCTTCTGCCTTTTTTGTAAAACTCTTCGGTAATACGACATCACATATCCGACAGACGCATGCCACCTTCATACTTTGAAATCATTTCCTTTTTCAATTCATTTGTTGGCCGCTTCCTTGTCATTACCTCACTACTATTAATTGCTCTTAATCTTCTTTGGAGCCATGATTGAGGATTGTCTTATTAAAATAAAGCACAACAATCACTAAATAAGAAGGATGCGCACAGATAAGGAACGACTGATGGTAACTGTGTCTCGAGCGCGAATGATGACATGCTGGTCGGTCACGTGTGCTTCACGTGGCTGTTCGTTATCCGAAATTGTGTTCGCTATCCGAGACAAACTTTTATCGAAATTTTTGTTCGTTAACCGAAATATTCGCTATCCGAGGCGTTCGCTAACCGAGGTTCCACTGTATTTGTAATATTACATATATACAATCTAACGTATATACGTAGGAATGTTAAGTGCGTGAGAGCAAATGTTTAAATTTGTGTTATTTTAAACAATGCATATTATTTTTAAACTGTTTTCGAAAAAATATACTCACAACTATATGGCACATGGGATGTTTTTCTACAGCATGCGGGGACATTTGTGAGGAAACAAATTCTTGTCAAACATGACATTTATGAAACAATTTTCTACGAAGCAAAATCTACAAGCTGAAAGAAAACTGATGAAAAAATAAAAGTAATGTTTATGGTAAAAATCTGCTAATCACTAGCAATTACAAGAGAACTGTATGGGATGTCTTCCCCGCTACTTGTCACTACTGGAGTTCTATGAACAAAATCACGATTGATATAGGGAGCAAGGGAGGCTATCGGAGCGCGATCAGCAGCTGGTTCCGGGTTGTCGGTCCTCGAAATCGCACGCCATGATGTTAGGATCATAGAACAAGTTGGAGGGACAATTCATCTCAGTGGCTTTGCCGGAGGCATCGCACTGGATGAACTTGCGATGGTTGCACGGGTGAGGATAGAAGTACTTGCCGGAGAGGACGGCTGTTGCGCACGGGTTGGAGGCGACGGGAGCTGCTGTCTTGGGGTAGTCACAGGTGAGAATGTTCTGGTTCCATTCTTGGGTGCTGGGGCAGGGCATCTGCCAGGCGTTGCCCCACTCGTCGCATTGTATGAATCTGTTTTATTAGAAAATTCGATATGAAAAAGAAGAGAAAGTGTTCGTTTGTGTGTGTCTGTCAGTCTGTGCAAACGTGTATACAATGTGCGCGCGCAGTTTGTTTGTTTGTTTCTTTCTTTCTTTCTTTCTTCTTTTTTTTTTCTTTGTTTGTTTGTTTGTTTGTTTCTTTCTTTCTTTCTTTCTTTGTTTCCTTGTTTCTTCGTTTGTTTCTTTGTTTGTTTGCTTCTTTGTTTCTTTGTTTGTTTCTTTCTTTGTTTTGCCCGACAACCTGCCTACGTAAAAATAACGAGATCGACAAATAATAGAGGGGTAAGATGAGAAGGGATGAAAAAGAATAAAATAACAAACATGCACATTCATACAAATGCAGGTGTTTAAAAACAAAGCCCAGATTATAAAACGTTCATTACTGCAGTCAGAATAGCTTGAAGGCAGACTATAGCAAAAGTCATTCACCAGTAATAAAATTCTGGGAGGAAGATTGGTGATAAAAAAATAACCTCTGACCTCGTTTTACTGGTTGGGTCGGCGTAGTAGAACAGCCCCGTCCTCAGATTTGCAGGCGTGCAGGGGTTATTGGCGGACAGTGTAGCCCCCGGGTGGTCTGAGCCCTTGTTGCCGCAGCTCAGAGCCTCGGAATCGAAGATTAGCCCTGAAGGGCACAGGGTGACGTATGGGTTGCCTATGGCGTCACACCTGATGAACTTGGTGGAGTCGTACGGGTAGGGGAAGACATCGCGGCCTTGGCTCAAGGCTTGCAGCGTGCAAGGGTTGTCGTACCCGACCTTATCTGAGTCAAACAACATGAAAATAGAGTAAAAAACAAGAAGATAATATATTATGACACTTGATATAAGTTTGTGTCTTATGTAAGAAACCTATTAAACAGCTGATGATGCTTTGTCAAAAAAGTATTTCAATAGAAGTATGTTGGGGGATTGATGTACTTAGACATTTTTACGATCGTTTATAAATTGCAGAAACTCAATCCTCTCAAAGTTTGTTACTGGATATCGTAGCTACCCACACTTAATGAACTTTTTTCTTTTTTTGTTTTTGTTTTTTTGCAGAGACGGAAAAGATACCAACCAAAATAAAAGAAATATGTGCATATAAGTATATTTAAATTTCAGCAAACCCATGGATGGAAGGAAGTGAGGAGAGAAAAGCTTACTGTTGCTGCTGCAGAATTTGCTGTATACGTCCTTCTGTTGAAGCAGGTCGCTGTCCGTGCACTTGCGACACACGCCGCTCTTGCAGCACGTGATCTCCCAGGCTAAAAATGCGAAAGTAGAACGTGATCAGTCACATGACACGTCGCTACTCATGCTCTCAGAGGCATTTAAACAAATACACAGTCTTTCTGTATCTCATTCTTAACTCAGATGTCCAACGGTGAGCCGGACACACGTGCTTTGGTGTCTCATGAGTACACACGAATTTACCCATCACTGAAATGGAAACCTCTCTAATTTTTGTTTACCTAAAATCAATTACAAAAGTATTTTCAACGAAACTTTTGCCTTTTTGTGTTTTATTGTTCTTTTTGTTTTGTTTAATATTATCCTTGTCTTTTTGTTCTTTTTTGTTTTTCATTTTTTGTTGTTGTTTTTTTAATTAGGAGTTTTTTTTATATAATTGTTAGTTTGTGTTTGTGTTTTGTCTGCTTTTGTTTTTCTTGTGCTTAGTTGAGTTTTATTTTGTGCTCTTCTTTTTATTTTCGTCTACTGCTTTGCTCAGTCTTTTTTTTTTTTTTTTAATTTATTGCTTGGAGTTGTCTAATTTTTTTCATTCCCGTTCCTATTTGTAATTTTACGTTAATTTTTTAAAAGATTATTTTTCTAGTTCTCTTTAATTTTTGATTCTTACTACCTTTGCTCCTCCTTCAATATCCTGACACCAAAAAGAATTGCATAGATACCCTCAACTTCTGAAATAACAAGTTAGACAACACAGACCCCAAGCACACGAGCAGGACCACCAACTCACGCTTGTCCACAACGGAAACAGTGTAGCTGAAGTTGGAGCATTTCTGAAGATCCGCAATGGACGTGGGCAGCTCCTTGCCGACCACTGTGATGTACACCTGCCGGCCATCCTCCAGCACTGATGACGTCAGGTAGGCCGGCCGGCCGTCCTCTGCGGTGTAGTGCTCAGAGAAGAGGGCGGAGCTGGGGCGCGGGTTGGTGAAGGAGACGTAGATGTCCAGCGTCCCGCACCGCACGTCAAAACCCTGTTGGAGGCAAAACAAGAAGCTAGCATTCATTAGAGATGCTGTCATCACCAGCTCGATACTTGAAAGACCGAAATTTAAATGCCAAATGTGAAATGACCAAATAGGCATAGGTCCACATATAACAGGAAGACTGTTGAGCATTGTAGCCACAGGTCCAACAAGGTTTGAACCAACATGTTTGGCTTTAAAGTGCAGTGAATTTACAGTTAGCTTATTGCGCTTTTACAGCAGGATACAACTAATGATTTTTTTTTCACAGCCTGTAAAACATTTCTCTAGGTCTTAAGACCCTTTTATATCAATCTTAACAATTGAAATATAACGGCTAAAGAAGAAAATAAGAAAACAAGGAGGCTTACTATTGTTTTTGTAGGTCCAATGATGCTAGTATTGACAGAAATGGTATACGGCTCTGTGGTGCTTTGCGACACGTTAGTTGGAGCTGTGAGAACTTTTGGGGCTGCAACATGGAGTTTGTATATTAATTTCAAATAAATGTTTAATATTACAATCCTTAAACATATGCTACGTCGGTTTGAATTACAATATTAAAGTGAAAAAGCTGAAAGTTTTAAATATAGTAAAGTCGACAATCGATGTCGATAAACATTTTTAAATGGTTCCAGGTACCCGGTGATGCTGTATCTAAAATATGAGGACGAACAAGGATTACAGTCAACGTTTCGGAAGATAATAAAGAGGAGGGATAACACTTACCCTGACAAGTGCTGCGCTTGATTTCATAAATAATGCTGTTGATGAGAGAGAAGTCAGTGAGGGTGAACACGTGACTACAGACCGGCTGCGAGGCGATGGCCTGCAACTCCGAAAGCCTGTAGTTTCCGATGCCAAGAGCAAACACGACCACACCTGACTCCTGTAAACAAAATGTCTTTATTATTTGTGGGAATGCTTCTGCTTCACCTACTGGATTGGCTAGGCATGTTAACCGATACTCCTATACCAGCTCTTTCAATATATGTAGCCTTTTTTCATGTGTGTTTAACCTTCTTCTAGGCGTGGTAATGTTTGTACTGACAAGCCAGGAACAGCTAGTGGAGAATATTCACTCAAATTATGGGTATATATGTAGAATAAATGTTTGTATTCTTGAAGAATTTAACCAGTCTTTATTTTTATCAACTTTCTAAAGAGTAAAATTATAGTAAAAGAAAATAATGTCTGTGATGTGCTTATTTGTACTTAAGCTAGATTTTTGCAGGTTAGTATACTTACTTTAAGAAGATTTGCGGCAGCAACTGTTTCGGTGAAGCTGTCGGACTGTCCGTCTGTGATCAGCACGGCCACATGTCTGGATTCATTTCTCGCCATCGGGAAGACTGATGTGCGAACTGTGTTCAGTGCCTTGGCTGTGTTTGTCCCTCCATAAGCTTAGAAAGAACAGCCATGATGAGTCAACTGTCATAAGGGCAGATAACTTACCACCACTTCAGTTGCTGTTGTTATAATAACAAGAACAAAAAGTAATAATAACATACAGAATAATAAAATATTCAGGCAAGCCAGTGTGTTTATTTTTGACCAAAACAAGTTCTTCACTCACTTCTGACGATTCTTTTAATGGCCGAGACGACCTGAGCCTTGGTGCTGTAATCGTCGAACAAGAACCTGACGGTGGTGGAAGAGTCGAAGGTAGTCAAAGATAACTTTGTAGTGTAAGGTACATTCATGGACTCCGCGAAGCTCGCTGTCCAATTGAGACTGAGTCCGAAGTCCTTCTCATTCACACTACTCGAGCTGTCGTGGATAAAGGCCACATCCATAGGATTGCTGCAGTCTGTAAAGTTAGAAAAAAAATGACTTTCGGTTAGTCATTGATCTTCGGAATATTGTACTTATAGCTTAAACAGACTTAATAACATTCTTCTGAAAAAAACAGGAACTAAAATATAAAAAAAAGATAATCAGAGCTCTTAAAAAAAATCCAATCGCTATATGATTGTGATCAGCTCCATACAACGATCTATTCATTTTAAACAAATTTCAAACGACTTTCATTTTTTTCTACTGCAATAGGGAGTTGAGGGCGAGAAACCTACAGCAAAACTAATTCGTGAAATCGTTTGTTCAAGTATTTAAAAATCTTTGGCTTAAATCAATTCACTCGAACAGTGTGATGCGGCCTCTAGTACTGACACCTTATTATTATCTAAAGACTTGATGAATGTTTAACTTTACAGTAAAAGCAGGTGGCCCACTTTAGAGGCTAAGTACTGGCTCGCAAATATTTGTTCATAGTAACACATATAGATCCCTTCATTGTTTAGTGAGGCTTAAACGATCTGAAATAACTGCTAAAAGAGAAAATGTTGGCCATTTGCCATTTTCAACACCATAAGAAAATTCTATCCCTACCGCAATATTGGTTCATGGGTCTGCTAGATGGGCTCAACGCACCTTTAAGGCATCAGTTATAATCTTCCTCTATGTTTATGAACGGTCGATAGTAAAGCAGTAAATAAATAATAAAGCAGTAAATTATATTTGTTACCTTGACTATAACGTCTCGGTTAATTTTGTCTCGGGAAGAAACCAAATATTGTGGTATAGACCGTTCGCTATTTTGTTTTGAATTTATCATTTTACACGTATGAAGAAATTAGCTTTTTTTTTTTTTTTTTGGTATTGATGTTATTGTTTTATAAAATTACATCGGCCGGCACGGTGCAGGGGGAAGATAAAGTCTTCTCACTCTCTCACGATCTTTTTTTCTCTCCTTTCTTGTCTCTCTCTTCTGGTTTCTCTCACACACACACACACACAATCTCTCTCCCTATATACACCTTTTTATTAAAACACAAGTTGTTGACCACAGTACTTGGTAAAACTGTAGCTTATGTTTTATTATAGTTGAAATCTATTAAATAATATTTGTGTCTCAAGAAAATTCGACTCCTGAAATATTTATTTCCCGTCGTTAACAAACATACCGCCCCATAAAATAAAAAAAATTCTATTACCAATTGTTTCTTTTACATGTTCAACATCTTTCTCCTTTTGCCTTAGGATATTTTCATGCTCTGTCATAAGTTTCGCTTTTCGTTGTGTTTTTTTTTATTTTATATATTAAAAAATGCAGCTTTCTTCAGCGCTGACTTTTAATACTTTGTGCACACAATGTCGATTGAGCTGGGTGTTTGTTGTGGGGTAGGCAGTGGGTGCTCGAGTTCGGTGGGGTAGGTGCATGTTGGGTGCGCGCCAGGTTGGTGGAAGTGGGTAGTGGGTGTTTGTGCGCGCCTGGGTGTGTATGTGAGGGCAATGAGTGGGTGGGTCCTGCAGGAGTGTATTGGGAGGGGGTGGATTGCCTGTTGTCGGGGAAGGAGAATGAATAATAACATGCAGGCCTCCGCGTATGTTTAGATCGCAGTTGTGTTTTGTATCATGTTGTGCTGATCGCTTCTTGATGTTACAGACATGTTCATAAGAATGAAAACCCTGAGATCATTGTCACCATGAGGTACAATGGTCTCCTTAAAATGATGAATTTAGGATTTAGCAATACGCATCACATAAGTGGTAAAAACTTTGTGTCCGAAAAAAAAATTGTAAAACAAACACCGATAAATTTTAGTAGTCTGGCTTTTATGATATATACATTTAGGGGTTTGTGAAAAATTCTAGAAATTTTTAGCTCTTTTTTCAACAAAGACAGGTTTGTTTTGCAGCATAATTCTATTGAGTGGACAATACATCGCATTACTTACCGAATTGCGTGGCATTTGCAGACTTCTCTATGAAGATAGATTGAGGTTGTCCAGGGCGATAATATGTTGACCAGATAGCGGCTTGGCTCTGTGGATGTTCAGTGTAATAAAGTTTATTCCACCATATCAAGGAGTCAAGCAAAAGATTGATTTTTGAAATTGCAGTGTGTAGACTGCAGGTGTGAACTTCACAGGATAAATGCTTACTTTATTACATATATATGTATAAAACTTTTACCACTTATCATGAACACTCATTATTTAAGTTTGATTATAAGAAAGCCAATGGAGACAAGAGCATTTATGCCCTCAATATCATTCATTTGTGTACACAGGTGTATTTGCATGTGCGTTTCACTGGTGTCTTACAACATCAAAGTATAAGTGCTTGACATAAAGTGTTTATCACTCCAAGGTGAAAGGTGAAAGGCCTTGACATAAACTGTTTATCAGTCACAGGTGAAAGAGTGTACGCAGGATGTTGACAACAAGTCGTACAATTCGAAAAGCAAAAAGTCACAAAGAGACTACAAATCGTTTGCTGTCAAGTTGTCAACAGTTCTTATCTTGCAAACTCTTCCCTCTCTGCTGTTAGAAGTATACAATTCTACAATTAAACAGGAAGTACATAAACCATCCAACACAAAGTCGTGTAACTAAAGCACTGGCTTATGTCTTGTCCTCTGATCATTTTATTAAACATCTAGCGCAATTTCTGAATGAAAAGAATTACATTCTTACTTCAACGTCGGCGGGAAAGCTGGAGTTGTAGTTTTATATAAGTAAGAGCCGCGCTACCCCGATACAGAGGTTACGCAGATTGAGTAGCGACCTGTTGCAGTGATGTTGAAGGGCGGCTGCTGATGATGATGCAGTAGCTTTGAACTCCAGTGCACGTGACTGTGGCATGAACATTTTGGCTGTCAACCTAGACAAAGACATTAATCATGATGGAGAGAGATGAGAGAAACGGAGAGAAATATTTTAAATCTCATTCCACAAACCAGAAACGACAGGTAAATGTTTACTTGGGAAGTTGAAACACTTACAGTCATGGTCCTACTCAACATAGGCACAGAAGCTCAGTGAAATTCTCAGAAATTACATCATCTTTAAATGACATTTTTAGTTTGCTATCATTCTGCACACACAATTGACAATGATCAGTGATATGTCTAGAACATGCCTAGGCAGTTTTTAGAAACGAAATCCAACGACATATCTCACTCACATCATATCTACCTGTAAGAAGAAAGAAACTTCCAGCAATTACTAGTTTTCAGTATACACAACCTGCCAGATTCCGCCATATAGCCAGCTCGTATGTCTTGGGATCCAAACGTCTCCCGACTCAAGCTGAGCCAGACGTCGCAAGAAAGGCGGATGGCTCGGAGAAGATGCAATGTCAGTGACAACCAAAAAGTATCTGCTATGAAGGATGCGGTAAACCCACCGATATCAGAATGAGATCTATTTTCCAGCTCAAAGGCTTAACAGTAACACTCGATTTCTTCTTCTAATATAAATGAAATTTTTTTTTTTTTTTTTGCTAGTTTGTATAAATGTAGATGTATACCATAGATATAGATATTGTGTATGCCTGTCAATAAATAATTTTGTGACCTAAATGAAAAACAGCACTTGCCCCAGACGTCCGCGTGTCTCTAGACTTTTAAATACTTTATAGTATGTCCAATGTCCAAAATCAACAGCCATTACATAATCTTTTTCATCTTTGTTAAAAGATAACTTGATGATATTGTGTGTGTGTGTGTGTGTGTGTGTGTGTGTGTGTGTGTGTGTGTGTGTGTGTGTGTGTGTGTGTGTGTGTGTGTGTGTGTGTGTGTGTGTGTGTTTTATGCGCTCGAACGCGTGTGTGTGTGTCCTTACTTTGACCGAATAAGGTCAACGACAGCGTCAACAACGTCACTTCCTTTGGTCTCGGGGACACGCGTGGAATCCACTTGCGCTGTTGCCGGCGTTATTACAGTAACCGCCAGCACCGTGGCCAGCAGAATAAAGAGCGCCATCTTCCGGGTTCTCGAGAGAACTCTAAAATAGATATAAAGGTAAAAAATTTTCAACAGTTTTCGATAAGTAAATTAAATTTTTTTTCAACCACGCCTTACATCCGCCCACCGGTGCTCGTCTGTACAACGCGTGGTCCCTGTTATCAACGTCCTGACTTCACGTCTACGTCTCCATGTTTGGTGTGACAGGGGCAGTCAAATAAACATTACCGCTTACCTTCCCCCCATCCTCAGTTTGTCCAATGTACTCAAAAGATTGTTCTCTGTAAACACTTATTTAGGCCAGTGCAGTGAAGTACAAGTAAATAAACAGAAAGTTTATCTGTGGACATAGGTCGGTGGCACAATGTTATCGACGATAACGACCTTTGTCACGAGTGGTTCCTGTATCTTCTCACGACTACTTTAACATAGATTCGCATAAAGGTTCTGCCAGTTCTAGAATCACATTAAAAACGATTGACCTTTCCCCCCGTTCTCGAATGCACCTTCAAGACAGGCCAGCAGGGTGCGTGCACTTCATCTTCTTCAGGTCAGAAGAGCAGAGTGAATTTTCTCCTTTCTCCTGATTTCTAATAATTCTGTTGTTTGTGATTCCCTAGCATCGAGCCATCGAGTGTGTGTTACTGTACTAGTAGTTTAAACAATAACTATAATGATCTTCTCTCATTACGACTGGGGAAATGAGTGTTTCATGCAGGTATTTGTGTGTTTGTGTGTGTGTTTCAAGCATGAGTGTGTCTGACCCACGGCTGTGCATACTTGTCTCGTCAGAAGAAGATACGCATAAGAACACAAACTCAATACAATTCAGATAAGCAGATAGGTAAACAAAGGAGAGCTAAAAAAAATTGTAACAGCCTTAAATTTATTGTTAAGGCTTCGAGTCCACTTCAACAGCTTTAAATTTAAAAAATACTTTAACTCATACAAAAATAAAAAAATAATAAAATGTTTAATCTAACATAACAGTAATTGCACATTGAACTATAATGATGCCACCAAAATATTAAAATATATTTCAAGCCTCGTAAAAGCCATATGCGCTGAGAAAGACTTGACTTTGTTGTGCCTCGGTAGACTATCACATGCATTTTGACAATGGAAGGGTTGTAGACTAAATGACTAATGGGCATTGTGACATAAAGATTTTAAAATTAAAAAAAAAACTAAAACACCTTATGAAGAAAGTAAAAATTGCATTAATTAATTCTACAAATCAGGCAGTGACCACTGGGAACAGCAAAAGCATTAAAATTCCGAGGCGAGAGAGAAAAAGATCAAGAGAATGGAATGGAGTACAAAATAATAATACAGACGAAGTGAGTAAGAGCTCTTATTATCAAAGAGCCTAGTAAGCATCAGCTACACACGGTTGTAAAACATTTTAAAAATTAGAAGAAAGAAGAAAATACATGCAACTGTACTTACACAAATACTAAAGATGATATCAAGATAGCTGTCTGTGTTTAGAGCGTCTTGAGTACCCTGTACCCCAACCGATTCCCAGTATTTATGGGTGTCTGTCAGGAGTCACGTGACTCTAAAGGTTCTACTCATTGGTTGACGTCATCTCTGAAACTGGGGATTACCCAGACCAAACTTCCTGGATCTTTTGTATACCCAGATAAGTGGTACCCAAACACCTTGTTTATATCAGATACGGATTATCCCCACCTCAAACAGTATTGTTATGCCTGACCTAACTCACGTGACCTCCCCACCGCCATCTCTATTGCTGATACTCTTTAAAAAATAGTATTCATTCATTTGTATTTGTATGTTTTTTTCTCCTTTTTTGGGAGGGGGGAGGGGGATATTTTTTCTGACAAAATACGGCTACGTGGAACCGCGGTAGGGGATCCATCTGTCCAGGATGAACGACTGCCAGTTAGTCTTTCATGCGAGTTTGTGTTTCTCGCTACAGATACTGGCCACCACAGGTCCTAGGGTGCTTACTGTACTTGGTGTAATAAATTCGTACTACTACACCTTTCCTGATCTATAGACTGTTATGGTTCATGATAATATGGTTTCTCTTTGCAGTATTAACAGGGTTTTCTTTTTTATTACATTTTATTTCGCTCTTTCTCTCGCTCTCTGTATTTTTATTTATTTTTTTATTTTATTTACCGAAACTTGTCGCAGAATCTTTGTTGTTGTTCAGATCATGTAATCTTGAAAAAAAATTTAATTGAATTGTGCAGAGAATTGTTATAAGATGATTGTTTCCTACTCCTTTTGCTTTTCTTTTTATATTTCACTTTCCTCTCGAGTTTCATTGCCTGTCTGTCTGCCTGCAGCTCTTTTATCAGTCAAATAAAAGTGTGCACTCTTAAAATATAAGAATGTGGATTGTGTTTCATTGTTTATTAAGCTAGTTTATGAATAGCCTCCTTTTTATTTCTACTCAAGAGAGAACACACAGGAATATAATTTTACCATGTATTCATTCAGTGTTCTTGCGTCCACCCGTGATATGCACTCGAGCTAAGTTCTCGGAACGTCCCCGAGATTGTGACTGTTTTAATGGAAGGTGGGGAAGATATTATCGAGCAATCAGATGTCACCTTCATGTTCACTTCACAATTCCCTGTGACTCCATTACATGTCTTCAGTCAGGTTTCTCTTGAGTGAATCAGAACCAGGATGCTCCAAACGTCCTGAAAATCCTGTCAACTCGATCCTGTTCCTTCTAGTCTATTCTTGTTGTTAATAGTCACTCCTACGGATAGTTTACTATCATCTGAAACTGTGTAAGACACCTTTTTTTAAGAAAGTCATCCCAAATTCTGACAGTTAAAAAATAGTAGACCAGTGTCTACACCATCATCTTCTTTCTCTGTAAGTGCTGCAGCAGTTCGTGGAGGAGGCGGATGCGGAAGCTTCTCGAGTTATCAAACTTCTTGAGGACAGCAGGACTGAAGCAGCTTTGTGTTGAGCAATCTCATGAATGCATCTCACCTTCCTGATGCCGGAGACTGATTGTCTCTTATGTAAGTTCCGGTGTCTATGTTTCTTTGTTTAACAATGCGGAGACTGCTAGTTCCTGACTCTTATTTCTCATCACACAACACACACAAGCCTGATGTTTACTCTCTCACAAACGGCTGCTTCGTACGCGACAGCAAACAAAAAACAAGAACTCAAAATCACATCTCCGGAAAACAGATATGTCACGTGACACTACAGACTCGAGCGAGTTACGCACAATGGGATCAAAGGTCAGTCGAGGTTATGGACGCGAGACGTGGGAGTGCTGGATATTGCGTGCTAGGTTTATTCACAATAAGACTTCATCAGCCAGCACATTTTTTTCGTGTATTGTTTTGTTTGGGTTTTTTGAGTGTGTGTTCGTGCTTACGTGCACTTGTCCCTCCGTTAAGTCCTAGCTTCGCGAAGGACGGCACGAACAGGAGTTGACCGACCTTATTAAGGGTCAGAGGACGGATGGGTTTGATAGGCGATCTTTTGAAGGGATTTTGGCATGTAGCTATTGCTTTTGACCTTTTGCTCATGTCACCTAGGATACGTGCCCCTAATGCAGGTTTACTCACACCAACGCTTGGCACGCATTTCCACCGTCACAGGTGTAACTGTTCCGTTCCTGAAACTGGAGAAAACCACTCTATTGTAAAAAAAAATATATTTATTCCATAACCTGGTTTTACATTACTTCCTTGTATCCAAAATCATTTAAATTATTCCTCATTGTCTTGACAACCTGTTGGTGAATCACAGCCTTATCACACCTTGCAGAGGGTGCGCTCGATCTCCTTTAGAAATGGATACCCAACTGATCAGGACATGTAAAAGATAAGAGAAGGTGAGGGATGGGTTGAATGTTGTGCACGCAGTGCTCTCAACATGCATTTTAACGTATTTATGGCCCTCGTTCGTCTCGCATGTTTTTGTTTTCTTATCCACTTGAGAAAGTTCATTGTAACTGTCCTGGATGTATAATATACTCCCTCAAAAATTTACTCAAATTTTATGACCAAAGACCGACACTTTATCGCCTTTGTTTGCTCAATATGTATTTTTTTCAAACTTTCCTGTTGGTGTGTTTCTCTTCAGGAACCTTGAAGAAGTTTTTTTTTCTTTCCTAACAAAACACACTGTGTTGGTAGGTTTACTACCAACGTGACCAACATCCATTGTGATGTCCTTTTTCTGACATTTATTTTTCTCTTGTAGATCTTTTCCCGTTAGTCACAAACTATTTTAATAAGAGTAGCACAACAAGAATACCCTGAAGTACAAATTTTTACATTCCTGCCTGTTGAGATTTGTTTTATTTATTTTTATGTAGATTTTTGTTCTTTGGGGGTGAGTGTCGCCATCGAGTGGTTTCTTCTAATGCACGACAGGACTTTCTCCTTAAAACTGTGATATCATCCTCATTGGCCTCCTCCTCCTCCTCCTCCTCCTCCTCCTCCTCATCATCATCATCATCCTCATCAAAACATAAGTTGTTAGTCTCCATTTCTCCCAATATTTCGTTTTTCTCTTTACCTATTAATTCTCATTACCTTTAGGTCCGATTCTTGTTTTTTGCCCCGAACAGGTCTGGGTGACCTCTTTCTCTTTCCCTGGGAGCTTATCTGCTCTGAATCACACGTGACAAAACGTGCAGTTGTGTGTGGTTCAGTGGGTGTGAGCATACACATCTACCCGTTCCATACCAGAAAGGAACATTCACCACAGCTTGTAGTGACAACCCCACACAAAAAGGAACAAACAGCCTATTATCAAACTTGTTTTAGCTAAACGTTCTTTTTCTATTGAAAAGTCACGAATTGTATCCCTTGCAGAAACTGAAAAATTTTCGACATTGGCTCCACTTTCTTCGAATGTGACCCGGATGTTTGGCGTGAAAAGGTCTGTTTGAACATCAGTAGGATGTTTGTTGGCACTGGCCTTGGACATAAGAAGTCTGTTGTTGCGTGTTCTTTATTTTTATCATGGGATAGGCTTGATTTGTGGGTCACTTTGTCGTGGCTTGGTATAGTTAGGGGTGGAGGAGATTATTATTTGGGTTGTCGAACTTGGCATAATGCGATCGACTCTATAAATAAATAGAGTAAGACTTGACTTACCGGGTGGACTGGATTACCAACAAAGGGTATTCAGAACTTCCAAAAATCAGAATCAGAAATCATTTTCCGAACCTTTTTTAATTGTCATTGTTACCATTTGATTATCATATCATTGTATTTGTTACTTTTTATTTCTTGATATTCGAAACTGCCGTTTTAGTTTAGGTACTGGATGAGCTTCACAGATAAGTTTCTTATGCATTTCTTAAGTAGTGTGTGAAGCTTCCCGTGGGAAAAGAAAGTAAGGTTACTGAAAAGTTCAGCGACATTATAAACTTTTGTTGAAATCCACTCGTGCAAAACGGTAAACGACACATTAGTCATCCACTTTGATTTTTTTTTTATTCTGGCAAACTGTGCAAATCTGAAACGCTCGCATTCCAGGAATTTCGATTTAACTGAGAACATTTTGGAGCTCGATGGATTTTTATTCAAGCAGCCATGCTTCTTTATTTCTTTCTTTTCATTCATGTTTTATTCATTTTAATTAAAACGTAATACTGTGAGTTACGGGCGAGACGCATGACCGTGTGAGGATACAACATGTTTACAATATTATAATACCTCACCTCCCGGAGACCTCTCCTGACCGAGCAGAAGGACTTCACATTAGCTAGCTCACTGCTTATCAACCGTATCCATCCTGATATTTTATGATGATTTATTCTTGAACCATTGTAGCAACATGCTGAGAGAAGTTTGGAAATTTTCTTTTTTACTTTGAATTTGTAAAAGCAACAAGTCGGATATAGCCATGGGAATAAAACAAGAATCTGTCTTCAGAGAATGGAGGGTTCAATGCAAGTGCAAAGGAGGAGTGGGTGTATGGCATATATGCATGAGGTAGATAAGATTAATTGTATGTCAAAGTCTCCCAGCAAGTCATGAGCCACAGCCAAACTTGTTTCTTTAGAAAAGACGAAGGACGGGGTGTGATACAAAGGCCTGCTTTGTGATAGAAAATAGCTTTGTGCAACTGGGTGCAGCTCTGAGGTAGCCTCTGAAAGGAAATCCTCAAAGTCATATTCACATAGTTTATCTGCTCACAAGCATTACCTTCTTTTGAATGCTACCGTCCACGGATGAAAAGGATTAGAGGGCTGAGTCTTGAAGACATTGTCAGACTGTTGTGCAGAGAGGTGTCAACAGGAAGTGAGTCAGTGAGTGTTTACTAGGTGTCAAGATGTGAACAAAATATAGATGTTTCAAAAATAATTTTATTTTATTTCAATTATAGGTGGATTGAATCTTCACTGAACATAATTTTTGGACCAGAAATTTTTGTGAAGAAAACCTTAAAGGCAAATTTGATTCTACTGTACGAGCAGTCTATTTCTTTAAAAAAAACAAACTTGCCATTAACTTTGCCGTGAGGTGTAAAGTGGTATTATTGCATTCAACAACTGTTGTACATCTTGAAATAAAATTCCTATTATGTACCTTTTTTTTTTTTTTTTGCTTTTCCTAACTTCTATAACCCTCTAAAGTCGAGAGTCCTCCTAGCTGAATAAAGCAAGGAAGAAGCTCTTGAAAGGGTTTAGCTGCCACCAACGGGTATTCATTGGATTCATTAGCACTTGACACAAACGAGATCGTGCAGCTACTGCACGTAAAACCCTCGCTCAGATATTAAAGGACGAGTAAGGCGAATATTAATTAGGTAAGCCTCAATGCGAGGAACTATTCGTTAAGCTATTGATAAATCTTCTCCTTCCGTTCTCGAGATACATGTTTACAAAACAGTATAAGGTACAGAAAAAGATCATCATCACAACTGTGCATTCACGACTTTACATTGATATGCTAATGTTGGGAAGACTTCAACCAATGGTAGAGCTAGGGCCAAATGTGAAAAGGACATACCTGTGAACAGAAGTCCCGTTTATGTGATGATGTTTGTAGATGTGTATCTCTAAGACGGAAAAGAAATATTCTCCCAGAATTGGGTAAATAAGATCTTGAACTGAGCTTTACCCGATCATAAAAATACATCCCTACTGGTCCTTTAAACTTCCGAGCAGACATGAAGCGCAAAGTGTAATCTCTCGTTACACCAAGGCGCCAAGGAGAAAATATAAAAGACAGGTGCAAGGAGAATCCGAGGTCTAATCCTCCAACCTATATACAGGTAGACAAAAACACACAGAAACTAGAGTAATCAGGCGGGAAACACACAGCAAGATTCTTTTTTCAAAACTCTCGAGACGGCAAATTCTTAAGGGTTGAGAGTTCATGTGATGTCTTTTGAAAGGGAAGGAGAACACAACTGCCAGGATGTGCAACCTTCCCTCCTAGTCCTAACCCCCTTCCCAATTTCTTTTTAAACTAAGACGAAAATAGGTGGTAGTCTTGAGGTGTTTTCGTTTCATAATTACAGGCTACTGGAAGCAGCTGCACCTTCCTGGGTCGTCTCTCACCGATTCTCTTGAGTGCTTTTCTGGGAAAAAAGGGTTTGTCGTGGGGTAATGAAACGTGGGTAGTCAACTACCCCACAAAATATTTACGAGAAGGAAGAGAAATCATGCCTTTCTAGTTCCCTCTTCCCAGGCCTTTTGCTAAGAGTACACCTGGGTGGATGTCTGATAGGACACGCGTATGCATGGTTTGTATAGACGTGAACGTACATATAGTTATAAACAATAAGGGATGTGTTTACCAACTTTTGTTCTGCTTCTTCACCACACCCCAAACCGCTAATTAATGCATGCATGTGGCTCAACAACTGTAATATGTATATAGCAGGCATGTATGCAGTTGCTGTATGTTAGTCACTTTCGTAATCCCTTATTTGGAGCTGTCCTTTTATCTATTTATCTATCTACCTACCTGTCTATCTGTATGTCTGCACACTTATAAATACATCACATACACACACAAATGCACACGTATCCACGTCCACTCAAACAAATGAAAAAACGCAAAAATGGAGACGGAGTGAGTGAAAAAGAATGTTAGGAGATGTAAGAACAAGATACTAAGAGAGGGAAGGCTGAGAAACTGAGAGGAGGGGAAAGGGCACGGTGTTTGTGAGTTATTTTACAGACCTTTTCAAAAACTCGCCTTGGGGGCTTTATAATGAAAGCCTCGCTCTACATTATACTAAGCCAGTCCCTACATCTCTTTGAAATTCCTAAGACCCCAGGGTAGCAAAGTCTGGTGTTGTTTTCAGGAGGAGGAGGGAAGTCTTTCTGCTTTTCTTTTATTTTGTGGAAACTGGATACTCCTTGTAGTTCTAGTCACCACCGTGTAACAGCAAGCCCGTCACCCTGATGGAGCTTTCAAAATGGATTTTTTTTTCATCCTCCATGTACCCTGCTTTTTGTCGGGTGCATAAAGCCAAGGTCGAGGATTGAGATTCGTCCATCTTTAGTTCGGGTGGGGATTCGCTTTCTCGAAAACGGCTGCTGTACCTGTACAACAGATATTAGCGCATACTCAGACATTTTTCTGCTTTCACTTTCAAGCTGCAGACAGAAGAAGCTAAATATATGAGGGAATGAAAGTGCGTGTATGTGTGTCCCTGTGTGTCTATGTTTGTATAGGTGTATAATGTGTGCTCATGTGTTTATAAGTGAATATGAATCTATATTACAAAACATTTCCCGAACTAATAAAAATGTACATATGTGACATTTAGTATGATTTCAGATGTTATCTATTTTTTATTTTTTAATAAAAACTAATGCTGTGTATGTTTGTTTGTTGGTTTGTTGTTGTTGTTGTTGTTGTTGTTGTTGTTGTTGTTGTTGTTGTTGTTGTTTTTGGTTTTTTTTTCACTTCTGATTTTTTATTCTTTTGATGGAAGCTAGTCGACTTCAGCCCTTTGTGGGGTGGATTTATGTAGCTGTTGAGTGTTACAACTCACTGGGTGCTTTGTCGGGTGCACGCATTCAGGTTTTTTTTTTTATTGTACCATAGACCTGAACATGAGAAACATGTGGCATACCTTTTCAGGGAGTGGTTAAGAAAGAAGTGGTCTAAACAGTACTCTTGGTTATACAAGATATTTCTCAGTGGTGGCTGTTGAGGCCGGCGTCAGATGTAGACACAGTTTGAAAAGAAAAGATCAGAGAATTTCAAACAGTGGGGTTGAGATGGAGAAAGGCTGTCTGTTTCCTTCTAAAATTCAACTGCTTTTGTATTTCTTATTTAAAGTTTGCAATCTGCACATGTAATCCGCAGGTCATGCAAAATCTCACTCTCGTGTGAAAATAAGGTGGGGAGGGTGAGCTTCTGAACTGAGATGGATGATGACACAGACCTTCCATTGATGGTGACGACCAAGCGAAGAGATTACATCAAACTTTACACGGCGGATATCACTGCATGTGACAAACAAAAACACTATTTTTTTGGAATAAAAACAGTTCCATGTTCGTTTAACGCGCGCCTGAACGCACTCGTATCCACGTCCCATACACACAAACAGAAAAACCACACAAAGGGAAGTGAAGAAGAAAGAACGTACGAAGAAAATGTAAGAACAAGATACTGAGCAAATGAGGGCAGAAAAATTGAGAGAAGGAGGGTAAAGGGCTGACGTGTATGTGTGAGTTATTTAAGAGACCCTTTAAAACCTTGCCCTAGGGCTTTATCATGAAAAGCATCGCTTCCCATTTCACTGAACCAATCCCAACATCTCTTTGAAATTCTTAAGACCATGTGACATTTATTATTAGCGAGGGAGGTGGATCCTTCCTAGTTTTTCTTTTATCTTGTGGAGGCTTCTTGTAGTTCTGCTTACGACTGTGTAACAGTGAACCCGGTACTTTAAGCTTTAAAGATGTATTTTTTTTAATCCCCACATATCCTGCTTCTTTTCAGATGCATACAAAGCCCAGGTCAAGGGTCGAGATACGTCGACCTCTACTTGGGTGGTGATTCTTCAGTGTCGCTTTCCAAAACACCTGCTGTACAATAAATATAACTACACTTCAGTCCATATTCAGATGCCTATATGTTTGTATATGTTATATATATTTATAAGAAGATAAACATGTGTGTGTGCGCGAGTATGTATATCAATGTGATAAATGAGCGATGCATACTCAAGGTATGTGTTTTTGCGCTTTTTGGCTTTGCTTGTGTATTCGGGGTGAAACAATATTTCACGTACTAATAAAGAGTACTACCAGGAAACATCTAGTAAAATTTAGATATTAGTTTTCATGATTATTTATTATTTTCATATTAATGAAAGCTAATGCTATGAATTTTTTCTTATGATGATAGTTAAGCTAATTGAGTACTTTCTGTAGTGGATTTGGATCTGTTTAGTGTGTTGCAGGCTGGAACACACGAAATTTACCACGAGAGTCTGAAACAGATGGTTGACCCTCGGGACGCTGAAGATCAAGGTCGGGTATCAAGTAGATGCTTATATTTTCCTCAGATTTTGATGTCTATCGTTTCAAGAAAAAAAGCCTACATGGTGACCATTTACTGGTCGGTTACCAATCACCTGTAAGGAATTCCACCCCTACCACGTGCTTCACAAATCGACTGCAACTGGCAGAACATCTTTTGTCAGTATTTGGATCCTCCACCACCTTCAGTGTGATACGTGAGCAGTCGTTCACTTACTGAACTTCTTACACATCATTAACACGTGTTAATCTCTTCAATAAGATTCTGTATACAATATTCTGAATTCAGTTTAGGAGCACGGCTGCGTGTATGAGGGCGTGGATGTTCATATCTGTGTCCATACATGAATGTTTGAACTTTGGGTGGATGTGCCAAAGGGTGTGCCTTCGTTCTTACATCCTTGTATCATTTGCAATACTCTCTCCTTTTCACGAATAACTATTTTGTATTTAATTTGATGTGAGAGAACACAAAACAGGTTTACGATTACAACACGCCATGTGTTCCTCTCCTAGTCTTCTTTGTTTAAACAGTTTAAACAGATTATGTGACCTACACTTTTATAGTGCTATCCAGGGAGGTATTCACAATTTTCCAAGCTGTGTCGTGTACTTGAATATCTCCTCTAACGACTAAGATCTCACATGGATTTATTTCTTCTAAGTTTTACTACCAGTATAAATCTGAAATCGATGGATTGGACTTGGTCTATTATGGACTGATTATTGCTTTAGGATTCCCTGCCATTGTCCTCGTGATGATCATCATATGTGTGACACTACGACAAACTGTTCAATGGTGGAAGCAAACTTCATCGTCAGATAACTAGATGACCGAGCACAAAGATTCCGTGAGTTTGTCTTCTTGGTTATACCACAAGCCCTTCCTTCATTATTCTGTGATCTTTCAATTAACGCAAAAGTCCACTTGAATTTTACAGAAATAAATAATTCTCCTCAGATTTTGTTCCTGAATATTATATATATATTGTTGAGGACGACACAAAAGTCACATGAAAAACACTGCGTCCCACACGTATCCTTTCTTACTACAGATTACAAAGATTTGTACGTGGGCTTACAAGTCTCTATTATTCAGGAGCTTGTATTTATTTCAGGGCAGGGCAGTAAAGTCCACCTAACTCATATCAATGCATGTAAATGACTGCAAACCATAAATAGCACACCATTGTCATCGACGACTCTCAACCTTCCAGTCACGCAATCTTTATAGACAAAAGTTAAACTCAGTCGATCCAAAATTCTCACTTCCGGTGGGTGAAGTCCGCGAATGATCACACCTACACATATACACTCACCTGACTAATCTCCTTTGAATACTATAATCTGGGATTGTTGGGGTTGACGGGGTCCACATGCCAGGCTGACGACGATACAGTGTCTGTACCCCAGGCCACCGGGTGTCGACTCGGCTGACACACCTGGCGGACAACGATGAACTTCAGAAATCCAAAACAGCAGAGGCTGACTTGGCAGATACACCTGGTTGGCGACGATATACTTCAATTCGTCTTTCCTTCGTCTAGGTAATTCCTTTAGGCAAGAAACTATTCCGATTCCCCGGTCTTTTAAACAGAAATTCGCCACAGTGTCTCTCTTCTTCGACAACTGGCGTGGGAATCATCAAACTCAGTTTGTCCCCAACTACAGGGCTCAGTGAACCTTTCGCTCACTCGTGCACTCTCTCATAAAACTTACTTATTCCCATGCATTACAATTAGCGCGCAGTTAAGGGTGACAATCCGTGTTTTTTAAAGACACAAGGGGGATAACCCCCTCCCCACGGTTCCTAACATTCCATCCCCTTAAATTTTTTTCTTCAATCCTATACATCACTGACAATATAAGGAAGGTTTATATAATCGGGGTCGCCAACTGTTGGGGTCGACACACAGGTCACAGACAGACAACACTCGGCGTCCCACACGTGTCTTTTCTTACAACAGAGTACAGAAATTTGTACGTGGGCTTACTTATTCTGATATTTGAGACGTTAGTTAGAAACCTCTGTTATGGTGTCCATGACTTTTAATAAGCTATTAATAGTTCTGAACGAGGGAAAAAAGGACGAAATTAGACATATACGGACGCGCGCATGCACACACACACACACATGTGTGTATAAATAAACACACGCATAAACATGCATCCGTACTCCACACACACACACATACACGTACACACACATATATATATATAGCCTGCATGAACACAAGCAAACAAAGAAACATATCACGCTTTATTTACAAACATTTTTTATTACAATATTTATTACAATTTTTTAATCTTTACAAACTGCTTCTTCATAAAAAATATTTCCATCAGCCATAACAAGCTACTAATAGACAATCTGATCCAATGCCGCACCCAGTAAAACTCGCTACAATATGCAAAGTGAATTGACTTCAGCTCCAATACCAGATGGACTGTAGCTGGTGACTATAGTGCTGCCTTGCTGTTAGTACTACAGCTCCATCTGCTACCATCATCACTGCTCTTAAACAAATACGATTTACATAAGTATTGCTCCACTCGTGAAATTGCATTACTAATGCGTTTTGGTGAAGAAAGTCTTGTAATTAAACTTTCTACTAGAATGTCCCTGGAGTCATTTGAACCCTGAAGACTTCATGAAATAAAATATTTCCGAATGTACTTCGACTTCGAAAACAATTTCGATGAGCAGAGAACGTAAGCAGACTCACCATACACACTAATAATTTTATTTTTTTAAATCCTGTGAGAATTGTTGTTTCTGATAAATGTTTATGTGTGTATGTGTGTATGTGTGTCTGTGTGTCTGTGTGTCTGTGTATGTGTATGTGTATGTGTATGTGTATGTGTATGTGTATGTGTATATGTGTATATGTTTGTGTGGTGTACGTTGATACATTAAACCAGTGGGTTTGGGAGCCATTACATATTGCTCTTTTGTTATTATTAAGATTAAAAATTCCTCTGAAAGACCTTTGAGCAGAATGAAGCCTGTGTATACTCATGAACATATCTTATTTCATGAACTGAAAAGATAGTGAGAAGTCTTCATCAATCGGTGTGTGTGTGTGTTGGTGTAAGGTAGTTGCTATCGAAGCGGTGAGGTAGACATTTTGACATCAAACAAGAAAAACACAATCAGAAGTATCAACACCTACCAATACCTTCTCGACAATTCGTGTTCATGACATCTTATACTTTGAATAATGTTTAATTATAGAACTATGAATACTATTCAAAATATATAAACCACCAATGAAAGAAATACAAAGAAGATGGATATAGCTTTATCGTGAATCTTCATAAAATGTATAACTATACCGTAAAATTATAACAGAACTAGTTTTCCATAAAAAAGTCAAGTGATGTCCTCTATTCCTGGTTTCTTTAGCTTACAGCCTTACACCACACAAGATCATTAACACCGGATGGTTCTCTAATTAAACCGTGAAACAGACCCTGAGATTGATTTTTTCAGCCTGAAAGATGTTGAGGAACATGGCGATGTTGCTGATAACAATAATGCCGGTGTTCTAGAGCTTTAGGGAAAGTCACGTGGGTTGAATACAGATGTCGTAATTAAGTGCCACACTTAATATTTATTACACTCTAGACCACCCCACCATAAATTCCAGTATGTTCATTATGGGATACGCTAATACTAGATTGGTGTAGGTAAATTGTCAATTGCTAAAAAAGCAGCTTGGCTTAGCTCCGAGTC
Source organism: Pomacea canaliculata (assembly GCF_003073045.1). Lineage (NCBI taxonomy): Eukaryota > Metazoa > Mollusca > Gastropoda > Architaenioglossa > Ampullariidae > Pomacea > Pomacea canaliculata. The sequence continues at coordinate 25,935,418 of NC_037593.1, forward strand.
CCCAATGAACATCACCAATAAGAACACGCAAGGCAGTTTTGTGTATCAAATGTCAATTATTAATAAATGTTTAAAGGTTAAGCTATTTACAATTAATTCAAACACATCCATGAAATATTTTTTCTTAAAACGTGAGGACAGGCAAGACACTGACTATCGTCTTCGTTTACCTTAGTTCTCGTCACTGGCATTGGCAGGGAGCTGTCACTAGTTCCTCGAGGGACAAACCACTAACTTGTCATGTACATGATGACTTGCTGAAAGATGCTTATAACTCGAGCCTCCCATCTCACCCACTGTTGACCCCGAGGTAGGTGCTCTCTGTTCCTGTCAGGTAGACGACAAATGAGTTTTGCTCACTGCCTGTCAGAAGCATCCTCACTCCGAGACCTCATCAAGAAAGATGGCTGCTAATGCTTTTGGATGTATATGCTCCCATCCTTCCTGACAGTGTCTGTCTTCTGAATCACCGCAATACAAGCAGACAGGCAGCAGGCAGCCGACAAGAAGAATACCTGTCTGTCCATGTACTCGTATGTGTCCTGTCTACCTTATAATCATGATTTATCAAATTCAAATCCCTCCTTGGCAATGCCTGACCAAATTATTTCATAAGACTTAGATGGCCCGCGGGCCGGACAATCCTCAAACCCTGGCTTTCGACCCAAACATTCATCGCAATAGTGTGACACCAGCCTAATGTCTCACTCCTATGATCTCTTGGTAGATGACAGTTTGACGATATTGCTATTACACTTCACCAGTCGAACTTTGAAAGCAAAAATAATACGTTTGTCTAAAATGAGGGTGTAAAGGGCAGAAGGATTGTTGAAGAGAAGTTCCCAAAAGATTGACGAGAGACAGGACTAAGGACAAACAGTGCAGGAGAGATGGATTGTTTAATTAATCTCAGCCACATGATGGATGAGGTAATGTTTCAGTCAACAGGTTCGCGTGTCGGATGCTAACAACTAATAAAAAACACGAAGATTAAAATAAATTTAAAATTGATTATTAAAAACACCTCTAACTTATTTAAATAAAATAATGATCAACTATCACTATCAGTCTCTTTACAAAATCATGTTGTCACTATGTAAACATTATCAAAACTGGCATTTGAAATGTTTAGCTCGGTATGGCGATGCTAAAACCTAATAAAACCTACTCCGTTTTCTTCTATTTTTATCAAATTTAGCAACAATATTTATTTATTATGGATTGTTCAGTTAATATGTTTGGTATGTAAACATTGACAAGAAGCACGATTATTTTGAGTATTTATTTTCTCCGTTCTAAGATGCTGCCGGTTCAACCAAATTAAAAAAATGGACCTGAACTAAGCAGAACAGATGTGGACAAAGAGGTGGTACTGATGAGAAAGAAAGGAGGTTGGCCAGAGAAGGGGGTCGGTTGGATGATTCTTTGACCTTTACACCGTGTCAGCAACTAAGGTTTTATAGCATCGAGAGAGAGAAGGAGGATGAGATAGTCAGCGAGAGAGTTACTTCCATGCCGGATGGCATCACAATCAGTTTTTCTCCCACTTTACTCAGACTTCCATAGTTGCCGAATGTGATCAAACTACTTTGCAACAAATGAAAAAGTCAGGAGTATATTAACACTGCATATCAATACACTTGATTCAACTGAAGAGAGGGATCAAAGACTGACAATAACATCACAGTGGCAAGAGTAAGCGGTTAATAAGCAATTGTATACGTTATTTAAACATGTTATGTTAACATCATTAATAATAAAATTATTTCCGAAAGGCAAATAATGTACAATTGGTCCCTGAGGTTGACGCAGCTGTTTGCCACAGAAAGAGTTAAACATGTCTTCTTTTCCAGTATTTACTAATGTCTTCGACTGGTCAGTCTTTTTCTGGCCTCTGTGTGTTTGACAAAATTAGACAATTTCTGGTTTACGAATGGAATTTCACATGAAAGTATAAGCACTCGGGTGAAAGCTCGCCCAGGCGGTATGTCCATAGGTTGTGACTACTACAGACACTCTGTGTGCTGGAGTCCATGATTATAAAGCTTCACTTACTTTCTTATATCAACCGTTGTTTTTAATTATGTACCATATTAAAAACCCTATTTACACAGACGCATATATTTATACACGTGCACACAAAATAGTTCCACCCTCACACACACACACACACATTTGTACAAGAACTTGAACAAAAGTTTTCCTGAATCCAGTCTGCGCCCAATATTTAAAACAGAATGTAATTAATTTTTTTTATTAATTTGTGACTACAATATTATTCCTACTACTAAGACACTCATCTCCTACGTTAACAACTTTTCCTCTTCCCTTCTGGAGCTACGTCCCTCTCAGCATGTGAGCGGAAAAAGGCAAAATTGTTATCATACAAAAGAATTGTCTTACCTTTTACCTACCTCCCCACTTTCCCATTGGCTGTGGCTTTCACAATGTTGATTCATAATATTATTACAAAACAGCGACAACTTATTTTCCTATAAGATAAAACTTAAACCATTTTTTAAATCTCTATAATCTGGTGAACTGCAATTGAGAGGTAAGTAAGCAAAACCAAAATAAGAACACAAACGGCATAGACGGAGAGAAGCCTTAAAGAAAATAACTACTGTTGTCAATGTAGAGACTTAAAGGAATTAGATGTGGAGGATGGGTTTGCGCGGTTTCTCTTACTGTGATAGTTAAATACAGAGTGGACTGTCTTTCGAAATTTTGTACCAGCAAAATAATAGACTAAGAAGTTGATACTGCCGTTGACGTGAGTTGAAATCTCCACCAAAGAAGATAAAGCAATGCAGGTGTTGTTGTAGGGACCGCTGGGACGCACGCCAGGTTCAAAAACGGGAATAATTCTCAAAAAAATGGAAGGAAGGGACAGAAGTACATTCTCCAACGATAAAATTATCATCATTTTGGTTAGCAATATCTCTCTGATGGCATCCGACGTGGAGGAATACTGGCGAAAAGCAATGGTCTGGTTTAGACTGAAGACGGTGATGAGCGTCGAAACAAAAGTAACAATGGGACCTCCCAAGGACACGATAATACCGTAGAAGGTTCCATCCAGGACATTGATAAAGTCTTTGTACTGAAAGTAAAATTCACTCACAGCCAGCTGACGAATCGTGCGACCCATGCGAACATCAAAAGCGCAGATAATTCTGTAGCGAGCAGTGACGATGAAGCGAGGAAAGACGATGAAACAGATCGCCACGATGATGACGACGGCCATTTTCTGGGTGCTGATGAGGGTCTTGGAATGTAGAGGAAACAATACACAGATGCATCGCTCACAAGCCACGAGAGCCGACAGAAAGACAGCAGCGTACCCGAACCCAAACAAACCGGTTAAGTTGTTATTCACCAGGAATTCGTACACCGGACCTTCTAGGACTGTGTCAAAGGGCATGTTTAGACTGTCTACATTTAGGACGAATAGATAAGTCACGTTGATGAGGTTGATACACTCAAGAACGAAAAGGCAAAGATTGATTCTACTGGAGAGGCCATGTTTGTAGAAGACAATCAGACTGAGGCAAATGCTGGCAGATCCGAACACGAAGATGACTGGAATGAGAACCACACCTTTCAACTGTTGAATGATCTCCAGGGTCTGTCTGCTGATGATGTCCTGCTCATACTCCAGTGACATCACCACAGCACACTCAGAGGCGATGTTACTCTGAATGCTGATGTTCTGACTCCATGGTCCTACAGTTGAAACATTTTCTCCTTTCTCACTTACAGTTTTATTTACAATCGCAATTTCTTTCATAACACCGTCTTCAACTCCATCCATCATAAAAGTTTTCTCGAGACTTGACTTTTCTTTTATCAATTTAATTATTGAAATATAAATTTGCCTGAAATAGATTAAAGAAAAAAAATTGAAGCAGCGTGTACTTGAAATACCATAAGAAAAAAATACTAAAGATTCAAGTCATTTTTGTTTGTGAAATTATTGACATTACTTAACCATTTGTGAACGCTGTTCCGGCGGAAGGTGCGCAACAGCGGTTGCGCAGAGGTAGAAACTGTGATCTCCTTTGGATACAGAATTAAGCTTATCTTCTGATCCCAGGAAACAAATTTAATGTTGAAACATCCTTATACAAACCTCTTTTATAGGCAAGAAAAACAGTTAAGTATAACTTCTCGTTCCTAGTCGGAGTAAAGTAAAAATTCATTACTGAGCTTTCAACAAAGTCACTTCAGTTCCGTAATTTCCTTGACAGTGTTACATTAACTGTAACAACTCACCTTATCTTCACTAAATTAAATATTTTGAAGATACTTCAGGTGTTAAACACCTACTCAAAATTTGACAATTTTTATTTACGGGAGAAAAGGAAACTTCATAATATGTGGCTACTGTACAAAAAAAATGTCTGGAAAGTAATTTTCTTAACTCGAGAAGATTCAGAAAAAGCAGTTATTTGAACTCACCCGGAACACAGAAGCAACGTTTTCTAACATCATCGCTCCAAGCGGCGACCACCTTAAGAGACCTGTAAGCTTTTTGTACATGCGGAGTACACTGTACCACTTGTACAGCTAGAATTACATTTTGTCTCTAATGAATACCTTTCCTCTGCGTGACTGTACAAATATCTGGTCTTGATTTTAACTTGAAAAAGTATCGAATACTTCACTTTAAGGCAAAAAATCATAATATTTATTTTAGTACTGCTACACGCACTCACGCACTCACACCTACACACACATATTTAGACACTCTTGAATGTAAATTTTCAGTTTATCTAGATTTTCCTTCCAACTCCACGGATATTAAGGAAAAATATTTTTTGCTGAAGTGAAAATATTCTTGAAAAGGTTTAATGTCAAGACTATTGCCCATCTCAATGATTTTGTCTTCCACAATCAACATCGCCCTTGGCTGCCCTATGGAAGATGGATATTTTTTATTTCACGGAAATTATTTTTCACGGTTTTATTTCTTTAAATTTTTGCTTTCTATGTAAATGTGTATCTGTTAACAAATCAGTCTGTAACTATGTTATTTTTTTTATTTTCTAGTATTAGTGTGTGCATTTCTTGAACAGATTTACTTTCATAAAAAGAGTATGTGCTACATCTGACATTTGTATGCATTGTGTCAAACTATCTTTTCAGTAATCCAAAAATAATATTTTTATCTCCCAGCTATCAGCTCATTAAACACACCAGATGCACACGCACACGCACAAACACACACACACACATATGTATATAATAAAGTAAGCTTGCTTGTTTTATTAATAACCGTTCTGTGTTATTTACCAAACTATCAAAGAAAAAATATTCTGGCGACGGCGAGAATTATTGTCTGAGGATTCATGGTTGGTCAAACAATTGTATTTCCACTAAGTAGCACTAACTGTTGAAAGTTATCATCTGCATCTGTCAGTCACAAATATTCCGGTCATGGGTGGCTGGCTAGTCGGGGAAAGAGAGAACTTCGTCTCCTGGACCTGTGGACTGATGACAGGGTTTTTATCTTCAAGTTAGAAGAAGCTCTCATCTTGAGAAATACCAGAAACTCTCACTGACTCCCGACTGCTGTACTGTTGAAGCCTGTAATAATTTTCTAGATGATGTTTGTTTAGTAACATCGTGATTTGATGGCCTACAGCGAGATGATGGTGTGATTATCCATCTGGGATGTCAGGCTTTTTATATGGGTTGGTATGTTTATATATACATTATGTTATGTTTACATGCTTAAAATATTTTTGCGAGCAAAAGAAAAGTTTCTGTCCTGGACTATGCCTGATACAGACAATAAAGACTGCTTGCTTGCTTGATAAATTAATTAATTAAAAATATCAAAAATGTACATGCATTTCAATAACCTTGACTTCTGAGGTATTCTCTAGTCTAGATAATAATCACCATGCTTTACTCATTACTTAAAAGAAAATGTCTGTGACTAATTTAATAACATTCATTTTATTTCAAATGTTTTGGTATTGAAAATATTTGTTCTGTTTTGGAGAAAAAAATTAGTTGTTATTTATTTATCTCTTCAACAGCAATCAACGAAGTCGGGTGACGCAGCAGTTGCGCAACACGATGCACAAAGTAACTGGAGATGGAGAATCGTCTGCTACTGTCATATCGGCCATTGTATCAGAGGTCGAGATGAACTCGCAAATATAACATAATCTTTGGATTTAAGTGACTCATCAGCCCCTATACTGTGAAAGAAAGATGTTGCTTAGACCTAGTTCAGGCTTCAGCCACTCTTCAAAGGAACTTCAATGAGTGCACGAACACACATACACACACACTGACACAAACAAGCGCGCAAGCATTCACATATGACCAGATAGGCATGTGCGAGCACAAATATTTATTAGAAATATTTAAGGTCGGAGATAAACATATAAACTCTCTGAGCAGCATTTGTTGACAGAATTTACTGGCTCCTTACATTTTGAGTACCAAGGTTTGTAGGTTAAGACCGAAGCAATGGAATGTAATTGAGAGGAGGGCTAAAAATAGATCGTTCAGAGCTGGGATCGAAAGACAGAACTGTAGTCTGGAAGAGGGCGTGGCAATTAGAAACAACAGACCAAGAAGGTAGTGCGATGTAGAGGACCTGCGTCGATACACAAAGACACAAAAGTTTCGTTATTGATAAAATGTATAGGTTACCACTGATAGTACTGCTGTACTATTTCCCAACTTTTTCTTTCAGCCTTTCTTGTCTGCCATATTAGAGTTGGGGTGGCAGTGTTTATCCCCCCGTGCCAGAACAGGTTTCGAACCAGCAATCTTCTGCTCCACATAATACGATAAAGATCTTTGCTATAACATTATTGACTTCAGGGAGGCCTTGGACAAAGTCTGGCACGAGCGGATGTGGAACGTGATGTGGAAATTCACAATTGAAGAAGACATCGTCAGAACCATCCAATCGCTGTACGTCAGTTATGAGGGAGTTCAGTAGTCTGTGATAACTCTGGTGTCTGTGCTTTCCGACATTTATCTGGAAAAAAAATTGCGAGATATACTTCATGAGCACGACACCTCTGAGTCTATCGCGTGAGGGATGTGAGGCACTCAGCAACCTTCTTCTTTCCGATTACATCGATCTGATGGCAGGCATCAGCAACGAGTTGCAGACTTTCTCAAACTCGCTGCAAGCCCGAGGACAAATGGAATAGGCCTCAGCTCGAACAAGAACAAAGTAATGGTAAGCATCATGGGACAAGGAGACCTGTATGAACGGTGTACAACTTGAAGAGGTAAAGAACGAGTACCTGGGAGCGACGCTCTTTAAGGATGACAGCGGCGCTTTGGACGTATGACAAACAATAACAACATCGTCGGCAGCGATAGCTAAACTAAACAAAATCTAGGACAAAAAGAGTGTAAGCTATACAAATCCCTACTCGTTCCAGTCCTACTCCCCGGCTGCAAACCGTGGACATTTCTAAAGAAGACAGAGAAGGATCAAGGCATTCCAAATTAAGTGCTTCCGAAGACTGCTCCGAATCGTTTACAAGGAACACAAGACCAACGAGTTTGTACCAACCGACAAGAGGAGAAAATAGTTTGGCTTGGCCATGTCACGTGACATGACACTCTACATAAGACAGCTCTCCAGGAATTTGTGGACGGAGGTCGTTGATGGCGTTAACAAAAGAAATCGTGGATGTCGGACATCAAAGAGATGACAGGTTTTCAGATAGAGGAACCTAGTCACAGATACTCAAGATAGGTCCTTATGGAGATTATCATGTTTTAAAACATTTTTATTTAGTTTCTATAATTAGGTAATCTTAAACTGATTACAATTCAAGTATATTCTCATTCAATTAACTTCTCATATTTTTCATATTTCACAGCAACATTTGCATAACCCTGTATAGGATCATCATACTGTCTAGATTACTATCTTTGTAGTAAGAAATATAGTTTATTTGAATGTTATTTATCCCTTCATCATCAGGCTGGTCAGCATTTGATCAGCTTTCGATCTCTTCACCATCGACGCTTACGATCTTCCCTATACTCAATTATCTTTTCACTAGTATTAGTAAAAGAATATCCTTCCATTTTGAAATTTTCTGTCACACAAGTTTTCTCCACTTCTCACACTGTAATTTTGTTTGAGTATTTAATGGCAAGGTCCAAGGTCCATGATGTCAGCGTTTGACTTTAATAGCTTTTTTCAAATCTTCGAAGCAAAAAGCCCTAAAGTGAGAATAAATTAAAACAAAACTTATTCAGATATACTTATTCAGATATATACTTTAGTAACTTTTAATGAGAATCTGGAAACTCTCACCTTTAAAAAAAAACTCGTCTGAGTAAGGCTGAAGACAAAATCATTAATGTAGAAAAAAATAAAATATGTAAGTATTTTTAAATTCTGCTTTAAGAAAAATTTTTACCTCATCTTCTTTAGTTCACCAATAGGTACAGGACAGAAACATTGAACATTTACGTGTGAGTGTGTCTGTGTGAGTTAAAAAACTTGATTTTTATGTCTTCTAATCTCTTCATTATTTTGTAAAAGTTTTTTTAAGTTAAAATAAAATACTTGTACAGGAAAAAGGAAAGCAAATGAATCATTAGTTAAAAAACTGTAGACATACATACGTGACTCATTATTTTTAAAACTATTTTTAAAACTATTTTTATCATCAGATTATTAGGCCTAATAACGAAATGAAGTCGCTACCTACTGGGTTGATCATATAGATGTTTTGGTCATCTTGGAGAATAGAATTCAAATAATTAGTTTTTTAAACTCTTTTCAAGCTAAAAAAAATTATTCATTTTCCGAATTCTCTGAAAAGACAGATATTTACTATGAACTTACTTTTTCTTGCTTAAATCGAAAACTTCAAAAGTCGTGCATTTTATGCCTTGTGTTTCGTTCAGTTGTTTTTTAATTACTATTATTATTAATATTACAGTAAAGTTAATTAACTCATTGACTATTTATTCATAGAGGCTTTTTAAGGTTAGCTGACTACTGATAGTCGGTGTAGCAGTATCGCGAGAATTCTCTAGCTGGACTTCGCTTTTATTTCTATTGCCATGGCGATATCTTGAAACATACGAAAGAAAACTTGCTTCAATGTTCACAATCCAGCTCTAGTATTCCTCTGGTGCTCTATCGCTTTTTTGCTTTTTCCTATTAAGAACTTTCATAATATCATTCAATGCTGTCAAGATGGACTCGTAAGGTAAAGAACTCATCCTCATTTTAAACAATGATTTGAGTCAGTACTTTAATGTTCCCAAGGTGGACAACCATAAGAGGATTCAAAGCAAGCATAAACAAATAACCGTTTTCTACATTGAAATACAAGCCCAAGTTTTAAGATGGATGCATTTTTATACGTTTACAAAGAAATTACAAACAAAACTTCGTCGACAGAAAATTCTTCTACTGTAGCACCGTGGAGCCAAAACAACAGCAGTCAGTGGGGATGCGCTCTGGTGATGTCATTGGAGTATGCATACGACATCGTCAGCCGGCAGGCGCTGGAGTTTATTCAACAGTTGAAAGGTGTGGTCTTCATTCCACTCATCTCCATGTTTGGGGCTGCCAGCATTTGCCTCAGTCTGGTTGTCTTCTACAAACATGGCCTCTCCAGTAGAATCAATCTGTGCCTCTTTGCTCTTGAGTTGGTCAACCTTATCAACATTACCTATCTATTCGTCTTGAATGTAGACAGCCTGAACATGCCCTTTGATACAGTCCTAGAAGGTCCGGTGTACGAATTCCTGGTGAATAACAACTTAACCGGTTTGTTTGGGTTCGGGTACGCTGCTGTCTTTCTGTCGGCTCTCGTGGCTTGTGAGCGATGCATCTGTGTATTGTTTCCTTTCCATTCTAAGACCCTGATCAGCACCCAGAAAATGGCCGTGGCTGTCATCGCAGGAACTTGTTTCGTCAGCTTTCCTCGCTTCATCGTCACTGCTCGTTACAGAATCATCTGCGCTTTTGATGTTCGCATGGATCGCACGATTCGTCAGCTCACTGTGAGTGATTTTTATATGAAGTACAAGGATTTCATCAATGTCCTGGATGGAACCTTCTATGGTATTATCGTGTCCTTGGGAGGTCCCCTCATTACTTTCATCGCCACTCTCATCACCGTCTTTAGGCTAAACCAGACGATTGCTTTCCGGAAGTATTCCTCCACGTCGGATGCCATCAGAGAGATATCCCTAACCAAAACGATGATAACCCTGTCCCTGGAAAACGTGGTTCTGTCCCTTCCCTCAATTGTTTTAAGAGTTATCCCCATTTTTCAACCAGAACTCAGCCCCAGCGGTCGCTACAACAACACCTTCATTGCGTTGACTTCTCTTGTGGAGATTTCAACTCACCTCAACGGCAGTCTCAACTTCTTAGTCTATTATTTTGTTGGAACCAAATTTCGGACAACTGTCCATTCAATATTTATCTGTCACAGAAAGAAAAATAGCATGCAAGTCACGCAAACCTAGCTTTTGACAGCAGTTTGTTATCCTCCATGACCGCAACATAAAGCATTATCCTGTTATCCTCCGACACACCCATGTGTTCATATTTTCTGTTTGTTTGTTTCGTGTATCTACAATACCTACGCGATAGGAACATTTTTTTTTAATGAATCAGTTTCTTTTATTTCAAAATTCTTTAACTCTTCGCAAACTCCTTCCTTCCTTTTACATTATTGAGAATGTTTAAAGTATAAGAAATACTAGTGGGCTTGGGTACAACAGAGTGTGTATGGGACATTTCCCTGTTATTAAAACTTTATACTTTACTTCGTTGAATTCACTTTTTCCTAAAACCTAGGCACTCATGGCTGGTGTTCGGCTGAGGGTGATTTTTCCACTTGCATACCTTGAAAAATTATTCGACACAAACGTTGAAGCCATGACACACATGTCGTCAAAGCAGCAGTGCGTGGGATGCTGGGAGAATATGTTAATTAGGCCTGACAAGGTTTTAGCATGAGTTTTACCTGTTTGTATCCACAGGCAACTTTGATGTTGGAAGGTAAGTCTTTCCCGACCAGAGAAGCTGGATTCTGGGAATATTTTGTAATAATAATCCATCCGACGCGAATCCTTAGTGGTTTTTTTAATCTGATTCCTCTGTGTGCCTTCTATGTTTCTCCTTCCGTCTTTCATATTCTGTCCATATCTTACGTGCTGAGAGTATGCCCCTTCGTGATTATATGCTGTATAAATCACACATTATTGTTTATTATTATTTTAATAAGGTGTATCTGTGTCACTTTACGAGGTTGACTTCTTTCTCAAGTGGACGTTCCCCCACATTTTGGAAAATAGTATCTTGGTTTGACATGCTTACCCAGTCGTTAGAAACACAAATACCCTCTTCCCCAACTAAACCTTTGAGCACCCAGTGACTGTAAAAATAATCTACTCAGCTAAAATCTTGAGTCAGAAGAGAATTTTGGGTTAACCCTTTCAGTGAAAGACAGATTCATAATCTCAGGGCTTGATTATTTGCATCTCGGAAATGTTTGCCAGACACGTGCATACCTTTATTTAAAATTTTTTTAATTATTTCAAGCTGCTATTATTATATATAACATGTTGCCCATGTGGAGGCAACTATTTAAAATGGTAATTGTCAAAAGTTTCAAAGTTATGAGCAATATTTGGGCTTTTAAACATGATCACACGGTGAAGAGAAAGCGGTTTCTGAGTGGACTGAAGTGATAATAAATCATTTTCTGCTTTATATAAGAAAAATTGTCAAACGAGACATGCTTTTTCGAAATACTTCTTAATTATTCTTTTCGCATTATGCTTTCTTTGTCTGGGCATGGATAGCTGATACGCGAATTTCTAGTTATTTAAAAAAAAACATATCACGTGGCTCATGATAAGCATTTCATCTTTCTGAAAAAATAGACTCGTATAATCATTAGAAGCTTGAAGTTTCTATCCTGTCATGTTGTCTGTCAATAACTATGCAATGTTTAGTCGTTCGAGAAAACACTGGTGTCCCTCCCCCAACTCCTCAAACATCACGTGATGAACACAAACTATTTTCCACATGTGCTACAACAGTTCCCATATTTTTAAATATGTATCGCAATAATTGCGTAATCATCAATCATCACTATCTTCATCATTGTCTTTCAGCAACCGTCGAGTATCATCGTCCTCATCGTCATTCGTCAATCATCGTTATCATCGGATATTGACATTTATAACTCATCCATCCTCAATCATCATCTTCGTCAACCATCATCAGTAGTTCTTCATCGATCATAGTCCTTCATTATAATCATTTATTATTCGTCATCGTCCTCATCGTCGTCGTCGCCTCCTGGTGGTTATCATTATCGTCATCACTATCGTCATCATTGTCAGCTGCTATGCCATTATTTTAAAGGTTACAACTTAAATTTCAAAACCAGTGCAACGGGTTTTAATCAATTTCATGAGCAAACTATTGCGTGTAACGGTTTTCTCTGCTTTCAGTAGAGGAGACTGGTCCACGCATGGTGCTTTACAAGTAGGTTGTATTCAATTCTCTTCATGCAGCTGTGTAGTTCATGAAACATCTACGTCACCATCTTGTGTTTCTATGTCACGAATCGTTTATCTATATCATAAATGTCTTATCTTATCTGTATCAGAAAAAAAAGAATAATTGAAAAGATGATGAACGCGTTTGTCATTCTGCATTTCTTAGCAAGAGGTTGCAAAATATCTACCTCACTTTCTTCTATTCACACACACACACACACACACACACACACACACACACACACACACACACACACACACACACACACACACACACACACACACACACACACACACACACACACACACACACACACACACACACACACACACATATCGTTTCAGAATATTTTTCTTGGGAAGTAAAATATGTTGATAACGGTACAAAATACTAAGCTTGCCCAAGGTCTTTCTCTATGCCAGAGGGGTTTGAACCCTAACAAAATAGACTACAATGCAAGTCGAGTGGTTGAAATTATTAGGAACTTCACATGATTTACAAACAAAAATTTACAAAATTGTTCCGCGTGTTATACCTTCTGGTATGGGACCTGGATGATGCTCGCCTTCGTTTTATACCTGCATAGTAACCTCCGAGGTAAAGTTTTACTTGCCAGTATATTCACTTGTAGATTCGTGAGGAGTGAATCTTAGTCTGAGCTCTACAAACACTTTAAAGAGAGTTTAGTTTCAAGACTTTCTCTATCAAAATGCCATTAAAATATTAGTAAAAACCAAAATAAAGTAAATATCATCTGTCCTAGCGACATTTTAAACAGAAGCAGTTGCATTGTCCTGAAAGTTATAGCTCGCATCCCTATTACAATCAGCAACTCTTATGGTATAACATCAGACTTTACATATGTCTTCAAAACGGGAGTGGATTTATTTTTTTTTACTTTTGGCTCATGACGAGAGAGTTCTGTTTAGGAAACAGCTGATATAAATTAAAATATGTTGCAATAGTTTGTAAATAAAGTGTAGTATAAATTTTGTTGCTGTTGTTTGTCCTCGTTTGAACTGCGTGGACTTGTCTGCGTTGTTACATTTGTGCTTGTGGGTCTATGTGAAACTTCTTAAGTACACGTACGTGTGTGTATGTGTGTGTGTGAGAGAGAGAGGGAGAGAGAATATATGTGAGAGAGAGCGAAAGAAAGACTATTTTCCTTGCATACGATATAGTTCAAGCATACATTCTTCTAATTTATGTAACTAAAATAATAAACATCAACACTTAGTGGCCTTTAACAGTGCCTCGAGTTTTCTGGACTACCAAACGGTGACAAACAGGTATTATTCATCTGCAGCTGATCCGAGTGCAACATTAATAATATATCACCCTATCATTTACATGTGACTAACAATTTTCTAATCCTGCAGTGACCACTCGAAAACTAATAACTATTCTAACAAAACTGTAGAGAAACTAATGTGTGATTAAAGTTTTAAAGCAGAGGATTTTTATACAGGTATGTGCTTAATTTAATTTTATTGGTTCATCAGCATGCAAATGATGACATGTTCTGCAATAGTGTGCCTAATAGAGAGACCATTATTAAAATATAGTTATTTACTATCAAGCAACACACTCACAAAGGTAGAATATAAATACTAAGAAACTTCCAATATGTCCTTTTCCTTTTCGAGGTCTGTGACAGTCAAAAAAAATGTGTGAATAACACGTTATTGTACCACCTTACCGGAAAAGGGGAAATGAAAATCAAAAAGTTACAATCAAGGGAGATTACTCTTTCCCAAATCGCATTTTTTATTAATATATTGAAAATATTTAAGTAAGAGTTTCCTTATGTTTTCCATGAATAATTAAAGTATTGCTTTTAATTTAGAAGTTTTGATATTTTTATTATTTAGTTTGAGCCAATTTTTTATATTTATAGATTTAGTCATACCTTCAATAAATTATTATGGCATTTTCGTCTATGCTTTATCCAAATATTGCTTCTATCGTAACTCGGAATCGCAATTATCTAAGGGGCCGTATAAGATGAAGTGATAAAATAGCAAGAAAGGTGAAATAATAATAATAGAGGTTTAATACTACAAGTCCCGACAGAAACACTTTAATATCTCTGGTTCTGATTGACCTTTCGGGTCGGTCCCCTGACACTCTGCACGTGGAATCTGTTTACAGGGCTAGCTGCTGATTCGTCGTAAAACACCACACCAACTCTCTTCCGCCGTCCATTGACGGAATCGGCTGTCCGCACAGAGGCAGACAGGTGAAGAAAGTGAAAAGAGAAAGCTCTATATTTTAGGAAGCAGTACTGTAGTGACTGAATCTGTGTTGATAGCATTAATCCTCTTCTGCACACAACACAATGAACTCTTTGTTTTGAGGCCATTATTATTATGTCTGTGGGTTTCTTCTTTTCTTTCTTTCTTTTCTTTTTTTTTTTAATTTTCAAAGCGTTTTGAAGTAGCCTATAGGTCAAAGTGTTATAGAAATTCACTTTATTGTTATTATAAAGTTGACGGAGGTACACAAAGATAGCAATATTAAAAACACAGGTTTGAGAACACCCTATACCACAGCCAATTTATTGTACGTGTTAGCATACTTGTGTTGACAGACATGTGTACATATGCAAATTGGCTAAGATGTCTGTGTATTTTCAGCTATATTAATTCAATGTGTTAGACTTCTCTGCTGAATTTTTTTGCGCATAAAAAGTATAATAAAGAAAAATTAACAAAGAAAATGTGTTATAATTCTCCGTACTTTACTCAGCAGCTACAGTGAGGGGTTACAAGCTGAACCAAGGTTTGCAAACTCGGTATGTATACACCTCAGTCATGCACTCCATCATAGAAGTCATGAACCGTTGTTAACAATCACAGATGCCAAGGTATCTGGTGGCAGTTATGCAAAACTACGCTGAATAGTAAAACCATGGACGTGTATAGGTAGATTGCTGTCTGCCAAGACCAACACTTAGCCTCTTACGAAGTTCTCCACTGTTATAGTCTCGGCGAGCCGTCACAAAGAATATGACTAAACCGGAAGCTTTGTCGTTCATGCCTCGGTTTAGCAGTTAACTGGAAAAAATAGTCAGCCAGCAATCCAGTAATACAAGTTCGTGGTTAAACAGAATAAGACATTTTTCATGCCTTGGATGCTACGTCCTTACCTATTTCTTCTAATCCTTTTATTCCTGTGTTTTCCTCACACGCAGACATACATACACGTACGTGCGTATCTCAGTTCTTGTTCAAAAACATTTTCAACTGAAAACACGTCAAAAATAGGCTATTTGTCTTGTATTTCCATTATGCAAACGTTTGCCATAGTCATACAGTAAACAAAAGGTGTTAAATTAAAGATGGGTCTTTCCACACAACCAGCCCAAAAATGACTCGTGTTAAAGTGCTTAAGAACAATTAAATTTACTAACACTAT
Organism: Pomacea canaliculata; assembly: GCF_003073045.1. Taxonomy (NCBI): domain Eukaryota; kingdom Metazoa; phylum Mollusca; class Gastropoda; order Architaenioglossa; family Ampullariidae; genus Pomacea; species Pomacea canaliculata. Next base: position 25,951,376 of record NC_037593.1, read on the forward strand.
TTGACGTGGGCTTTTTTTCAATCGTATCATCCTGTTAAAATGGCTATTCTTTTTCTTTCATTGAGGAAATATGTTGGGACGATGGTGAAGAGGGGTATTTTTGAGGTTGACTCATGTGTACACATCCTACATATTACAATACCCATGTTACTATTACGACTATATATTTTTCGCTATGCTGTTCATCCAGATGCAACCACACCCGTGTTCTGTACCCTTTTCGAAGAAATATAACGTAAAGTTAACTTTTTGAGCTTCACAGACTCAAAAAGCAACCAGCCAAATCCATGGCCATCAAAAAGGACTTTAAGACAATTCTTTCCCCACGTAGTACACAGTACAATCAATCTTTCTCACTCGATTCACACTGGAGTTTCGTGTCCGGATTTTCGCCTTGACTTTGAGGTTGAAGCGTCTGTCCTTGACCTGACTGACCCTGCACTGCCTCGTCCTTCTCCCTGGCGCCATGTTTGAGTGTGCGTGTGAACTCCAGGTAGTCAAAACGCCCATCAGCGATCGGGGCGCCGTGAAACAGTTCATCCACCATGTCTTCGGACCACCGGTCGCCCATGGTCATCAGGCATTCTCTCAAATATTCATCGGTGATGAAACCTGTTTGGAGAAGAGGGAGCCATTTATAGTTTTGACAATACATTCATAAGTGTCTGGTCGTCTGAGCTATATTTAAATTATTGTATTAGGCACTGTATATTTTGTTTGAACAGAATTCAGTGGTAAGATTTACCGATTTTTTTTTCGACAAAGATAACTGATGAAAAATGTATTTAGAGACAAGGTTTACTTTTTTTTCATCAAATCTTACAATAAGAGTAAGAATTTAGCGACAGAGTTCCCTAAATGAATAGTTGTAGGTAAAATTTATTGGAATGTTTCTTCTCAAAACTTACAGGAGGAATAAGCATTCAGAGAAAAGATTTATGGGTATTTCTCTTCTCAATATATACTGAAACAGGGAATATTCAGAGGAAAAGTTTACAGAATTTTTCTTCTGAGTACGTACTAAAAAAAAAAAAAAAAATAGAGCATTCAGAGGAAAGGTTTACCGGAATTTTTCTCGTCAAAGCAGGCGAAGGCGTTTCGGATGACGTCTTCAGGGTCTGTGCCGTTCAGCTTCTCGCCAAACAACGTGAGAAACATCGTGAAGTTTATGGGGCCAGGTGCCATGTTGATCATGTGATCTAGCTCCTCCTCTGTTGGGTTCTTGCCCAGTGACGTGTACATGTCGAACAAATCATCTTTGTCCACATAACCGTCTCGGTTCTGGTCGATCATGTTGAAAGCCTCCTGAATAAAAACAAATCAACCTTGTGTCAATTTAGCAATGCTGGGCGTGGTTAAACTAGATTTGCAAAATATATGTAAGGGTATGCTTAGCTAAAGTATATCTGTGACATAACTGGTGGGCGCAGATGGAGGAGTATTTTTGTAAGTAGAAACACTATATCAGTGCTAGTACCTCTGGGTTTATCTTAAAATGACAAAAAATAAACCTGCCAACATCGAAAGCTTTCACAAGACATAATAGAATGGCTTGCAGTAAACATACAATATTGCTAATGGTTAATACCCAGTCGATGTTACAAAAGCGTCAGACGCCTAAAAAAAGGTAGATTGTCTGCTTTGCCATCACTAAATGTCTGTGGCTGCTAAATGGATGCATTTCCTGAAACATTCACAGCCACCTTCACTATCTTCCATCTTCAACCCACCCCCTACCCGCCCAAAATGTCACCCACACTTTCCACTCGTACCACCTTCCAACAACCAAAGTTGGCTATTACTCCTACCAATCTTCCACCACAACCTCCTCCAAGCTTTTTTTCTTGTTTGTAAAACACATCTCTCTCTCACACACATTTTGTTTTTGTTTTAAGTTTGTTATTTCTTTGTTTTCTTCCTTGTCTTGTTTTTAATTTGTGTTGTATTTCATTGTTTTAACACGTTTTTTCCAATAATGTTTTCACTCTACAACTCTGATATTGATACTCAATTTGGAAATGACCTCTTACCTTGAACTCTTGTATCTGGGCCTGATTAAACATGGCGAAGACATTGGACGTGTAGCGCTGCGTACGTGTACGCTGCTTCTTCTTGGAACGTGTGCTAGACATGATGTTGTCTGCCTGTTGCTGGTGGAGATTTCTTTCTTCTAGAATTTAAAAAAATAGAATTTTAATGCACATATATGCTTACAGCCTTACACACATGATCAATTTGATTTTATCAACCCAACCTGGATTATCAACAATGAAACTATTATTATTTGTACAAGCACTGACAATGATTCACCAGATGTGGCTGTTGTGATTTATCTTTTTTCATTTCTTGTAGTTTATCATTTCTTTCCATTACCTCTGAACAGTGATTTAAGAAAAAGCTTGACACCTGGTTGCCGAGTTGGTAGACTGAGGTGATGACTAATACGTCTCTAAGCAACATACCTCTTTGCTAGCTTTTTACTCCGGTGCATTCGTCAGGTAAAATAATGTTAACAGTCAGTTGAGCAGTCAGTTATGATCAATTTCTTACTAAAGCATTTTTTTAAAACTTCAGAAGTCTTATCTGTTACACACAATGTTTTGAATTCCTTTCACACTACTTCCGCTCTTTGCAATGACTCATAGTCATGTGTGAGTATAAATGGCTCATTACCTGCACTTACCAACGGTACGATGTCTGCGTGACAGGTAGATGCTCCTAAGAGTCAGAAGGCAGTCAGCAACTTCTCAACGGGCTTCTCATAAAAACTTTTGAAACGACGACTAACACTTTCCAAAATGGCGCAGTCAACTTTCTTTGGCGGCCGGTCGATGGTCTGTGCAGGAGTGGTTCCAGACGCAGAGATTCTTGCAGACTCCCTGGCAGAGATAAGCCTGCCTGCCTGCCTGCTACTAAAAATACATCTGGCATCCGTAGCCAGCGTCCAGGCTGCTGCGGGCGAGCGAGCGAGCGACTGTGCACGCCGCCGACGAGTTTGCTTCCACATCATCCATCGCGAGGCGAACGTGCTGCGAAGCAGAGATGGATGGTATGAATCGTTAAGGTGTTACAGAAAATGTGTCTCACACCAGCAGACGACAGTAAACAAGAAAGACTTCAACTGTGTATCCTACCGTGTGTATCCTGCTCATGAAATAATCTAGTTTTGAGCGCTAAGCTCGATCCACGCGCGTGGAGGTGTGCTGTTCAGTTACTCTAATCTTCATGACTGAAGTCCTTTCTTCATCTGATCTACATTCCACTTCCTCTTATAGAAGTCCAAGAAACTTCGTCATTTTATCACGTCATTAACAAAATGATGCATAGAAGTACAAGAAATTACATTCACTACGTCGTGAACAAAATGACGTACTGTCTGAACACAAGATGGCTGTTTTCCTTCACTCATCTACCCCTCTTCCATCCTTTCCCTATTCTGGTCAAGCGAAAGACTCAGAGGTGAACGACCCCAGAGTAACTGGCTATAGATGTTTTCTTTTGTTTGATATTGAAGTGCTTCAATCTAATGGGGGTTCTTTGGAGCGGGAGGTGGGCGAAGAGATGATAAAATGGGAGTAAGACGAAGTGTTCGGAGAAAAACTCATAGTGATCTGGGGCAGACAGTTCGCTCAGGACAAGATAGGGCTGGATTTAATGACCGAGCTATCGGGCAATGCTTTTACTTCTAGGTGCATGTAACCTTTGCCCTGAGCAAATTGGATTTCATGTCGAGGGTGACTGTAATTAGGTAAAGGTTAATGTCGTCCACTATAGTGTATACATTTTTTTTTTAATTTAATGCGTTAAGGTGTTAGACACTAAATTTTCACGATTTCACTTTCTTTGTGTAAGACAGTTTCATCTTCTTCTGTTGCCTGACCTTCTGTAGAGTCCGGTAAACATTCACGACAGAAGGGTCAACTTAGAAGGCTGGGGGGAGGGAGGAGTTGATAGCTGTACCACACGGGTATCGAACCACTCGGCTTTCCACTCGGTGCAGCAATAATGACCTCTGTCCTGTGTACAGCATTGCGTGTGCTCGCCAAGGGTGTGTAACTATGGAACATTTGGAGCGTTCATTGCGGTACGCAGAAGTCAGCTTATCCGGCTACTTAGCTGTTCACAGCGAGCATTGTAAATAATGATAATCATACAGATTTCTCTTACATGTGTTGTGTAAATAGAACCGTTGAGCCGAATCGCGGCGATCAAACATTTGTGATTTTGAGTTCAGTTCTAAACCCCGTGTGAAATAAAAATGTATTTTAAAAAAATTATTACGTATAGTATTAGCTAGAAATTTCCATTTATAATATAAAAAAAAAATTTTCAAAATTATTTCCCCTTAACAGCGACGTTTCAAATATAAAAATATTATATTATTTTGTAGTTATTCCTTTATCATTTTAATAAAATAAAGTCAGTTTTTTTTTAGTAATTCATGTTTTTAATATTTTTCTTTTAATTGCTTAGAGTTATGTCCCTTGATCAACTTCAGCCGTTTGCTTCTTTCTTGGCTGTGACAAACGGTGCAGTGTCCCGTCTAATTTCTTGTTCGTCTGTAGTCAAATGTCTCCTCTATAAAGTGTAAAATCTGTGGATCAGACGATGCATGATTGGTTTTGTTATGACATTTACAGGTCTACGCTTAGCCGCATGTTTGTTTGAGCGCAATGTATATTTCCAAGCAGCTGAGTAAAGAAAAAGTATAAGCGAATCATATTTTAAAGAAGTAGGAATGTAATCTGGCATAAATCAATCTTATTACACAAGAAGGCAGATATTTTCAGCTCGCCTGAAATTTAATAACAAATTTGCTTACATGTACTTTGTAGTACAATTATGTTAAATATTAAGTTTTGGTGACTTAGATTTTCTTTGAAAATTCAGCTCTTGAAAAAGTACTGAGAATAACAGAATACAGAAATATCTAAATGTCTGTGTTCCTATAAATTTGGTGAAATATGCCTTGTGACTGAAAGCGCCAACAAAGAAAAGTAGGTTAAAATAAAAAAAAACATTAAGTCAAAACAAAGCTTGCACAAAAGGGCAACTGAAGCAGTAGCAGTGCAGAAGTGTGAACAGCAGTACAAATTGTCTGCCACTGAGGGTCGGCGATATGCCCAAAATGTCTATCTGGTCTATGCTTCATGTTACCTTACGTCTTCTTCAGATGGTGTGACATTAAATAAAGAAAGAGATATTTAATCCGAGACAAAAGAAGTGGGTCCTGGCACTAAAATCAAAGAGTAAGTCTCACAGGTACAGTGTCTCAAGTGCACAGATGTTTTCTGGTGGGCTTTACCCTTAACACTCACTAGGACTTTAAATTTATTCAAGCTAAGAAACATGAAAGACTTATTATTACTTCAGAAATTGAACATTTATTGTCATCTTGCAGACTTTTTCATCTGTTCTTAATACTGGGAAGAGTGTTCAATGTTTACTGAAAAACAATGGAAATATACTTCAAGAGTCTTATCCCAATCAGATTTTGCATTAAGTTTCTTCATTTTGTTTTTGGTGCAAGTGTAACCGATATGCACATTTAAGTAAGTTTTATATCAAAATTCATTCTGCCTAGCTTCATCAGAGACAAAACATACTGAAAAATAGCATAAAAAGATATTTGTATTACTTTTGTATGGCAAGTAAAACTCTACTGACACTGATATCAGTGAATAAGTCTTTTCCATACCAGCGATATATTAATCTCACTGTTGTACTACCTGTTGCATCATGAAGCAATTTTTTTTTTTTTATTCTGGTATAGTTTTAGTTGGTTTCCTTAAATTTTTTTTTTCTTTTTGCTTTTTTATGTTTGGGATGATTTTTGGATGCATTTGTTTCATTTTAATGAGGATCTTGCTTATTTGCTTTAGTTTTGGGTGCTTGATCTTTTGTGTGTGTGTGGGTAGGTGTCACAGACTGTGTGTGTGAGTTGGGGGTTCGAGTCCCTGGCCTGTGACGTGATCCTCACCCGTCTCTCTCTCTATTTTCCCACCCAGAGATGAATACCCCATTTATCAAACGAAAAGGCAGCAGAAGAAAAGGATTGGTCACTTAATTGTTTTTAGCATTTTCCTCTTGCCTAATTGACTGCTTGCGTTCGTTAGGCCGATTTTGTTTAGGCATCTTAAGGTCTCTTGGTGCTACTAATATGGCTGAATGAGTCACCTGCATAAAAGGTGTGCTGACATATCTGAATGAAATGTGTGTATGTAAACTGTCCGGTGCAAAAAAAGAGTGAACAACAATTGGCTCAGGTTCAAAACATTTTATTTACATTCTTTAGCACTGCTGTACAGAAAATACTTTTCGTGTTAAGGTGCTGTAAATCTTTACGATTCACTGAAGACTGCAACACCATGTACACACTATTTACACTTTTACATTATGTAAACATTTACTTACATGGAACACCACAATATTGAAATGCAGCACTGACCACTGGCAAACTATGAGAGCTGTGAACTATTTGTAGAATCACCAAAGTATGCTAAACAGTTCAAAATGACTCGCAGTACTTTGCAAGACTAAATGCAGTAACGGATGGAAATCTTTTTGTAATCTCAAAAGATTAGAATAAAGATTTTCACGCTGAGCTCACCAACCATTAAATGAAAAAAAAATATACGCCATACACTAATTTTTGAGGTGGGTATAACTTCGCTTTCAAAAATCTCTAACCATCACTAAGAAGACTTGTATTTGACGCTAGGACTGACTGGAACTTTCTTTGTCAAAAGAAAATGGTTCTACAAATTGTCCATTAACTCAACCCTGTTTTGTCTGACGACTTATTCGGTAAAGTTACCCGTTGTGGTTTCTCCATTCGTCAAACGTAGGAACTTTACATAAGCCTGCACACTCCCAAACTAACCCTGAATGTTTGAAGACTTGTCATCAACACCCAGACTAATCTCCTTTGCTTGATTGGACTTTGCTTCTATAATTTAACCGACAGGTGAGAAAAACAGGTGACTTCCATTTCGTCTCTTTCACTTCCACGTGATTTGTCCTCCTGAAAAGGGAGATTAGTCTGCACAGTCTACTTCCGGTGGTTCACTTGTACGTCGACAAAAACAACTGAACGCCGAAGAATTGTCTTTTGTGTTGCGTCATTCCGTTAACAGTTCATGCAGCTACATGATGACGTCATTAGGGGTGGATGGTGAAGGCGGTGAAAAGGAACGAGACTAGTCCGAACAGTCAACTTCGGAGGCGTGGTTGCACACTTTGATGGCCTTGTCGTACTTTGTGCCAGCTGGACAAGACATGATGTGGGGTGGGTAGTCCATCCACGCACCCGGAAGGCACATGACGAATTTGTCGCACTCAGTAGGGTGGGGAAAGAGGCCTGACCCTAGCAATCCGCAGTTGATGGTGTTGCCTCCTGTCAGACAAGAATTCAGAGATCACAGTTTTTAACATTTGTATTTTCATTTCTTTTGTTTGTTCATTTGTTCGTTCGTTTGTTTTTGTTTTTTCCCGTTGTTTCATTTGTTTGTTTGTTCTTTTGTTTGTTTGTTTTTGTTTGTTTGTTTTTGTTTTGTTTTTTGTTCTTGTTTGTTTTGTTTTGTTTTTGTTTTTGGTTTTGGTTTTTGTTGGGGTTTTTTTGTTTTTTGTTTTGTTTTAGTTTTTTTTGGTTGTTGTTGTTGTTGTTGTTTTGGTTTTTATTTTTTTTTTGGTCGGTTGTTCATTTAAGTTTTATCGTTTAAAACTTAAATTGTTTATCCATTCCTTCGTTTAACCGGTTATTCTAAGTCGCAGAAAATTCCTCCTATTTACGTTCAGATTTATTAGATGTTAGATATAAAAGCTGCTCCATGAACAAACGTTTATCTTACGAAATTATAATGAGTAGAGCTATTTGACTTTATTCTCTGAGATGTTTTTACCTTTATTCTGGGCGCCAGCAGACGACTCCTGTTTCCATGTCCGCTGGCCTTCACTTTTGTCGTGGACAGAGTTTTCCCAGGGACTTCGTTTGGGAGCTGTCGTGGTCTCCGGTGATTCTTCCTCGATGGGCTTCCCGGTGGGTCTGGCGTTCAGGTGAGTCACGGGTGCGTCATCAGATGAAGAACGCTTCCACCAGGGGGCCTCCGTGGCGATGTCTCGCGAGCGCCATGTTGGTTTTGCCCACTGAGTGGCCATTCTGCTGCTTGCATGTGATGGCTGGTCAGAAGGGAAATGAATAGGTCAAAAGTCAGCTCAGTACTATCAGAAGGTCAAGAGAGGGGGTGAATGTACGAAAGGGCGTGCTTTCTATTCAGCTATATCAGCTTGACTTAACGTTTATTTTTAACAGTAAAATTAAGTCTTGGATCCAAATATCATTCTCACTTTGACCTCACAAGTGTCAAGAGTTTGTCCCAAGCCTTTTCTCCTTTCTTGCCTTCTTAAAGAGATGTATATTGCAAAATTTATTAAGGCCATTATGATATGATCTTCACTTGCCAAATATTTCCCATAGTCACAACATCCAAAATATATCACAAAAAACTAATGAGTAAATAACATTTTTAGTCATTGTAATTTGTTGTGCATGCCTTACTTAAATCATTCTTTAAAAAAATATACTTAAATACTTCTTACTGATTGAGAGGAGAAAAGGTTGCCGATGGTGGAATCCGTTTTCGTAGCAAATTCTGGCATCTGGGACGTATGAGACTCTGTTTTTCTAATTGTTGTTGAATCTGTGATTGGAGACCTGGGTGAATCTGTGATCATCACAGTCGAAACTTCTTTGTCTGTCGACACCCGCAGCTTCGACTCGGCTTGTGCAAGTTGCACAACTCCTTCATATGGCTTGAGGATTCGAACCACAGTCGACAGGAGTGGGTACTTGCCGTCGCCGCATACCCCGCTAAAGTCGTCCATTTCTACTGACCAGACGAAAGCCCCAGCCACGTCCCGCTTCATGATAAGTTCGGCCTAATAAAAATAGAGAAAGAATTTGTATCAGGCATCACTTTATTTAAATGTCTAAATATTTTATCTTTTTACAGAAAAAGACATGTTGTCTAGCAGATGTCAAAAGTCACAGATATATTAATATCTATCTTATTTGTTATTTCATCTATTCCCACGTTGATAATAGATGAAAACTACTTGAATGGACCAGACGAAGCAGCTCACCTTCATTTTCATGCTGTCGATGTTGTCGAAACCCACCCATTGGTCTCCACCGTAAGCATAAGGCACACCTTGATCTTCATTCCACGCCGTTTTCCACCCGTTGTTCTGGATGTTCTGGCATATCTGTGGCGCAAAGCGATAATTCTACTACAAAGCCACATTTCTTACTATACTCATAGTACTATACTATACTCATGTGTGTCTCACATAAAATGCAAGCTGCTCTCCAGCCAATATACTAGCATATCTAAATGACAAAGCAGTAATTCTATATTCACCGTCTGACGCAAAAGAAGTTTTTTTTTTTTTTTTTGATTCTTTAGACATGACTGAAGGTAAGCAAAGTGTACCTCGAGGACACGCAATTCTCACCTCATAGTAAGAGAGAATGCCGGTCTCCTTGGTGTAAGGTCCCATGCGACCGCCGCCAGTGGCAGGAGCGTGGACTCCGTGGACTTCAGGGTTGGCCAGGGTGTAGGACATGCCGTAGGTGGCCAGCCCCACGATCAGTTTCTCCTTGGGCACGCCTTGGGATAGCCAATAGTCGATGGACCACTCCTGCAAAGACAAACAGCATGTGATTTGTGTACTTCGGATCGTTTGTTCTAAGTTTGATCGTGAGACTTTGACCTGAAAAAGTTTGCATCGGGCTGTTGGTGACGTCAGTGGAGTACAAGCCGGAGAGAAGAGGAGAGGAATGAGTTGACTAGAAGATGGGGATCTTACCACGTGGAGTTCTGACTGCTCGCCTGGGGGGTCGTTGCGGTGTCGCCACAGACCGGTGTGATGACCTGTCCTCTTCTCCCACTGGCCGTGGTAGTTGTAGGTCATCAGCAACATGTAGTCCATGTAACTGCACGTGACACAGTAACATGTAATTGTACTTAACATGTCACATAGAACTGTAACTGTACATTGCAACCGAGGCAACCAAACTTGGAAGCTCTCTCTCTCTCTCTCGCTCTCTCTCTCTCTCACACACACACACACAAATTAGAAGATGATTTTGTTTACATCAGATGCTTACCCAATAAGTTTGCGGGGCTCGTAGGATCGATCAATGAAGTAGGTCCCTGCAGCGGTTGCCATGGTGAGAATCAACTTCTCGCGTCCAGTCTCTTCTGCTTCCCGTGCAAATTCTTCGTACAGACCCTGAGAGCAGGTGACAGTTTTGTTCACAGTCTCTAAATATTTATTTCGTATCCTATATAACCGTTTCACGTACTCCTGAGTGTTCGTAGCTTCATCCACACAGTGATAGAAAACAGAAGAAACTTTAGAAGGACAGGTAAAGAGACACAGAATGAACACAAATATTTTGAAGAACAGAAAGACAAGAAACTGGCAGACTCAAATATGTCCTAGTTATTTACAGCTCTGAAAATCTAGCCCAACTGTGACATTACTCAAACCCATCCCTTTATGTTTGGATGTTAGAGATGTACCTTCATCAGTTTGGTGTAGCGGTACTTATCCTCTGGTGAACTGCCTCGTGTAGCGGGAAACTCCCAGTCCATGTCAAAACCGTCGAAGTTGTATCTTTAACAACAAATAATACATCAAATAATACATATCAGCGAGGATCTCGTTTGCTATAAGCTCCTGTGACTTTACAATTTTCAAGAATTTTTTTTCTTTTTTGTTACTCCAGCGAATATATCCGAGAAGCCGAGATGTAGATAGTGATGTTCAAATTCCGATGCGAGAAAGAAAGGTGGAGAGGGTGCTGTGGTTGGTGAACTTACTTGCGCAGGTAGGAAACAACATTTTTGATCCACATGCGCATGTTTCCCTCATCGCTGATCATGGGCAGGAAAGGCTTGGAACCGATCTGCCAGCCTCCCACCGCCAACAGCACCTTCAGAGCCGGGTTCTTCTCCTTCAGCTGAATGGCGCGTTGGTACAGACCTGTAAACATGACGACAATCCAGTATTTTGGTACATAACATCAAACAACATCTGGTGGACAGGTTGACACACACCTGACAACGACATGTCCAACACGTTAATTCAGTTGTGTACAATTTTAAAAGTTTTTCAGTTTCGTTCACTCACCTCCGTGATCTAAGTCGTTAGGGTTGAACGCCATCAGTTCCGTTCCGCTTTGATGAATGTCAACGAAGGCAAAAATGATGTGGGTACACAGAAACGGGTCGATGTCCTCGGGTAGAAATTTCCCGATGCCCTGACGATTCTGAGCAAAACTACTGTAATAGCAGAACACCTTCTTTCCTGCCTCTGTTAGGAATGAAAATAAAAACAATATACTGATCAATGATTCTTACTTTTTTCCTCGCCTTATTCTTCCCTGAATGATCCACGAGTCTGTGTGTAAAAGGTCAAATCGATAATTTTACTTTCGTCTAATCTTCCCTTTTTGCCATTTGAATTATTTATGATTAATTGCTGAATATAAATATAGTTTTGAGTAGATTAAGGAAACATTGGTATCTGTGAATCAGGCATGTATGTTCGGGAGTACTCTGCATGTGCGTGAGCGCGTGCGTTGAATTCTAATTAGCAAATGACAACAATTTAAACTTTTGTTAGGCAGTGCTAGGATGGTTCGTGGAGCCACCAAAGGTGTGCCTGATATTCAGCTTCTTTCATGCTTGACTGAAAATTGCACTTACCAACGTGCAGTGCCAGTTGGCAGGAGACGACCAGAAGTCCGACAGCGAGGTGCAGCAACATTGTTGACGACCTGAACACGTGCATGAACCGAACATCTTACTTGCAATGCAAACCTCTCCATTACATATCGGACACACAAACGATTACTTCAACTTTTATTTCCGTTAAAATATTTCTATCTTCCTCCCTTCCTTTCATTCGTTTATTTTTTATTTTGTTTTCGTTTTTCTTTTTCTTTTTTTGGTTTGTTAGTTCTTTATTGCTTTCTTTTCCTTTTTTGTCTTTCTTTTACCTTTTGTTTCTTTGGTCTTTATTTGTTTGTTTGTTTCTTTGTTTGCTTGTTTATTCTCTATGTTATGTTTAATCGTTTATAGTTAGTTCTTTTTCTTTCTTTTCTTTCTTAAATTCTCTTTCCCTTTTATTGACTGTTCTCTTTTATTTTTCATTCGTTATTTATTTCTATGTAAAGAACTGGCTTATTTCTTCGTGTTAATGTTCTCAGAAATTTTAAGGGACTATGCCGACGATGTTATTGCACACAGCTGAAAAAACCCACTCAACGTTTCCCATTCACTATACAGAAAACTGCTCTCCGTTTAAAAAAAAAAGGCAGAAAACAAGTTCAAATAAAAGGCTGTAACGAAAATTGCTGAGTACCAATGAATAAACTACTTTTTGCACATCGTTACAATATTTGCTCATCTATTTTTCGTGCTACTGTGCTATATTAAATTTCATCCCGCAAGCATTTTTTTCTTCGAATATTTAGGTTCTCAGAGCATACAGTCAATTACAAAATGTTTCGACCTATATTGCATCGCGCATTAACTTCACACGAAATTCTCTAAAGTCTTGTGGTGACCTCTAACCCATCGGCAATCGAAGGTAAGAAGAGTAAGCTTTGATGCAGACCTTCACGATTACTTGACCACTATGTCATATTACTGTCATATTACATTTGCCGTTAGGTACACTATAACAGCTGAATTAGATAAACTTCTCTCAGCAGTGACAAGAGGAACAGAAAAGCAATCACAATTAAGTGGACTGAGGTTAAAAATAAAAATAAGCATGACTAAATAAACCAGAACAAAGACAACAAGACTCAAGTTCTAGTAATGATACATGACTAATATTTTTACGCTGTGTCGATCCATATTATTTTTTTAAAGTTTCCTTACCTGTTTGAACTTCTTTGCATAAAATCACTTCTGCAACTCTACAGCTGAATCGGAGAATTCGATATACTGCACCTGGTGTAGTCTCGATTTGAATGTTTCTCGCTTTTTCTCACTCTTCAATTCACAAAAAAATTTTAACAAGGCTGAAGGTTAGTCGGCGTCTACCCTCGGAAGATGCTCGGCCTCCTGCAAAAGTGGGATCGGAACAAGTCACGAACAGGCACTTGCTGGACTGGACTGGCCGCACTGGGCGATGAAGCGGTATTTATGCCGGAGACTTGGTCTTGGAACAAGTGGACAAACAAAAATGTTGTAAGCCTTCTGGGAAGGCCGCCAGCCGAGGACACCACTGATCTCCCACTCTTTGTTGATCCTGACCCTGCTATTTGTTGGCTGATGAGCTGACGAGGCTTGTGAGTAACTCCCGCCTTTCCCCTTCTCCAACCTCCTGCCCTCTCCTGACCATTCACGGTTTGTTGTTCTATTTCCCCCTCCCTCCCGCATCACCCCACAACCGACTTTCCCACCGTCTTCCCAAGGTTTAATCTCGAAATATTTCACAACGAACGTATTAATCTCAACCAAATACTAGCACCATATTCTTCGCAGCTGGCTGTGAAATTAAATGTCTTTGGTGGACTAGAGACAAGAATGTCTGCAGTTTAAGGCCACATGCCCAGCAGTTGACCGATGCCAAATACACCTGTTTGACCTACTCTTTTGTACCTGGGGTAGGGGAGCTTTGCTTTTGGCACACAGTAGTTCAAGTAAGGTAAGACGCAGGGGAGGATTACCTTGAGAGTGTTTTGGATGCAGTGAGGGCCACGTGCAGAAGAAATGTGATCCTTCTGTTTTCGTTTGCTCCAAATTATCGAAAACATTAAAAGATCTTCAGTCTTTAATGAAGCACTTTGAGGTTTTTTGGTGAGGTTTTTTGTTTTGTTGTTTTGTTTTGTTCTGGATGGGGCTGAGTTTTGTAATCTCATCTTCACGATCAAAGACTTTTTCAAATATGTTTTAAATATGCAGACAGCTTTTCCACTGGTGACTTCGTCTTGTAAATAATAATATTTTTGGTAGAATTTACAGAACTTATCAACGGATTTCTTTCTGTTGCCCAAAGGAAAAAAAAACTTAGGCTGTGGAGAGCAGGTGAGTGTGTGTTTGTTGATGACCAGCGCCCATTAGCGACCCCCGTGTCACGCTTCTAAACACGTTTTTTCCGCTCCTCCTCCGTGCGGCCCTCGCGCCATCCTCCCAAACACGTCTTTCCGCCGTCTGCCTGGAAACCTCGCTTTCTTCCTCACTCACACGACCTCTGAAGACAGGAACTAGAGGAAAGAGTCTTTGTTTACTGCTTGTCTTTTTTGCTGGTGTTTTACCGTTGTGTCTATTGACACCTGCACGAGTGGCTGCTGGGGTTATCAAGGGACTCTCTCGTCGCCATTTAAAGCTTGGTGGTTAGTAATTTTCTTTTTTCTTTTTTTCTTTTTATTCCCTTTCGCCTTGGTCGAATATTTTAAAAGCTTATTTCTACGCAGACAAGAAAATTTTAATACATATAAGTGTATAACAATATAAATGAAAATTGTATTCATAAATAAAAACAGATTTAGTGTATCTGTGGGGAGGGTTAATATACATCTTGAGGTAGGGGAAATGTCAGTAAGAAGATTTTCAAGGAGACATTTGAGTAAGAGTTATGCTAAATAATTTTAATATTTGTGCCTTTTTATTTAGAAAAAAAAAAAAACACTTATTCATGGTTTGATAGTATAATTCGAATCTGGCGCTGTGGACGGTTAGAGAGAAAAAGGTTTGGAAAGCTGTTACAATATGAAATTGTGCGTATTTGCTGCAAAGTGGGTCTGGAAAACAAACTTAAATCATTGTTAATGCATGCTACACAACCAGATTTTGCAGCTAAATGTAAAATTTATACCTAAGTGCACTAAAGTACAGAAAAAAATCATCACTGTTGGTGTTGTTATATTACTTGTTGGACTTGTGCTTGTAACATATACCTACTCGTACTGTTATCTTAAACAAAGGTGTTGAGATACAGGTCCCATTGAAAAGCTACAAAAGATGGTCTTAAAATACAATGTTTCGGTGGCACATCTTTTACTGGTTACAGCCTTGCATAAATATGAACGATATCAGGATGATAAAGAAAAGAACAACATTTATTTACATTTGCTTGTGCAATATACCCACGTTAATAGGTAGCATCTACTTTTAATTTTGCTTATAACACGATTGGCTTAGGTCGAAGAAAAGACAAATGCACTTCAAATTCATTATACAATATAAGGAACTCGCCACTTATCAAGCATTGTGCAGAAATAGTTAAATTCGTCAAATAAACTGATCAGATAACTTATCAAA
The DNA here is from genome assembly GCF_003073045.1 of Pomacea canaliculata. Lineage (NCBI taxonomy): Eukaryota > Metazoa > Mollusca > Gastropoda > Architaenioglossa > Ampullariidae > Pomacea > Pomacea canaliculata. The sequence continues at coordinate 25,966,720 of NC_037593.1, forward strand.
ACGAAGGATTTATTATTCATCTATTGAGAAAAGTTTATGACACATTGTTTACTTTTTACTGAAAAATAGATGCCGAGTGGCAGTAAATGCTGAAAAATTTAAATGTTACTAATACTTCAGGGAACCTGTATGTTTTCGGATTTTGGAAACCGGCTGCTAAAAAAAATTTTACTTGCATCCGAGTTAACAAAAGATATATTGCTTGAATTACACCATTAATATCAAGCCATATCAAGATAGATCAGCTGACAAATTACGAGACATAATGCATTGTATTTAGTTGTTACTTCTTTGAAAAATTGTTGCCATGAGTTACGTGGAACTTTTTTTTAACATTTTAATCAAGAGTGAGTTTTTAAACTATTTTCCTCTTCATTAACATTTCTCGAAAGAGTAGCTTTTAGGAGAGGAAAAGTTTAGCTTTTACTGTTGTTGACTGTGGTTTTATGGAGGATCACGAGCTGTACACTATTTTTTTTCAGTTTTAGTTCTTTAGTTTGTTTTAAAGGTTGCATGAACCCCCAGCCACACACTAAAATATCTCAAATTTAGGCGTAGCAGAGAATAACTAAATAAAGAACAGTCACTTCAGTTAACATCTTCTTTGTTTTATTACCACTCCTGCTTTTATTGCTTTATTGTAAATAATGTTATGTCTAAATGTTGAGAATATATGTCTATTCTTATTTTTCTTAGTTTTTAAAAGCGTTCATAAAAATAAAACTTTGTCGAGTTGAATTTTATCATCACAGTCTTTGTTCCTGTTCTTCTTCTGAATTTATAAAGCCTAGTTATAATGAACAGAATAGGATTTTTTTTTCTTTGTTAGGAAACATTTCAAGTTTTTGGGTGTGTTTGTCTTAGGGTTTCTTTGCTTGTTTTGATTTTGTTTTCATGATAATGATGTATTTTTGTTACTATTTTGTTTTGTTTTGTTTTGTTTTGTTTTTGATTCACAATAGTTTATACAGAATTCTATCTTTCGCTTGTAGTATGGAATTATTGCAAAACACGTAGTTTCCATCTTGCTCAAAGCTAAACGATTGTTTCTACTGAAAGAGAAAAATAATCTGTCGGATGCCAGTGCATCTATTGACTTACTGCTGCACTTGTTTAGAACTGGTGTGAAACACATCCTTTATTAGACCATCGTCTGCCTACGAATTTGATTAGGCATTGTGCTTCCTGAACGAAAATATTTGTGTGTATTCTTAAACTGCGTGGTCCACTCTATAGGAGCAGCTCCTACTTGCTGATGGATGTTGAGTAAATGATTCTTCTTGTATTTTGCTGCAGTCACCGAGTGTTCTTCATATCTGCGATATCTTCATGTCTTTTAAGATTTCTGTGGACTTCTCTAATGTATGTCATGACAGATAGATGGACAGCCATCAAACATCTCGATGGATAGTACTATTTATTACATGCTAAAGTCTGTAGACACCTTAGGTTCGGAGTTTTTAAGTGAGTCGATCATCAGTATCATTAGTCACAGCATATATCATTAGTCATGTGTCATTTTATTTTACCAGCAGGTGGCCTTGGAAAAGTCTGACCAAAATCATGAAGTTTGTTTTGTTATACTTGCATACCATGGACTTGTTGTTCCAATGAGTCAATACATTATTTCCATGCAATGTCTGCGGTTGGTTTTCAGTGATTTATAATTTATTCAAAAATGTACCATTTTTCAGATCCTCACTTAATCTGTAAGAAATACATGTTTTGGTCGTAGGCTATGTTTTGTATGTGTATGTTACCCCTAGGCATGTTTACTTTCTTTCTCTAAATTGTTATCGGCGGTTCTAGGAAAAAAAAGTTAATATGATACAGAAGAAGCATTTGCTTTGCAGAGAGACAGAGAAAGATTGCGAGAGAGAGAGTGAATGAGCAAGAAAGTGAGTGAGAGAGAGAGTTAAGGGAAAGGGGTGCATAAGAAGACAGGTAGCCCAGTAAGTGCTCTATAAAAGCAATTTTCATTTGTTTCAGTGCACATGTAAGGTGGAAGGTGCTTTAAAATTACATTTTAACTACTTTCTTATTATTTTTTAAATGTATTTAAGTCATTAATAATTTAATGACATGTTTGTTACATATTTGTTGTTGTTCTAGTCATTCGGCCGATTACTTGTTGGTTGCTTTGTTAGCTAGCATGATCTTTTTATATTTCTCGGTGGAGTATATGAACATCTCTTCTACATTGAAGTTTTACATCAGACTTTACTTTCAGACAATACCTGCGTGCTCAAAACATTCATAATAAAACATTTCTTCATTTCTATACATTTTATTTTGCATTGATCTTTGTACACAGAGCAGTACAGTAGCACATTAAGAAAGCTCATTAATGATATACACAGCTGACATGTAAGCTTGATATTCACTCACCCATTTATCTACAAACTTTTCTTTCTTGTTATTTACATAAGCACACTAGAATAATCCTTTATTTTTGTCAGTAAATGAGACAAATATAAAGGTAACCTGATGATTTTTAACACAGCTGCAAGTAGAATTATTTACATCGGAGACCTTGAGAAAGTCATTGATTTTACAACACGATGAAATCGCAATGCACAGCCCAGCAAAGAAACATATATATATATACACACTTTCAGCTCCTCTCAAACACTTATTACAATTATAAACACTTTTCTCCTGGTTTTCTCTAGCCCGTCTGTTTGTTTGTTTGTTTGTTTGTTTGTTTGTTTGTTTGTTTGTTTGTTTGTGGTTTTTTTTTTTTTTGCAAGTCGTTAGGACAACTATTTAACAATCCAGTGACAGAATAAATAAAGGAAGTTTACAAAATAAAACGGTTTTCCTGCATGCCCTGGCATCAAAAATTGCTTTGATCCCATTTATGTGTGTGAGAGGTCAATTTGCTACAAACTTGCTTTACATTTCATGACAAACATTGATTGCATTTTAATGACAAGCAACTACCAGCTAATGACAAGCATACTTCCAGCTTATGACAAGCACACTTCCAGCTAATGACAAGCACACTTTCAACCCACAAGCAAACATCTCACTGTCGGCGTGCAGTCAAAGAAGACATTCAGTCCGTACGAGATCATAATAATTACTGAGGGCAGGGTAATCACGAGCCGAAAGATGGAGTAAGCCGATAATGAGATCATGAATGAAAGCTTTCTTTTAAGAATTAAAATGTGAATGAGATTTAGCTTATATATTTACACATAAATACAGAGAGCAAAGAGAGACGCAGACCGACAAAAAGAAAGAAAGACAAGCAGACCGACAGACATAATTAACAGAAAGGGAAAAGAAATGCGTCATATCAACCAGCCATACAAATCGTGGTAAATAACACAATGAACACAGCTTATCAAATCTCAACAGTCGACACTGGACGCATGATTGCACACCTTGATTTTCACATCATACTTTGTGCCCATCGGGCAGGACATGATGTGGGGCGGGTAGTCCATCCAAGCACCCGGGAGGCACATGACGAACTTGTCACACTCACTGGGGTGAGGGAAGAGCCCTGCACCAAGGCTTGCGCAGTTGATGATGCTGCCACCTGTGGACCAGCATCATGTTTGTAGCTCTCTTACTGAGTCTTTTTTTTTTTGTTATTTAAAAGAAAAAACCATTAAAAAAAAAAAGTGCAGGACTGCGTGTACGAGAGAGAGAAAGAAAAGAAACAGTGGAAAGGAAGAAAAAAAAGTGGAGAGAAATAAATAAAAAATCCCGTTTCAAGATAGAAGTGGAACAAAGGTGGAAGAGGGAGGGAAAAAAATCATGTGTCTTTAAATAAATGCACAAAATTTTTTTAAAAAACTTTGAAGAGGTTTTCGCGATACCTGCACTCTGGGCACCAGCTGAAGACTCCTGCTTCCACTCTTTGTCTTTCTCCTCTTCGTGAACAGAATTCTCCCAATGACTGCGTTTAGGGGCAGCCGTAGTCTGTGGAACGATGGGCCTACCCGTTGGTCTGGCGTTTAGGTGGGTCACGTGATCTCCTCCTGGCAATGCGGAACGCTTCCACCATGGCACCTCCGTGGTCTGGCGTGCACGCCATGTTTGCCTTGCCCACGTGTTCATCTTGATCCTTCTGCTGCTAGACTGCGTTGGCTACACGTGATGTGTTTTTTTTTAAAAATAGCAAAAATTAAAGAATTTACTTGAATAAAATTGTTGCATGTGCTTCGAATATAATTTTGTGAATGTATTTCTACGGCGGCCTGTTCCTACTTTTAAAACACATTACATTACAACTTTTTCTTTGAACTCATGTAACATCGGATTGATTACCGACAGTACTATAATCAAGCTAAAGTTATTACTACAAGGAGAACTTACAGCTTGCGTGTAGATGTGACTGTCGGAAGTGGAAACAACAGGTCTCTCGGCGACCTTCGCCTTCGGCTTGGTCTCGGCGTGCGCATGCTGGGCAATACCTTCGTATGGTTTGAGTATCCGGACGACAGTAGACAGAAGCGGGTACTTGCCATCCCCGCATATCCCTCCGAAATCGTCCATTTCAACTGACCAGACGAAAGCCCCGGCCAAGTCTCGTTTCATGATGAGGTCAGCCTTCGGTGGAAGAAAGTAGGTTTTTTTTTCATCGCATAATCTCTCCCCCACTCTCTCTCTCCCTCCATCTCTCTCTCTCTCATATATGCACACACATAGACACATTAGCCTACCTTCATTTTGATGCTGTCGATGTTGTCAAATCCCACCCACTGGTCTCCTCCATAGGCGTAAGGTACGCCTTGGTCTTCAATCCACCCCGTCTTCCACCCGTTATTCTGGATGTTGTGGCAGATCTGAAGAGGTTGCGTTACAATGTGTTTACTTCACTAAACTACTCCAACAGGAAGGGCAGGTGTACCACACCCTCTAGCAACAAAAACCAGCTGGGTCCAGAGGTCAACCCACTTTGGTTAGTGACAAAGAGTTAGTGGGGATATATCGAATGGCTCTATGGGAACTTTCGTGCATAAAGAAAAGACTCGAATGTTAAAGTGATGTATGTTTGTTTTGTATTTACTTTGTTGATTAGCTTACTTATAAGCACCAAAGAAAATTTCCTATCTTCTGAATAAAAATTACTGTTTATTACATATCAAATGAGCACCATCGCCATAGCAATCTTCTGGCATACTGCTGAACACGTTCTTCAAACCTGATTAACAGTGGCAGGAAAAGGGCAAATTAAACAATTTATCTCGAGGATTTACGAACTATACCTCATAGTAAGAGAGAATTCCGGTCTCCTTGGTGAATGGTCCCATGCGACCGCCGCCTATAGCCGGAGCATGGACACCGTGGACTTCAGGGTTGGCCAGGGTGTAGGACATGCCGTAGGTGGCCAGCCCCACGATCAACTTCTCCTTGGGAATGCCCTGGGACAGCCAATAGTCGATGGACCACTCCTGCAGAGACAAAAGAAACATCGCTTAGGCCGGCGTGTATATGTAGTCTGCACTCTATCTCATTTGCCCATCACCTGTCTGTCCAACAGTCCTCCGTGGACCATTCCTTCTCCAACAGACACTCGTCAAACAGATTCTCCGACAAAGAATACATGAACGGTATTCGTTTGATCGACTTCAGACCACAATTTTTATCGTTCCAGTCTCGATCAGCCCAGTTTTTATTGTAAATAATTTTTTAGCTGCTCAATCACTGGTTGGACAAAGAGCTTAGACAACGGATGAAATAGGTTTGGGCTCTGTCTTTCGGCTCCGGTTTTCTAGACACAGCCGACTATTCACAGTTAACTGCAGTTAAGTCTACACGGCTTTGATACTTTCACCGTAATTTTCAGAATTCAAATACCTATCCTGCTGAGAAAGGAAACTAAATGACAGGAAAGCTACCTACCACGTGGAGCTCGGACTGTTCACCTGGAGCGTCATTGCGGTGTCGCCACAGACCGGTGTGATGACCTGTCCTCTTCTCCCATTGGCCGTGGTAGTTGTAGGTCATCAGCAACATGTAGTCCATGTAACTGCACGTAACACATAGCATGTAATAACATGTGAAATGTAACTGTATGCAGCATAACAAATAATTGAGATATAAGACACGAAATATAAACCATTACTTGACAATATCTTACTGGATAAGTTTCCGCGGTTCGTACGACTGATCTATGAAGTAGGTTCCTGCAGCGGTTGCCATGGTGAGAATAAGTTTCTCACGACCTGTTTCCTCTGCTTCCTCTGCAAATTCCTCATAAAGACCCTGGGTAAGGAAGGAAAACTCTTAGGATTTCTGGCATGTAGTGAAATCCGGGTGTCATGTGGTGTGAGTACTCAGAAAAAAGTCTTCTATTTTTTTATTAGTCAAAGAACACAGACAAACGACATAGGAGAAGAATTGTAGAAGAAAGACTTCCTAGACTGTCAAAATAGCATTGGTCAAGTGCATAATTGGTGAAAAATTATCATTAGCTTTATATATTCGAATTACTATGTCACGCACCTTCATAAGCCTGGTGTAGCGGTACTTGTCCTCTGGAGAACTGCCTCGGGTGGCCGGAAACTCCCAGTCCATGTCGAACCCATCAAATCCATACCTAAGAGACCAGGGAATATGTCAGCGCATCTTGGAACTGTGCTTAATTCTATGAAACTAACTTCTGCATAATTGTTTTAGTTTGTTTTAATCATTGTCACTGAAGTTATCTTATCCTCCCTTGATGTGGTTTTGCATTCTTTTCTATACAAGGTTGCTGTGGGTTGTAGGAGAGCTGCTAGCACAAAGCATGGTGTATTGCTTCATACACCTACTTGCGCAGGTAGGAGACAACATTTTTGATCCACATGCGCATGTTGTCCTCGTCACTGATCATGGGCAGGAAGGGCTTGGAACCGATCTGCCAGCCTCCCACCGCCAGCAACACTTTCAGTGCAGGGTTCTTCTCCTTCAGCTCGATGGTGCGCTGGTACAGACCTGTAGTCAAGTCAGGCTTACTGATTGGTAGAAATCCATAGGTCATGAACCGCGCAAAATGCAAGGAGGATTTATCCGGATGTCAACAGAATATTCTCGCCGAACGACTAGCATCCTGTTCTATTGAAGTCTACTAAAATCAGGCGAATAGTTAAGACTTTAAACAACTTAAAATCGCAACTAAGGTTTTGAATAACAGCTCTGATAATCAAGCAGCTAAGCCTTCTTTAAAATGTCACGGATGAACATTGTCATTTTTAACACAAACAAAAATTCTTTCACAAATTAAACGAGAATCATATTAACAACTTATTAGTGGTTCCTCAGATCAGTATGGGAAGCAATTCACTTTACATTTCTAGGAAAGTAAGTCCCTAAACTAATCCTCCTTCACACTTCTCTCCCCCAACATACCAGCAGGGACTGCATCGTTTCTGTTGAAGGCCATCAACTCTGTTCCGCTTGGGTGGATGTCGACAAAAGCGAACAGAACGTGTGTGCAGAGGAAAGGGTCGATGTCTTCGGGCAGAAATTTCCCGATGCCCTGGCGGTTCTGAGCAAAGCTACTGTAATAGCAGAAAATCTTCTTTCCCGCATCTGTAAATACAAAGAGAACTAGGTCATACAATATGTATTTCTGATTATTATCTTCATAAACATGACTTCTCTAGAGCTCACTTCTATATTGATTGTTTAGTTCCTCATTTTTCTCGTTACTCGATTTTGTATCCCATCTTCCTGTACAGTTTCCTCAGACTTCTTTACCAGAGCAAATAATTTCCTTCTTTTTTGTTATATATTTTTCAGTTATGACTTATACATCGATGCTGACATTTAATAAAGTTGCTAGAACATTAACAGCTTTCCTTATCCTTGTGAGACTATTTAATACTTGTTAAATTTTTAATGAGCTGGTAGTGTGAAAAGTGCGTTTTTCTTTTAATTTTTCTTCGTCCATAATCTGATTTTAGAAATCATAAGAAAGTTTAAGAAGCTTAGCAGACTGTCAAACACCTAATGTGATATTTTCAGATGCCGAAATGAAAGTTAATTGTGAATATACTCTTCATTGGCACATTTCGGAAGGGAACATATTTTACTTGATATAAAGACACTCTGGCTTCTATTTGACAAGTTATTAAGATGTACATATAAAGGCATTGGAGAGACAAAGGTCTGAAGCAACAATAATTAGTGACCAAGACATCTGTGTCTACGTACCGACTCCTGCTACCAGATGGCAGCACATCACCAGCAATCCTAAAGCAAAGCCAAGAAACATCTTCGCCATCCTGAAAAACGTTTTGTCAATCAGGAACATAAGCATTCCCGTCCTTAGTTTTAATGTTGATGACTATGTAGGTAGACATTTAAGTACTGTAGTACATCAATGTTTGACTGACAACAGTTTCTAATTGTTTATTATATTTTTCCGATGTTCGTTACTTTTTCTTTTCTCTTGGTATTTTTTTTTTTGTTTTTGTTTTTTGGTTTTTTTGGTTTGTTTGTTTGTTTTTTTTTTTGTTTTGTTTGTTTGTTTTTTTTTTTTTTTTCTCCTTTGTTTACTTATTTTTTTAGAAATTATTATTTTGTTTCAGGTATCTTTTCCTACCCAGAATAAACTTTTGACAGATAAGACAACATCGAAAATATTAAGAAATAACAACGTTCGATGACAATTAACTGTTTGGTCCTTTGCCCACGTGACATGTGCTGTTGCTGTGACATTTATCGCAATGTAAGTTCAAACCAAACTTTTGTATCACAGGTAGTAATGAAAGCTCGATTTGTTGTAAGAAAAAATAATCATAAGCCGAAATCATTTCATTAAAAAAAATGTGTCTGGAAAAGGCTTTTGGTCAAAGTATTTTTAACTAATGAACAAACCTCTTTTATGTGTTATCATTGAATTGGCCTGCTTTCAAATTTATAGCATGCTCCTTAAAACTTGTATAACACGCTTGAGAAAACTAGCATGAACATTATTCCCCTGGTCATACATGTTGCTGTAGGGGAAAAACAAAATATACAATATTAAAATCGCGACAACATAAGAAAATTGGGGAAGCTAAAAAAAATTAATTATTGACTGAAATTAGTACTTACAATTTTTCTTACAGCAAAGTCGAGTGTCAGAATACTTTTCTTCTTATTTTTTTCCAAGTCCCGAAAACTAGTATTTTCCAAGTCGAGCTGTTCCTGTGATACTCAGCGAGGTACAACAAAACTGTAGACTGCCTGGCGAAGTTTCCAGCAAGTAAAATGAAGAGAAGAGTGGACAGAGGTAGGGACTGAACAGCTGACGATCGCTTTGAGCCAGTCTGATGGCCGGACAGGCAGCCATAAGCGTATTTATGCTGGTGGTGGCGATGGAGCAAAAAATTGCATTAAAAAGAGTGTAAGCCATTTGGGAATCGTGCCAACTACAGATTCGTCTGCTCTACCCCGTTTGTTGATTCGGACCTTGCCTGATGTTGTCCAATGCTGCGACATTGCTTGTTTCTGTAATGTAAATCTGTGTGTGTGTGTGAGAGAGAGAGAGAGAGAGAGAGAGAGAGAGAGAGAGTGAGAGAGATATTTTGCATGTATGCTCGTGCAAGTCAATCTCTCTCTTCCTCCCTCTTTTTCTCTCCATCTCCCTTCTCAATGATTTTTATGTGCCTTGCAAAAATCGTCATATTGAGGAATTAATACTTATAAATTATGGTGTGCAATTTGTAGATGTATCATTTAATTCAATAAATTTATCCTGTTTAGTGTTTTTGTCTTTGTTTTCTTTCTCTCTTTCACACACTCACACTCTCTGTGCGTGCTGAGTATTCGCAACCGCACCTTCATCCACCCACAAGTCAAGGGCTGCAGCGAACTGCTTCTCATCTCAACCTTTATGGTCATCCAGTGGCTACCGACGAGCGAAAGAAAGAGATTTGTTTTCAAACCTGGCATCAGAAGCAGCTTTGAATCTCATTTTGCCTTAAAAGCCTTCGAGACGACCTTGGAGCTTCATCGTTCCTCTTTGAAATTCTTCAAAGAGGTCAAAGGTAACAAAGCCAAGGACTCTGCTCTGAATAGAGAGAAGCGGCATGAGGAGAGAAAAAAATAAATAAAAAGAAAAGAAAGTGTTTGTTGTTACTTGTAAGTGTATGTATATACAATCCCTGTGTCTGCGTGTGTATGTATCCGTGGTTGGTTGTCTGACCAAGGACATGTACAGATGGACTGCTGTCTGCCAAGACCAACCCTTAGCCTCCTGCTGTTGGTCTCGGCGAGCCTAAACAAAGAATGTGACTAAACCGGAAGCTTTCTTGTCTCGTGCCTCGTTGTAGCAGTTAACTGGAAAAAAATCGTCTGCTATCAGTCCAGGAATATTAGTTCGTGGTCTGACGAAGTGGATTGCTTGGTAACCAGGTCAACTTGTGGACAAATGGTTTAGTATATTTATTACATTGAAATATGTTCTCTGTGTTCTGTGTGTTGATGTGTTCTACCCACGTGTGAAGGATCCTAAAGGAGGAGTATAACAATCCTCCATGGCTTCCAGTCTTACTGATATCCTTGCAAATGTCCTTTACAGCAAAGATACCTACCTAATGCATAAAATATAAACGATGTAACCAGCTTTTCGTTAAATTACTTCACAAACAACTTACAAATCATAAATTCATTTTAAATTTAGTGTTATATCGACAGTGAGTGCACAAACACAACCTCATGCAGTCAGGGCCGTGCTTAGGGGCAGGCGGAAGAGGCATCTGCCTAGGGCCCCGCGCTTCAAGGGGCCCCGCGCTTTTGATTGATATGGTAACTAGGCATATGGAAGTGTAGTCAGCCGTATCACATTCTCGCTGGACGCACTTGGACAGAAGGCTGCTGGAGAGGATTTATCGCGCATGAACGTTCGTGCATTGAGCTATTGCTGGATTTATGTGAGGGCCCCGCACATGCCCTTTGCCTCGGGCCCCGCGAGGGCTAAGAACGGGCCTGCATGCAGTAACAATTTCAAAAATGGAGACCGGAATATGATTTAAGGGGAGACAACAACATTGTGTGTAAGTGTGAGTTACTTTCAGTGTTTCCTACAAAGAAGAGTAGAAGGAATGCGGTGTACTATATGCGGGTGTTTGTCAAGACGATTGCCAGTGTTGTACCGGCGACACAGGTTTGGTTTTGTCCAGTCTGTTAAACATTTGACCAGAACAATCATCCGACGCCACTGCCGCTGGTGTTGTAGGGAACAAACAAAAAATATAAAAAAAAATATCAGTCTATCTTGAACCTTATTTCGACAGAGTTTGTCCGTACTCAGCCTGACTACCCTCTGTCTATTCTCCCACCTCATCCCTTTGGCTGTGCTTACATAGTTTTTGTATTGTTTTATGTGGTCAGTCATACGAGTGCGTGGCTAATTCTAGTCTGTCGCATCTATAAATAGTCCTGTTTGTGACATCACAGGTATTTTTAGTAACACCGTCATATTCGGTAATACTGAGTACTCTATTTATAATCTGAGTGCGCGAGGTATTATTCTAAATTTCACGAAGATTTACATTGATGTGACTGTCGTTGCTGTCCGTGCTGCTTTCACCGTATGTACCAGCCAATCAGCTGTTCCTCCTCGTCAACATTTCTCTAGCTTCTCACCCACACACACCCACACACCTCTCGCTCGTGCTGTACGTGCCGTCCTGAGAACTTTTGTTATTGCAGGCAGGAGGAGGTTGGAGGATGGAGAAGACAGTCGGAGGAGAGGGGAAGGAGGGCAAGTTGGCATGCACTGCCCGGCCTGCCGCTCGTTTCGGAAGCAAGGGCGCCTCTCTCTGTTTGACTCTTGACCAGCGCCATCGGCTCGTGTTCTCGTGATGACGTCACCAACTGTTGTCTAGCGTGATGCAATCAGCTTGTTTATCAAGCGGCAGCCATGTTGTAAATATTTGTAGGGTTTTTTTTTTTCAAAGTTAGGTAGATATAGGACCCTCGAAAATTGTCTGGTTTTGTCTAGAATTCCTGACAACTATTCTTTGCGGTTGGGGGAAGGGGGACAGTGTTTTACGCCGAGCCAGCAACTAAGGCAAGGGGGGCAAACCCTGTAAACAGATTCACATGCAGAGAAAAAATAGCATGCCCGAGACGAGCGCTGAACCCAGGACAACCACCCTTCATTGTATCGATGAACAGGAGCTAACCGTTGCGATAAAAATTTTACGAGCTATGAGTAAAGTGCTTTTCAGATAAAACTTCGGCATTCCGGGTTGTTAAGTACAGGGTCGTGCGTGCAACTAAGGTCTGGCTTGACCCCTGAACTTCAACGGACATAAAATGAAAGTTAACCCTTCGTCTGTCGCTAAGTCCGATCGTCTTGATGCGCCAACATCCGACGAAAGAAAACAGTAGTTTGCTTTGTGCAGGCTGGGAAAATAATTTATTCCCGTCAACTGTCTGTTGGGATTGTGTAAACTGTTGTGTTAACGCTCTCAAGATAAATAGATAATTTTTTGTCTCAGTGTGCATTCGACTGTTTGCGAACGAAAGACAAACCAGAGAAAGAAGCATTTTTTCTTTCTTTTTATGCTCATGGACCTTTGTGTAGTATCTATTTTACATACAAACATGAATACGTACACATATACACGAATACAAACACATACATGGATTCATTCACAATAACTACATATACATATAATAGTTTATTCGTATTCGTATTCGTATTCGTACGTACACTCACATACATACAAATACATACATATGCATACATATTTATGTTTTACACACATTTACACATTTCAGTCAATCATTTTCATCTCTTCGCACCATCATCTTACCACAGCAGTCTCGAAACTGATGTAAACAACAATATTATCATGGAGTAGTCACTAACTCCTCATACCCTGCGACCTTGTCTCCTCCCGAGAGGCTTGATTGCTTCAGCTAGGACCTGTTTGAATTTTGATATGCAGACTTTTTTGAAAAAAACTTCATCTTGGCCAACATTCTGCTGATTTCAGGGGTCAATCACTACTCGTCGCTTACCAAACGACTGCGAGATTTCACGAGATTCACGAAGGATGGGCTCCTGCCAAGGAACGGCCCGGCGACTGGCGACCTAGAGGCCGATGGCTAAGCGATTATGTTTGCAAAAATCTTATTCCTTCCAGATGTCCACAACCCAGCGGAACGAATAGCGAGCTTCACGTGACAGCCATGTTGAACCGTTTGCCAACTGCATCCAGCTGCGGATGCGACACTTTGAGGTCAAGGGCAGTAATGAGCGAATTTCGAGTCGGTCTTGTCGTCTTTTCTGCGGTGTATTAACAATAATATAGCCATACCTTGTTAACAATAATATGGCCATACGTTCTTTTAAAACCAAAAGATATATTACAGTTTTTCATTTCATTAAATTTCTGAGGAACGTTGATTATATTCTGAACTAGTGTAACAGAAGGTTAATTATTTCACTAACGGTGATCATTTGCGAAAACATATAATGGAAGATAATGGTAGATATATTCACCATGAGTTTATTACTGAAATAAATATTACAGGTTATAAAGCTGTTCATCCTTCTGCAGCCCAGCCGTGACTTACAGCAAAGGGTTCAACAAGAATATAAAAGAACCCGAGAAAAAGTTGTTGGTTGATTGGCTGGCTTATTATTAAATAGTAGGGTGCTTCCCCTTATTCGTGATTTCAGATTACGGAATAAACAGGAGGATTAAAGGGTTTGAAATCCGGAGTACCTGGTAAAATTTCCAGACGGCCAGTCCTGCTAACAGGTGTGACATCCGAATATTTTTTTTTTTTTTTTTTAAAGATGGGATCTGAACTTGGGACCTGTCGAATAACTACAGAATCAACTTTAAAGAACAGGTTTATCTAGCATACTTGTGTACTCTTGAGAAAGTAATGTCAAACTTTTTCTTTTTTTGCAAAAGAATGGGTCTCTTGACGTAAATACGTGATCACACGTGAAGCATCGTTGAAAGGAAGAATTTTTCGCATGCAAATGTGGTATTTATCTTGTCTCAAAGCAAACCTAATGTCCGCTGCCTTTTGTGTTAACTTTGCTGAATGATGTGATGAGAATTTGACGGAGAGGGACGTTTGCTCGCCGCCATGCGGATCAAGTCATCCAGTGTCAACAGTCAATGGAGGCTTGAGACCCTCGTCTGAGTTGATAACATCCAAGCGTAAAATTCAAAATGCACTCCGTAACATGACCCTGCTCGGTGTAGGCCCAGACACTTAGTCGATGCGTAAGGTCAGCTGGTGCACATATGGCTGGGAAAAGTTGTTGAACGAAAAGTGGAGGAGGTTGAGGAGACTGAACCTATCGAACACTGGAGGCACGTTGCTGGGGGGGGAAGGGATCGTGACATGCGCACCTGTGGACACCCGCACACGGCGATAGACTCAATCGACATTTTCTCTCCATCCTGAGGTTCTTGAGTGTCCCAGGTACACATGAAGACGAGAGGTGAAGGGCAGAGAGTTGATGCTGCAGCTATGCGACTCTCGACTGCGTTTCTAAGCAACTCTTTGACGCTGAGCTACCCGAAAACAGACGAAGGGACGAGTGACTATGGCGTAGCCAAGTCTTCACCTTTCTGTAGGTGTTTATTAAACATCTTTCGTGATTTTTGCTTTCTCCTGTCTAACTGTTCATGCACACCTGCTCACGTGCACGTGATACACATTTGGGAAGTGAGATTGTCTTAGAATATTAACAGCCACCAAACGTTCCTTCTCTGTAATGATGCTATATGATGATGTCGGCTAAACGGCATGGACACCACACTTTTAAGAGAGAGAGCTTAATACTTCAAAAAGAATTGCTACTCCGTGATTCCATTGAAGTAAAAGGACAATCGAGATATTAATTCTATATTAACTGTTTAAGAAGACCTCACTATTTTAGGTTTCTTCGCAGCTGACACTATAGGTGCTGCTATAAATAATCTTCCAAAGCCATCTAAACTGTCAGCCTCGTTTCCAAGAATGTTCAAGGTGATGGAGCTGCTTTATTCGTGTCATACTTATTTGAGGGATGTCAAGCCGACAACAATAGAGGCTTTCTTTCGCGTTTTTTTCGGTCGTTTGAATGTTGTGCTCGACGAAACAAAGCTTTCCACACGCCACTTTACCCAGAGGAGCAGCCAGCATCTGACATTTCCTTTCCTGGCAACAAATTCTTTTTCAGGAATGACAAGGAGACTTTAAAGTGACCTTTCAAAAACTTGACATCATTTGAAATTTGTTTTTTACTTTCTCTTCCTCCTGTTGGTACCTCAAGACCTTGAAAGGCAGGTAAAGGAATGAATCCTGGGGGCCCATCTGGACCATGGATCCCTTTTTTCCCCTTGACCTTTACCTCTGAACGTTTTGATGCCTGTAATCCCTCTCCGGAGGCTGGGCATCCTCCCTCAAGGCGACCTCTTTGTACATCGATTATTCTCTCCCCTTCTCCTTCTTCCTGGAGGTTGCTGCTCTGCACCTGTCCTTGACTTGCGCATCTGTGAAACATTCCTCACCTGTCCGAAGAGCACACGCCGCTGTCTCTGTCCCAGGCCGGGGTGCGAGTGGCTGCGCAGCCATTTTGTTCAGACTAGGGGAGGCAACTTTCATTGTCAGTTTAAAGACTTAGCAGAGTGCAAACTGTTTTGGTTGATTGGCTTTTTTTTGTTTTTGCTTTTTTTTTGTTTGTTTTTTTTTTGTTTTTTTTTGTTGTTTTTTTTTTTTTTTTTTTATTTATGTTTGCTTTGCTTCTTTCTTTCTTTACCTTTTTTTATTTTTACAAAATCACTGCTGAGGTCAGTACAAGATATTATTTTACGAATCCCTTCTGTTACTTAAATGTCATCAGACAATAGGTTTAAAAGAAACAAAATGTAGTTTTTCTCGACAACTGATAAAGGGCAAATGCCTTGTCAGTCTTTTTTTTATTTTTATTTTTTTATTTTTTTTTTTTTTTTTTTTTTTTTTATTTTTTTTTTTTTTTTTGTTAAGCGGACTGATGTCTCTGTTTAAAGCAAGTGTTGCTTTTCATTCTTTCAGTCACTCTTAATTTTAACATCACAATATGTAGAAAAATTTCGCAGCATAAAATCATTTAAAAAAACAAAATACAGCTCTCCTAGTTGCTGTAACTCTGACCACGTGACTGCTGTCACTTATTTGTGTGCATGGGGATGTTTGAAGTCCTACAGTTAGACAATGTAAGGAGGCTATTCACACGGACTGCTCGGAAATAAAATGTGAGATAGAACTCAGCCTAATTTTAAATCTTTGCACTGTGGTAAAACTTGAAAAGTATTCTTTAATGCAGCTGTTTAAAGAAACTTAATGGTACAGCTGTAGAAAAGTCAATTACCGAGTCTGGTCATTATTAAGTTTGAGAGCCTCTAAGCCTTGAATCTTTACGGCAACTAAAATATGCGTCCGTTAGGTATTTTATTCGTTTATTCCTCTTGTTTTCTTATTCGCTGTATTTATTCCTTTTACGTGCATTTATTTTTATTTTCTCTTTTTTTTTTTTTAATTTCACATTTCTGTGTATTTTAGTTCTTTGAATGTATTTTTATCAAGTACAAGCTCTTACGTTGCTGTGAAGTGCTCCTTTCTCTCCTTCCCGCACCTTCTTTATCCACCAAAAAATATTGTACTGTCTCAGGAACACATCTCCATCAAAACTCTTCACACACTCACAACATCACCATCTCCACTACCACAGTCGCTGAGGTCCCAGGCGTGTGTTCACTTGAAAAGCATCAGCCACACTCCCCGCCCGACGGTCGGTGTAAACAAATTGTAAACTACCGAACTTCAATCCCCTCTCCCTCCCTGTAAGAGCTATTTTTACCCAGAGGTAAATTTGACGACTAGGTGCGTGACAACATGATCGAGGGTTTGTTGTCGTTACAGTGTTGGTAGAATTCTCCCAAAAGAAGTTTATGCGTGCGTAAGTGCGTGTGTGCGTGTGAGAGAGAGAGAGACACTCTTTACCTCTATCCCATATCTTTCTCTCCATTCCCCCAACTCACAAGTCGCGGATTTACACTGAAATAAAGCGAGACATATTTTTGGTTACCTTCTGCAACAGCTGTGTGTGAGAGAGAGAAGAGAGAAAACTATTTTTGTCCTTTTTGTAGCTTTGGGTATCAGAAGTTCTGAAAGCGTTTCTTTGAAATTTCGTTTTTATTTCAAAAAAAAACATTAAAGCCTCGGATCCCTTTGGATTCATTCCATTTTGCCTTAGACATTTTAAATTTAGGAAGGTTTCTTTTTTGGTGTTGTTATCTTTGCCATGCCCTTGTATTCCACAAGAAAATTTTGTCATGGAGCTTTAGGTTTAAACCTGAAAAAAATGAGTTTTATTTTGTTTCGTATAAGTAAGCCAAGCATGCTCAGGCGACGCTCCGAATGGCCGAGATGTTGGCAGGTCCAGGCATCGCTGGCAAGTCTTGGTTCTCAGAAGGTACATAATGCTAACTGCATTTGTTGACCTAACCTGTCGCTCTCTCGGTGTTGACCTTTCGCTGAAAGGGTACGATCACACGACCATTCCACACACATCGCCGGCGTTTGCTTGCTTTCTTCTATTCTTCCCTCCACCACCACCCCACACACACACATCCAACCCCCACCTCATCCTGAACTCGTCATCTCCAGCGAGCTCAATGGTGACGTCACAACCCAAAGCTCGCGCGGGTTCAGCGTGGATGTGCGCGTGCGTAAACACGTTTGATGGTAAAGACGTCGCCATGTTTGTCGTCCGCCTTCCCGGCATCCCCTTGGCACTCGCGATGCGCATTTAGACCACGCATCCGGGAACGTGTTGATTCGCCACACAGATTAGCGGAGCCAGCGAATTTGCTTTCGCATGTTTTTTTGTTTTGTTTTTGGACATGCAAGGAGGAGGAGGAGGAGGGGAATAATGTTTTTTTTTTATTTGTGATGCGTCTGATGCTTTCAAGGGAAGGGTGCAGCAGCCAGCGAGAGGATAAAATAATTCGATTGGAAAGAAGGGAAGGGGTGCAACTGGGAGGTTGGGAATGTGGTGGAGAATCCAGGCTGCGTGGTTGCCCAAGATTTGGGATCAGGGTCAAGACCGCATAGACTTGTCAGAATCCATATCTCCCAGATAAACGATACTTCGCTACATGACGACGGTGGTGGTGGGGTGGAGGGGTTCAATGTGAGAGCAAACAAAAAAAAAAAAAAGGGACAACGACGAATGTTCGATCAGTTTGCAGATCAGGGAGCAAGTGTTTCAATGCACCGGAATGAACATTGCTATACAGCTCTTCTCAACATCTTCAGCGTTTCAATAATGCTGCTAACAATTTGTAGAGCCGGTTCAAGGGTTCAAATACTCGACAGTTCGGGAAACCTGCGCTGACCTTTCGCAACGCACTGCAAAACGTTAGCTTCCATTGTATGGCATTCACCTGTCAGCTGTTATTGTCCACGTGCACCCGTTCGCAAAGACACGTGATGAATGGCGCAAAGTGTAACACTGTAACTAGAATGTTCGATGTATAAAAAGTTGTTTTCAACCAAACCAAGAAGTTTACTGTAGTTAAAACGTAGTTATGTGAAATGTTGCTTAAAATTGAATACCCCCCGACAACTACAACCACCATTGGACTTTATACCAAACTGCCCTAACATTTCTCGCTGGCTGGAACGTGCCTCGGAATTACAAAAGACCTGAAGGCCTTCTTCGTGTCCTTATCTGTATGTATAACGTTTTCTCTGTGAAATCTTTATTCAGTTGAAAAAATAAATCAAAACAGAATGAAAGATCAAAACTGTTTAATCCATGAAGATATGATAAAGGTAAACCCTTGGAACTAGACAATATGTGCTCAGAACTCTGCTCTTCAGAAAACATCTGAATATTTGTAGTAAACAAAAGTCGATGGATTTCCCTGATTTGAAGCTGGCTTCCAGATTACACTGACAACAGAATCGGAAAATGTTTACCTCGTGAAATGAGATCATCTTTTTAAAAACTTGTTTGTTTTGGGTGCATTCCCTTAGTATTTTCAGTGTGCTTTTTGTATATTTGTGTTTGTTTGTTGTTTTTTTAGCAAGTGTGTGTGTTTCAGCTTCTCTCAGTGAATCAATACTTTTTTTTCAATGGCAGTAATATTCAATTATGTCAATAAGATTTTAGTGCTTGAGGTATTTTTATTTCTTTCAAATTTAATATTCATGAAGCAAGTGAAAAGCATCAATTGTCATTATCGGTGCATATACCATTTTCCAAAACCTTAAGCCCCGCACAGAGTTCGGTCAAGCACCGTTCTTGCAGTCGCTGTCGTAGATACACGTCAACAGAACGGCGTCGAACTTCAGAAGTCGTGGACAGCGCATGGTGTACTGGAAGAAGTGGCCTTGCAGTGCCTCCACACAGTAGAAAAACTGTCCGCAGGCTGTGGGATCAGCGAAAATTCCCTGGCCGAGCCGTTTGCAGTCCGTCGACGGGAAAACCATAACCGGCTTACTCATGGTATCTGCAAACAAGATGTTACAACATTTCTCTGGAAAAAAACTTTATCCATTTGGTTTGGTCTTTAGAGATACAGAACGGCCGGTTCAATTATGTTTTAAGCAAGAGTATTCACCATCGTTTTCCACCCTTTCCAAATTTGTCGGAATTCCGCCTCTCTCAGCAATGGCTGCGATTACAAACTTCACAACTTTTTCCAATCAAAGACCTTTCCAGTTATGCTGTGGGTTTTCGTTTGGTTTGCTTTTTTGTGTTGTTTTAGTGTTTTTATTTTTGATTTTGTTTTATTTTCCTCCCCCTATCTACACTTTTTAAACCCGCTTGTATTTTTTTTTTAACTCAGGGGAAGCAATGGCGTCAATTGTATTCACTTTGTTTCTGGAGAGGTTCTCTCCCTTGTTCCATGTTGCACCATTGGTCCTCAAGAAAAAGCTTTAACCTTGTGTCAAGAAGTGAACTCATAAAAATTATCTTTTTTGTCCGTAACAACGGCTGAGTAGCTGGTGGAGGATAATTTAAGTTCCCCAACGCAACACTCACCCATGGACGGTTGGTTAGCTGGGTAATGCGGTGTCTGTGGCTGAGGCGTCGGGTTAAGGATGTATGTGGAGGGTCGCGGGATATAGGGCTGGCGGGTGGTGAAGAGATTGAATGGAGGAGGAGTCGCAGTGAAGGGTATGAAAGGTACGAGGGGGCGAGGCGTGGTCACTGTCTGCCCCACGTAGCCTCCGTCCATCGTGGTTTTGATGGCGCGGAGGAGAGGGTAGGGTCCGTAGCCGCAGTGATTGCTGAAGTCGTCCATCTCGACTGACCACACGAATGCGCCGCCCAGGTCGTACCTGTTGATTATCTGCTGAACCTGCAAGCAAACGGACAAGAAAGCGAGTTAGAAGGTCGGTGGGTGGGTGAAAAGGAGGTGAGGACGAAGGTATAAATTATAAACAGTCGATATTAAAAAGTATTATTCTTTCCTTTAGAAAGACTGGCGTCTCACTTATGTAATAAACAAGTCTTTTTGTCCGCTTGCTTTTAATTTGACTCACCTGACGAAGACATTCTTCAGGCAAAACAAAAGTGTTGTTGGCATTTGTTTGTTTATATATATATATATTGCTCAGACAGACGCTGGTAAAGGTGCTATTCCTTCACTGTAATCACTTCACAAAATACAAAAAGGACCAGGTAGGAATTTCCAAAGTATCTCAAGAATTTGGGATCTTTCTCACGTGGTTATCGTCATGTAATTTTCAATATAATGTAGTTATAACTCACTTAATGTAATTCACTCGATGTATTCAATAATTTTCTTAATGAAGTGCAGGTATCCTATTATTCAGTTCCTAGAAATCTGTCGCTGTATATATATATGATTATACCTATTAGCATGATGACCAATACCTTGATGGTGATGCTGTCGACGTTGTCGTATCCTACCCACTGATCCCCTCCGTAGGCGTAGGGTACCTTCTGGTCCTCTATCCACACGCTCCGCCATCCGTGTCGCGCGAGGTTCTCGCACACCTGAATCACAGTCCTGTGTGTACTGATCACCTTTCTGTACTTAATGTATACTTCAGCACACTGCTGCTTCCCCGTCAATAAGCTATGACAAATTTGAAAAATCAGAAGAATTTATCTCTAAGAAAAAAGATTAAAGAAATATAGACAAACAACTGTAGAACCAGGAATTAGCGTGGATGTATTCTCCTTCCCCAGGCCTTTACTTTCTCAGTTTTAATCGGGTATATTTATAAATAAACAATAAATAAAATAAATGGAAAAAAAAATAAATAACGATAAATCAGGCTAACGAAAATCTGCAGTTTTTGACGTGAGTGAGTATCGATCCCTTGATCATCTGGTTCAGAGAATTTCTCAGAGAAAGCCGCTCACACCTCTATGGAATGTTACCTTTGTCATCTATGGTACACAAACTAGAAAATATTCATGATTTACATTCTTATTTGCGCAAGATTAATTTTTTTCTGCTTATTTTATGAAACATCATCTTGTGGAATTATTCTGGCAAAAATAATAAAAAAATGCATGCTTCAATGTTTACATTTTACTGAGAGTTATGCGTTGATTTGGGGTGGGGTTTTTTTTTTCTTTGGTTTTTTTTTGTTTGTTGGTCAGGGACATAATGGGTTGTAACGAGGCCAGATGAATTTACAACAGCAGACGCTAACAAACTAAATACGGAAGTGGCTCATCTGTCAACAGACAAAGAAAGGAAATTACTCATCTGTCAGCAGCGAGGCAGACGAAAAAAATGAATGAGTCTGCTTTTTAACCGAGACAAATTTCCAGTTACTTTTCTTTTTACCTTTCAGTGAACTTGGTTTCAGGCTATAGTCTGATTATTTGAATTTAGATGAATAGATGGGTGGATGGACAGATTGAGAAAGGGGGATGATGAGAGTTAATGAGAGAGAGAGATTTAAAAAAAAGAGAGAAAGGCCACAAAAATTAAGAGAGAAAAGCCGTTTTCTTGAACTTTGAACCCACACCGTCTCGCAAACGTCCTAAACAAACAATTGTCTAATATGTGTGACTGCTTCAAATTCAGTTACTTAGTTACTTGCTTCTAATTTTCTCCACCTACCTAACCTCTCACGTAGTTTCTTTGTTATGACAGTTGCACTTCAGCCGGTGTGAAGACAAAGAAAATGCGACCTTCATGCACTGTCGCTTATTACTAAGTTATGGCAGACTCTGCTCGCCACGATCCATTCCTGTCTCTTGTGGCATGTAGAGACAACAGTAGGTTACTTTCCACACGTCCACGTGACTAATTAATGTTCCTAGAGTACACAACGAGTTCTTTGATGCCTGGGTTTATTCATAGACACAAAGGCCCGCCATTGGCTGTCGTTTACCCTCACGACATTAGGGAGATTGAAAATGTTTTTCTCCAGTAAAGAATGCTATTTTCATAATTCAAAAAAAAAACTCTAACACCAAATTGTAGAGACATTGAAAAATGTTAGTTGACATAGAGATATTAGAATCATTCAAAGGCATTTAAGATTTGGCTACATACCTTTGACTCGGTTCACACTTTGATACCATTTCTACATTTTCATATTTTAGCCGTAAAACTGATTCTTTTGCGACCATCACGCCAAATTTACTAGTGATTTTAGTCTTCAGTAATTAAGGCTGTGATAAGAATTTTTATACTGCCTCTATATGCACATTTTTTAAAGTAAATAGTCCGATATTCTGCGGTGTGTCCGCTTATGGAAGTTTTATAAGCTAGCGAGGATGCATTTTTTCCTAATACAGTGATACCTCGGTTCTCGAACGCCTTGGTTTTCGACCAAATCGGTATTCGACCAGGAAATTCGAGAAAATTTTCTTGGAATCCGAACAAATATTTCTCGAAATCCGAACGTCCGAGATGAGCCGAGTTGAGCCGAATGGCGTTCGTATACAGATCTCTGATTCAGTGAGTGTGAGTGCAGAGAGAGAGATGACCCAACACAAGCATGACAAATTCTTCCGTAAGAAATCTGCAGAGCAAGATTCTGGGCCATAAATGAAACACAATTACTGTATGAGACTCATGTTTTTCTACATATTATAACAAATTAGAACGAATTAATCCAGTTTCCATTATTTCCTATGCTCTACACCCCGAATATTGGTGAATTGTCTCCTTCTTTCGAGATAAAAGCATAAATCCACGCAATATCCAGAAAGAAGTCAAGCCACTGACGTCACGTTTGTCCACAACCTAATCCCAGCTTTCCCATTGGCTTGGTGATGTTTGTTGGTGTTTATCTCGAGAACCGAAAAGAAAGTATTCACTACGTAAATAGTATTTTTCACTTTGTAATCCATTAGATAAAAATTCGACCCCAGTAGTCCTTTAAGCAATGCCATGCTATTTTTCCTGTGTCTGTGTCTCAAGGATTTGCAATGTCAACTGTGTTTACGTTGCTCTCCTCACCTGTCGCTGGTATTTCGCAGAATGTTTCAGGGCTTAAGGCCAAACAAAGGACAGTGTCTCTATATTTGCTAGAATTAATTGTGTATCGTTTTGTCCTTGAAGGCTCCTGTGGACTGAAACTTTTATTATTCTTTTGCAACTTTATTACACAACCTTGAATATTTTTGTATGAACTTGCAAAACATGTTCACAAACAGTGATGTCACAAGAATGTGTAAAAACATCAACACTTAATATTTATAACAATCTACATCAAACAGGCCAAGTGTCATTCCTTAATTTAATAATAGTAATTCTAAACCCACAATTACAAGATACCTAGAATACTGATGATGGTTACCTCTGCAGTAACATACTGGTGACAAATGCAGCAGTTAAAAGATCTTTGTAATGACATACGAACACAAACTGCTTGCGTGATGTCAATAAAATATCCCATATCATGCCACACTGACCTCGTAAAATGCCATGATGCCATACTCCTGGGTGTACTGAGCCCCTCGTCCACCTCCATAAGCGGGCGCCATTAAGCCGTTGATGGCGGGGTTGACCAAGGTGTAGGTCATGCCGTAGGTGGCCAGTCCCAGGATCAGTTTCTCCCTTGGGGCGCCTTGAGAAAGCCAGTACTGGGTTGTCCAGTTCTGTGCACATCATCCAGAACTGAAAGGTCTCTCATGGGGTACCATACGGTGATTTCCTTTTTGTGTACAGGTTGTGTCATTATTGTTGTTCTGTTTGCTTGCTGGCATGGGTTGGTTGGTTGGTTGGTTGGTTGGTTGGTTGGTTGGCTGGTTGTTTGTTATACAAGTCGACAATAGGTTGGCAAACTTAAGAGTTGAAATCATAGTCCATGATATGTAATCTTATCACCTCAGATATATCTTTCAATGTATGTGTACATGAATGTATTATATACCTATGTGGAGAGCAGACTTTACAATTTTAAAATTCCAGCATTTAGACACTTCTTGACCCGGGCAAAGTGCCGAAGTGTTAAACATTTGAAGTGTCCCAAAGTCCCATTGTATCGGCAAGTGTATTTACAAACAAATTTGGATTTAGTCAGCGTGTTGGCCAAAGTTCTAATGTTTCAAACTTTTGTTCCCAGAACCGTTGGTTTCCTATTACTTTTGTCCACAACTTTGCCAATCTTGATCAAACATTAAGAATCATATGTGTGGAGTACATGTGGATGTGCATTAGCTTATGAGTATACCCAACTTTGCTTTATGTGTTCTCTCTAGTCACATGACATCCATCTGGCTACGTTCTTCTCAAGGTACCTCTAAACTTTAAAACTGTTGTCATATCTACCATGTCACTTGTCGTTTGGGGATTTGCAAAAGGCTTTCTCTTGGTATGTGGATTTGTTCTCGTCTCGTCTCGTCTCTCAAATAACATGCTGTACTTGTCAGCCATCAGAAGCCACAAAAGTGGACAGAGCTAGGACACTGACCATACACAGCTCCCGTCTGTCGCCCTGGTCGAGGTAACTGGCCCACACTGCGCTTGGGTGACCTGTCTTGTTCTCCCATGACCCGTGATAGTTGTAAGTCATCAACAGCATGTAGTCAGGGTACCTGCAAACAACAACACTTTCTAAATCTATGACTCAAAGAATTGACTCACCGACCAATCAAATCGACTGGAAAGACGATAAAGTGGTTAACGAAACTGAAAAAATGGTGGTGGTGGGGTGGTTGGTGGTTGGTGGTGGTGGTTGGTTGGTGTTGGCGGTGGTGGTGGTGGTGGTGGTGGTGGTGGTGGTGGTGGTGGTGGTGGTGGTGGTGTGGTGGTGGTGTGCAGCAACAACATCAGCCTGCTGCACTCACTTGGCAATCTCCCTCGTCTCGTATCCCTGGTCGATGTAGTAGCTCCCTGCTGCTGTGGCCAGGGTCAGGATCAGCTTCTCTCGCCCTGTCTGAATAGCCTCCCTTGTGAACTCTTCTTGCAGAGTCTGAAACAAGGAGCAAAAGGCACTTATTTATGGAGTTCATATTTACTTGTTCCATGCGGTAAGGGAGTCGATTGACAGTTAGTCTAAAGCCTTGGCAAGTGATCATCTTCACTCATCAGCTCGCGATGTTGGAGCTACACGTGGCCTGTCCTCGCTGACGAGAGCTAAACAGTCACCTGCAACTCCCTGCCTGATGCCAGGTTGGAGCTTGTGCGTTACCTGCCCCCCGTGAAAGAATTCCACACACACAGAACCAAAGTAGTTGCGAAACCGTTAATTAAAACCAAGAGGATGACATTGCGAAAGAGGAAAGGACTCCTGGAAAAAATGGCCGAGTGGTGTGCACGTGTTTGTTTTGGGATTTCAGTCCAAACTTTGCAAGCATCCTTTTCAAAAAATAGTACAAATATGCTAATTAGTTTGTCCGGCATGTGACCCAACTTTACTACTCCTCCTTTCGAAAGAATCGTGGTTTTTTTTTCCTAAAGTAAAGGGGTGGTAGCTGGGGACACGTTGGAGGGAGGATCCTTTAAAGGCTCGAAAACATGTTGGTATATGACTCTTGGGTCAAGAACATTGTGAAAAAAAAATATCTTTTTTTGTCAGATCTCTTTGTCTTTTTGTCTTCGGCTTCTGCTCTTTCTCTCTCTTTGTCTCTCTCTCGCTCTCTCACTCCATATACAGCGAACCAGTAATAACAAATTTGTTGATACATCAGAGCGTTAATTACATGTATGCTCTGTTTTCAACAGAAATTTTGTTGAAACGCATGTACAGCGAGAGAAAATATGTTTATAGACAGATACAGCTCAGTCATAACGAGTAGTGTAAACAACAATGAAGAGCTTGATGCCTCGCGCAGACGACGAATCACGTGACCTAAGGCACGCACTGTTTTAAGCAAGACAAATATGGACGCATTTTTGACCAACTTAAACTTTTTTTACGATTGAAAAAAACTTGGACAAATGTTCTTCATATTTGTTAAGTTAAAAACGGCCTTTGCGCAGTTTGGAACATTAGGCAAAAGAGAAACAAAGACGGAAGGAAAAAAAGAAAAAAAGACTGCGAAAAGGAAGACGAAGAAAAAAAAAGTAGTTGGGATAAGTAGGCTGAGAGCGGAAAGGGTTGGGAAAGAAAAAGATCGTCACACAAAAAGAAAACGGGAGACTAGTGGTAAGTATCACCCAACATCAAATCCTCCCTGTTGTTACCGACCTTTCAATGTTGTAAGTACAAGCCTTTGCCGCGCACCTCCCACCCATGTTTGTTCAGCCCCTGCCCCTTGCCCCTTTCTTCCGCTTTGGTGCGAATCACGATCTGGCCGGTAAAGGCCAGGCACGCACGTCACTTCCGTCGTCTCCTGAGGTCGCACGATGTTTCCTGCCTCCTCACCAACGAAGACAAACAAAAAGCACTGCTGCATCTCCTACCCGACCAACAGTCACTCAGGCCTCCCCTACCCCATCTTTGCACTGGCCTACCCGTTTCTGCTTCGCATCTGTCGGTGAAGTTGGCTGAAGGATGGCGAAGACTGATCCTTCAAGTGTCACTGGATAATTGACCGAAGCTGAGTGCCGCAAGACAAGGAGATAGAGATGGGTTACCAAACAGATGCGAGTGTGCAGAATGACCCAAAAAACTACAAGAATTCATTTTTTTTTATTTTTTCATGTATGAATTTCCCAAATCAAAAGTTGCAGTCTTTTTAAACAAACAACTCACTCCGCTTATTTCCTTTCGTACCTGTGAAACTGTCTTCTTTGGACAAATTTCAAATTAGCCACATTTTGTCTATTGAATTCAATGCAAAATAAACAATGTTTAGCTCATCAGATACAACTATCACTCGATTGCTCTCCTAAAAGAGAATGGACAAATATGCAAATGTCAGGCCAGCAAAGACATCTATGGCCTCAGAAAGGGTGAAACTGTTTGTACGGATGTAACCCTTCA
Source organism: Pomacea canaliculata (assembly GCF_003073045.1). Lineage (NCBI taxonomy): Eukaryota > Metazoa > Mollusca > Gastropoda > Architaenioglossa > Ampullariidae > Pomacea > Pomacea canaliculata. Next base: position 25,994,032 of record NC_037593.1, read on the forward strand.
CAACGTTTAGAAGAAGAGGCGATTACTTATACAGCAGACACCGTTTAAAATGTTATCTTTCAGAAGCAAAACTGTGAATAAAACAGAAAGCAGGAAACTGACTCTCAATACAAACATCCGGGACAACTTGAAAATCGTGAGAGTGGAATCTATAGACAGTATCAAAAAAACAGAAATTTGCAAAAGATAGTAAATGAAGAAAAATAAAGGAGGAAGAATAAGACGAGGAAGATGATGATGACGATGTACGAAAAGAATAAAACAAAATAAACACATGTATTTATAAATATAGACTAAAAATAAACCTAAAAAAACCCTGACCACCACACTATAATGTTTTCACGTGCTGACGAAGCTAACGAACTAACGGAAGGGTTCTGGTTCACCAAAGCCTCGTTTTGAGCTTCGTGAAAGCCTTTTCAAAACAAGATCCGCTTTCCCAGTAGGTAAGACATGTTTTCTAAAAGCTTATTCTGTCCCGTGCACTGACTTGCCATCGTCGCCATTTAGTGTCTGACAATTATCCGGGCGTTGACTCATTATCCGTCAAGCGTTGGCTTCAGCAGGTTAACAATTTCTTGTCCAGAACCACCGAGCACCGAGCGGCGCATCCTTTTGAGGGGTTCGCGTGCACACGTGCACGTGTTTGCCAAGAGGGTGAGAGTTATCCCGCTTTTATTGCAGAAACGGATGTGTCAGGTCCTGTGGCGAGGTGGCAGTAAATACACCCAATCCCTCGGTTTACGAACTCTCGATTTACGACATTTCGATTTCGATGATTGAAGAACCTATTGGATTTGAACTTGTTGAGATTGATGTGGATTTGTTGAGCATAGAGATAATATTTTTTAACTTGCACTCTGACAGATTGTAACATCACTTCTAGGGACAAAAAAGATTATACGAGAAAGCGCAATTCTATGCCTCCTCCCGTCCTCTTTCGATGATTCGTTGATTCGCTCACACATCTAGTATAAGCATGGCATGACTTCACTCGCTAGGTAGTGTATTTCACTCCAGGTGGTAAAAGCTTTCATAAGCTCACAAGTTTGTTCGTCCTTAAATGGTCTAACCATGGCTTTCTATTTGCCAAGTGGTGTAGTCATGGCATCAGTCCTCTGTATGTTCTCTTACCTTCAGAAGCAATGTAAACAACGGCCTGTCATCTGGAGTACTCCCACGCACTCCCGGAAACTCCCAATCCATGTCCATGCCGTCCATATTATGTGACCTTTGAACCATATGCTAAGGTAATTACAAACAAGTACATTGAACTCGAAATCCCAGAAAGGGTTTTAAAAAAATCATGAAAACTAAGAATGTAACTGGATATAAGTTGTTTCATGCATGGCAGCACCTTTGTCAAACACCTTAAGAAATACTACCAAGATTAAAGCCATGGAAAAAAATCATTTTTTTTTTTTCAGGCTCAGAATAGTCACAGTAGAATGTTTTATATGTTTAATTACTGTTATATAAAAATAGATAATGGTAAACAAATGGTCGATTTGTTGTTATAGTTACCTGAGAAAGCGAATAACGTTGTTGGTGAATTGTCGTATGGTACTGGCAGACTGAATGATCGGGAGGAAGGGCTTTCGACCCGATGACCCAGCCCCCGATGGCCAGCAGAACACGGAGTCTAGGATTTTTCTTCTTCAGCGCCACCGTCCTCTGGTAGAGGCCTGGACCTCCTAAACACGACAGTCAACAAGTGGTTTAACGGGACAGGAAGTGACCTCAGTCTTACAGAGGTCTCGCCACCGAGCTGGGAATGGATGACAAAAGAAGAAACAGTAGGTCGGTACCTGAGTAGTCCACCAGATCCCTGGCTCCAACCGCCTGCACGTCCAGACCGTTGGGCTGGAAAAATGCGAAGATCACGTGGGTACACAAGGTCGGGTCGATGTTTTCGGGTAGGAATCTACCCACCGAAAGGCGGTATTGCGCATCACTGCTGTAATAACAGAACATCTTCTTCTCGCCTGTAATGTGAAAGAACCGATAAGGCAAAAATGAGTGAGGAAAGAAGATAGGTAAGTATGAAAGGTAACTCTTCTCTCCCATCTTCGCCCCTCTTTCTATCAATCTCTTTATTGATTTGTCTATCGATCTATCTGTGATGCTAATTGTCACTTATTCCCTTAGAGACGGAGTTCTGTCCGTTGTGTAATAATGTGTAATTATGCAAAAGAGAGAGTTAATGTTGGATATAAATGTATGTGTAAACATTATTATTTATTATATATGTATATTATGCACACCGTTTTCCTTTATAAACTATGTTCCTGTTTCGCAAACCATGTTTCAACAACACCATGACTATAATCTTTCTCCCCCTTCTCAAGAACATATGTCAAAGGTCTGAGCACAATATGTCTGAGTCTCTCTTCCTCTCTCTTCTCTCGCTCTCTGTGGAAGTGGATATGTGAGGGGTATGGTGCACTGGTGCCTGAACTCGCAGTGGTTCGATGCTTGTGTTTACCCTTACTTTTTTCCAACACCCTCCTTTCTCTTTTTTACTGTCTCTCTGTATCTCTTCTCGCTTGCCTTTTATAACTCTTTTTTTCTCTGCATGGCTCTCTTTCTTCCCTCCCCCTTCTCTCTCTCTCACACACATACACACAAACACGCACACAGAAACACACACACACAACGAGGAGCTTATAAACAAACACGACTAATTCTTGAAGTATTTTTTTAAAGAAAACAATGATGGAACTCACCATGAGCACTGCTCGTCGCGACCACAAGGAATACTGTAACCTAGACAATAACAATAAAATGTATTGAAGCAGACTTTCTGAAAACGTGCTGTTAATGTAGACGTTGAATAATTTGTGACAAATGTCTGCTTGTGAAATTTTTTTTAAAAAAAACCTTCCACAAACGTAGCAAATAGAGTGACATAAGTTGTAGAAGTTGTAGCAATACAAAAATACTCCATAATGATGTGAAAATGGGAGAAATAAAGTAAAACAGTATCACCATGCTCAACTAATGACAGGAAAGCGGTAAAATATTAATCAAGCTTCACAAATACGAGAAAATGATTTCTAGCAGCAAAGGGCACACCATACAGAGATTCAATGTCCGAGGTAGCATTGAAAGTGGACTGTAATGAAGAGTGATGTGAAGTGCGAGGACAGTGACGGCAGGACGATAATAGGAAGTGAAACAAAGAAGACAAGCAAAAAGACACGGCGCAAGAGAAAACATTAAAAACCGGAGAAAGCTGTTGTTTCGCTTGACCTCACGTTGTGGACGTGCACGATCATGCCAAGAGGCCTGCATTCCCAAAGCTGGTTGGCATTCGTCATTCTCATCCTCCCTGTTCGTCTGAGGTGCGATTCACACAGACGAAGGTGGTCGACAAAGAGATATGAGCCTCCATTTTTAAAAAAGGAAAATCGATGTGATTTCAAAGTTTATTTTGAACCAAACCTTCGTCTTAAGCTCAAATGTTTGTCCTAGAACTTGCTTTCATTGAGGATAAAAGATGATATAACCTAAATCTTATTAAGCGAAACAAAAATTATATTTTCTTACGAGTAGTAAGACTAGTTGACGTACATCTGTTTCAATCGACTTTGTCGCACCGTGTGAGTGCAGCTTTAGCTCCATGTCATGCACGAACTTTGAGTAATGAATCGTTAACTGTCCTTGTGACAATTATAACAACTGTGTGAAGACTTGTTTGTCAACGTCAGGAGGCTCTCAGAGCCCTTCACCCTCGACAAAGACGAAAGGCTGGACGAGATGACCATGTTCTCATGACTGTACTTGACAAAATTATTTCTCCGTCGTCGACAATATTGCTTATGTAACAATAAAAGTATTTATGTTTCGCAACAGTCATTGTGAGCTTGTGGTTGAATGGGGTAGAAGAGGCTGGTCGACTCCAATAAGGGTGTTGTTCATCTTTTTGGTACATCGGGTTGTACCAGCTTCAGTATCCGTTGTTTGGTTTGGTCGTCAAATGATGATGACTTCATTCGGCGGTGGTGGTGGTGGTAGAAGTAGTGGTAATCATTTTTGGTAGCGGCAGTAGAAAAAACAAATAACGTTGCAAAAAAAGATTGACAGCAATAAAAAGAAATAAAAAATAAGAGGGATAAAAAGAAGCAATAGTTAGTTGGAGTAAAGGACCAAGAGGAAAGGTACTTTTTTTTTTACTTCTTTTCTCTCTCTCCCCATCATGAGCACTGAGTTCTGAGTTCAGTTGCACTGAGGCTGCCGTGCAGACGACAAACGAGGAAGTTTGACTTCCGCCGTCTGTCCATCCACACAGCCATCCGAATACTCATCCCTCTCGGTCCTGCACTTCTCGTAAGACCGTGGGAGCGTTCGCAATATCAAAAAAACGTTTGACCTTTGCGCAACAAACACTCGTTCGTATACTTAGAAGAAAAGCAAATCGCCCTCGCGATGTAATTGCATGCTCAACGGGACTTTGCGATGAGGTATAACTCGTCTGCTTGTTCATTTTCTCCTCTCTGTTTATTGTGTGTGTGTCTTTCCTTTCCTCGTGATGCTCTTAAGGGTGAGATGTCATAGGCTAAGTCAAGTTTCACTTACTGTGAGGCTTCCTGTCTAAATATATTCGCTGATACTTGCAAAAAAAGAAAAGCAGATTCAGTAAAATAAAATGTAGACACCTGCGGTATTGTTTAGATAATAAGTTTCTCACTGTTTAAGACATTTTTATCAAAGACTATCACTACATTTGATAACAAAATTTCGTTACAAATTCGTCTTGCAATCATATAATCCTGTTTTTCCATCTTTCTTCATCTTTCTTCTTCTATTGCTGCTGCTTCATTATCTTAAAGTCACGAACATCACTTTTATTTTTGTCCCTTGGATCACCCCAGTCAAGCTAAAAACATTCATCAAGATGTCAGATTTGCAATAAATATGTCAACGTGGTGTGAATGCTTATGAACAGAGTACAAGCTTTAATTAGCTTCAACTAGCTTGTGTGAAACTGCTTTTCCAAAAATAAAACCCAACCCGAAAATAAACCTTAAAATGACTTTTTGGGAATGCTCGGTGATATAAGGTCTACCCTAAATATGTCCTAATTAGGATCGTCAACCAGACGGATTTCGATCTTCCTGTGAAACCCACGATGGACTTATTAAATTAGGAAGTAATGATATTAATACATAAATAAATTAACATTAATGCTTAACATAAATGATAATATAAATTACAACGGACAATGGTTCAAAGAGAAATGGAATCTCAGAAATTCGGGGTTTTGAGAGTTATGACGATGTTCCAAAAGAAGATGGCATGATAATTAAAATAAATGTAAATTTTTAACTGAAAAAAGAGGACGTCCCCTAAAAATAATTCTTATTCTTCTTTTGGAGCAAAAATTAATATATGATCTGGATTTATTTTCGGGGGAAAGGGATAGCAGATGACTTGGAGATTGCTGTCAGACTACCGAGTTCTGTGTGTATTATCGAATTATTAAATTCTTTCGTATTACTTAGTTCTGTCAGATTATTGACTTTCCTTAGATAAATTTTTTTTTAGTCGGTTCTTCCGCAAGATTTTTTTTCCGGAAAAAACTGTCCTTACCAGGAAGCAGCCTCGGACCATCATGGTGATCACCAGTTCCACTAATCAAGGGCCCCCGTCCTTTCAGACGACGCTGATCGGCCGTTGCAAGCTGGAGGTAATGAGCTGGGCTGGCGGCTACCCTCCTGTCTAGTAATACCCGCCGGCCATCTGCCGTGTTGCCAGGAGGCTGTCAGGTCCTCCTCCTCCCTTCAATACCCGGCTATTTGTTCATCACGAGCTCAGCCACTGGGCGCTGATGACGGGCTCGAGGGTGATGTTCTCGTTGTTGTGAGTGTCAAAGACGTTGACCTGTTTGTGACGTCAGGCAACGTTGCCGTCATCCTAGATGTTCAACCTGTACGTGACGTCATGTCAGTTACGTTGCTAGATGGAGTTGGCCCCATGTGTGTGTTTGTGTGTGTGTGAAAGCTGCAGTTTGACAGTTCCATTATGTTCGTCACTGTGTGACGTCAAAAGCTCGTGCTGCCATCTTTGAGGTCGTTGGTCTATGTGTGTGACGTCAAAAGCTCGTGCTGTCATCTTTGATGTCGTTGGCCTATATGTGTGACGTCTATCTCTATTACGTCAGCCTATGTTTGACGTCAAAATAATCCACAGCTGTCCATGATGCCAGAATCAGCAGTGTCAAAACTATGGCATCACCTTCTCCATTCTCTTTTTAAATTTTTTTTCATTGGATGTTGGCAGTGTGTACCAACAGCTTTATCTCACAATACAAATTGTTTATTGGTCACAAAACCCGATATTGTGTCAAATAAAATTATGTTTCTTTGCTATTCTCAACGTATTTTTGTTCCTACTTTTTTTTTTTTTGAAGAAGCAAATGACTGTACCTTTTATTTATGTAGCCTTTATTTAATCACTTGCTGCCAATAAAGCCTTTTAATTCTTTGACTTGCCTAACGAAGAATGTTAAGGAACCAGAGAAAAACATCTGTCAAAGAAACTTTGTTGTTTTCTTCCATTTCTCAGGATTAAAACGCTCCAAGATACGGGTATGGGTGAAGCAGGCTGAACTGCCCGGGTTGCTTCATGTCGGTCGGAGCGAGAAAAAGGCGGCTGAGTTTGCTTCGGCGGGTGGGCAAGGTTTTTGTCGCCGTCTGATGTAGGTAAAGATGCGAGTGAAAGGTTGAACAGCCGCAAACCCACCTGTACGATGCCGGGTGTACGGCATGCGTGCCCTCCTACCCCTTCAACATACCTTCTCTCCCTCCCCATGTCCCCCATGGTGTTAAAGGTCCCAGTTTCACATTTGATTGAGTTGAAAGATTCAGTATTGCCTTTCACGCGCTGCCCTCATCAGCGTTCATTTATGGCGGAATTGTGAACGTTCACAGTAATTTCAGGTGTTAGATTTCAAGTTTAGGTTTGTATATAACTAGGGAAAATGGAATCAAAGAATAATTAGCACCAAACAGAACGAAAGTAATAAAAGACAAACTAAGAAAATGATTGTCACACCAACAAAAAAGAAGAAGGAATCTGAAATGTTTATTCACGTGTCCTGTGAATGACATGCATGACAATAGACGTGTGACTGCAAACAAAATCTCTTTGAGTGTCTTTAAAGGTCTAGTGGGGTGCAACGTTTTTTCTAATGATTGGATTACCACAAAATAAGGTTTCCTAAAATCTGGGTGCGTACACCCTTCTCTAAGGTACATGCAAGGTACTTACACAGAAAGACGTCAACAAAACTGGCGAAAAAAATTGTTCATGGATACGTTTTCGTTGTTAAGACCGCAGCCAATGGGAAAGCTGGTAGCATCTGACGTATCAATGAGCGACTTTTGGCTGGAAATGGGGGACAACTTTGTAAGTGGCGCGGGTGGATAAGACCACAGAAAGTGCGCTTCTGTTTGTTTAGGTCTCTAACGTTTAGCAGGTCCTTTTAGTGACCTGTGGGATTACTCCCCTCGGTTTCCCTCCAAATAGTTCTCACTAAGCGTACAAACATGACGTCACGGTTTTGAAACCTTTTCGTGCATTGCGATGCTTGTAACGTCTGCCTTGTGTGTATGTATTTACTCAGATGTCGGGAAAATAAGTGTAGTACCTTCTTCCGCTGAACATTACCTAATTATCAAAGCGCACTTTCCACCCTACTAGTCCTTTAAACAAGTGGTCCACACTCCTTACCTCGGTCGCTGGGGCTGAATGGTCAGCATGTGGAAAGAGGTTCAGTCGTGCTCGTGCTAACTTCTCCCTGACTAGAAGTGTCTGTCCATGCTAGTCTTCTCGTCTCATCCTGCAAGGGTCAGAGGCCGAGCACGCAGTCCTCGTCACGTGACAGCAATGGCAGGCCTAGAATGCCCCTATACTCGGATAGTACCACTGGCAGTCGCTAAAAATCACGGTGGTCTTTGATTGTCTACTGTTGCTTGCTTTTCTTCAACTTTCGTTTACTAACGATGGCTCGTCAGCTCATAGTCGGCTGAGCGATGGTCGAGAGCATCATACTTTCTCCTCCCCATCTCTCTCTCTCCTTCCTTCTTTTAAATCACTGTCTTCTCTTCTTCGCCGTTCTTTCTATCATCCTTTGTCATCTTTTCTCCTGCATGTCATATTTCTTTCTTTTCTCTTTATATTTCTCTCTCTTTAATCCCTATTTCCATTTTCTCGTCTGTGCCCCTAAATTTTATTTTTTACCCCTTTTCTCTCTAATCCCTCATCTTGTTTTTCCATTCTCTCTCATTTTTCTCTTTCCTCCTTCCCACATTTATCTGTAATTACTTCCTCAATATCTTTCTGGTGTTACTCTCTGTTTCTTTTTTTTCTTTCTCTCTTTCTTTCGCTCTACGCATCTTTTCTATATTTTTTTCTCTCTAACTTTTCTATTCCTTCCTTTGTGTTTCGCTTTTTTTTCCTCCTCTATCTCTCTCTGGCTCTTTGTCTACCTGTTTTTTTATCTCTCCCCCGTGTCCCCTCCCTCTGTTGGCATCTTTGCCCGTTAGAGTCTCTGCACCTGTTTCAGGAACAATGCGACCCTTTGAGGAGGAGACACAGACATATCGGTGGAAAAAACATTGAAGACATTCATATTGTTGCTTGTCACGCAGTTGAAAATTATAATTCGAGGCAACTGGACATGATTACTTGTTTTCTTTCCTAGTGTGACACGTGACATAATAAATGTTGTTTAGCGGAAACGCAGACGAGGCAAAATTTTGTACCTCCAGTGTCTTTGTTTTGGTAGGAGGGAAGGTGGTGGGACTAGACAGCTTCCCTTTTTTTACACAGGGTCATGAACTTTCACCACGAACTTATATTACACGTCCGTGCTTCCACCACGTGCACCAGTTCATTGTCCACCTCCTTTTTTTTAATAAAGAAAATTGCGGAATGTGAAATGTCTTATGTCTGTTGTTGTGGTTTTAAACGTATGATATATTGAAGAAAAGCTGTCAGAAGACTTATTTTATTCAATACGTAATTAATGTGCAGTGTGTTTGTGTGTTTGTGGTGAGAGAGAGAGAAGAGCAGGAGTTATCAATTAGAATGTTGGTGTATATAATGTCCGACACCGGCTTAGATTAATGGATTTTGATAAGTTGATTTTGCTCTTGTTGTTTTTTTTTTTTTTTTTTTTTTGTTTTTTTTGTTTTTTTTGTTTTTTTTTTGTTTTTTGTTTTTTTTTATTTTTTTTTATTTATTTATTTATTTTGCTAATTATATTAATTTTGTTTCCTGAAGCTGTCAAGTTGTACAATATGCAAAGGATAGTCTTGATCAGTACTGTGGGAAAGAAAGATGGATTTATGGCGGAATGATTTCTTCTTTTGCAAGTGCTTTTGAATACATAGTAACCTCAAGTACTAAACCCCATTTCTATAAATCCGTGCAATTTTTTAGAAATAAATTAAGGTTACATAAATAGTAATCCCATAGGAATATATATAAATGCTTGTTGTAATCACATAGTTTTAAAGTGTTGTACTTCCTCGCCTGAACTGCTTGTTGAAATTATATGTTTGAAATTGTTGTTCTAGTTGCATGATTATTCACACTAATATATAATGTGAGAGACAATAATCTATCAAGTAAAGAATTTGTTTTCGTATTATCTTTTTTCAAGAAAGTATTTTACTTTCGCAGGAAACGCAGTAACAGAAAAACAACAAAATAATATCAAAAAAAAAAAAAAGAAAGACCGGAAGTTATTTTTGTCCTGAGTTGTTGCTCTTGGGCTTTTTGGTCGTGGTTGCTAAATTTCGGACATAAGGAGGGAGGGGGTATATTTTCCTCCCAATGAAAAATCTGCTCTCGCTTGACGTCAGCTGAATTCCGTTACTCACTCCTGCAGGTCAAGGCACAGGTGTGACACACGAGTCCAGACAGACAAACCCGTGATGTCGTCTGGCATTAGTCCTCAGAGGCAGTGATGCAATGGACAGTAAATCTCGTATTTTCTTCGACTAAGAAGAAGTGGGGGGATGAGGGCGTGGCCTACGTCAGACCGTAGTAACAGACGTAGCCTTCCCCCCTTCCCCAACAACAACACTCCATCCTTGCCTCCCCCTGTGGGTCCGAGGACGTAAAAAGCTCGACTGGCTCTCACAGTCTCACAGGGAGCAGACACTTCCTTCTGAGTTTTCTCTCCTTCTCCTAATCTCTTCTTCCCTTTCTTCCTCTCTATCTCTCGTTCTTTTCCTCTTGTTCTCAGGTTCCGCCTCTACCGTTGTGTTTGAGACGTCGTCTTCGTCGTCGATGATGTTGGCAGCCAAGGTGTTTCGTCGTTGCAGTGACGCTGGGTGTCGCTGCAGCACTTGCTGCACCAACAGCCCCAGCTCCGGAGACACGGCACCTGCCAAAGCCTCTTGCGACGAAATCAGGTATGACTAGTTTCTGCTTATTTTTCTTTCCTTCTTTCTTTGATATTTTGTTTTATGAAGAGAGATTTGGGGAGGTAAGTGATCGATTTCTTAAAAATTATATTTACTTCGAAGTTATTTCCCAAAAAAAGCAATTTATTGTTTTTAAAAAAGGTTTTGTCCTCATATTGCAGATTATTTTTTGTGTTAAAATTACCTACAGATAGTGAGGGCTTACATTGAGTTTTGCGCACAATTTTAATCTTTTTCTTTGCGTGTCTATTTACTAATCTATTTTTATTTATTTTTCTTGTTTTCTTTCTGGTTGCTTGGTTACTTAGCCAGCTTTGTAGCGGAATTGTCTCTCCTGCTGGAAAGCAGGAAGCTTTCAGCCAGTCAGAGTGCACTAACAATGTATTTTGTCGCCCACGGTCTAGCCAGCAAGGTCAACAAAAATTAGGCGAAGAGACATCCCTCTCTCAATCTAAGTAAAACAGAGCACGCATAAAAGTGGAAAAAAATGTTTTACAAAAATCGAACCAATAACTTACGTTTACAAAAATCCAGCTCTTACAAGTGGACAGTACATAAGTACATATCAGTAAAACTCATTCTCCTCCTTCTCGTTCACCTCCTGCTCCGCTTTTTTGTGTATTTATATCTCTATCTTTTTTTGTGTGTGGGGGGGATGGGTAACCCCGATAATCGTTCTTTAATGTCTACATGCAGCACAATATTTACATTTTGTAATTTTGAACAGATCCTTGCAGACATGATTTTTGATAACTTATTTAAATCAATGATAGCGTGATGCTACCATAAAAGCAATTCCTGTTATTGTTGTTGTTGCTACTATTATTATTGCTACTACCACTACTACTGTTACAGGAGGAGCTTGGAGTCGACGCTCTTGACGTCTGTGAAGGAAGTGAAGTACAAGCGTGTGTTCCTCAACATGCTGCCTGGTATCTTGGCCACGTACCTCCCGACTCTTTGTGACCCGGAGCTTTCCTCCACGACACCCCGTGGTTCGATTCCAAACAAGCAGAGGGCGCCCTCTCGTCGTAAGAGGGCCTTCCTGTTCGGGCTCAACGGCGGATTCAACGGAGGATACAACGGCGGCTCTAACGGCGAGGGCAACGGAGAGGGTTCCAACGGCTACTCCAACGGCTACTCCAACGGGTTCCTCTTTGGCAACGGAAAGATAAAAGACCCAGGTGACCATCCCGTCAACGGCAACGGGCTTGGCGGCTTGCTGCAACTGGCCCTTGTAGGACTGGTCAACGGCGCATTGAATGGAGGAGGGTATGACGAAGCAAAAATGGTGGCAATGGTGGCAACGGTGGCAGCGCCAAACTCGAGATAACCATCTAAGCACACTACAGACATTGTTTCCATGGCGACCGTCCCAATTCCTATAGCTGGCCTGCCGTAGCAGAGGTGCTCGGAGGAAGAGGAAAAAGCAACAGCCTTGAAGATCTCAAACGCACAGCACGCTAACGCACAACACTGGTTCGCCTGCGTTTCTACTCACTCTTCTCAGCGAGTCTACTACACTTATATATTATTGAATATATTCCTTTGCTGGTTACCTCGTACCTGGATATCGTAAATATGCCTTTACCTAATCCCAGAACTTGTAATGTTACCTGATCAAGAAATGGTTCCAATGCATGACTCTGTTCAAGAGATCATATTGTGCACATATCTAAAATTAAAAATTTTGTTGAACTCTTAGTATTTTGTACTTTTTTAAAGAGGCTGGCAGAGTATCCGTAATACCTTTCACACTTTCTTCTACCTTATTGTCAAATCTTTCATAGTCAAATACATGAGTAAAGACGTTTGCAAACAAGCATGCATCATTGCTGCATTGCATCCAAACACATACATAAAAGTGCAAGCGTGCTTACACACACATCTACATACACTGACACAAGTACATGCTATAAAAAATATGTATACACATGCCTGCACACTATCTCATACACACTCTTTCATAAGCACAGATTCAAAGTCTAAGATGACTTCACATTTATTGTCAAAAGGGCACATGCTGTCAAAATACTTGTCAGCATTTACTAATTCTCAAAAAAACTCAGAAATATGATCATGACAAACAGAGCAACACTGTAGTCTTGTGATTTTTAGACAAATATACAAAAAAAGTCAAAGAATGTAAGATATTTAACTGTAAAATGCGAGTGAGGATCAACATATGTACGTTTGTTTGTAGACATCTGAAAGAAACCAAACAAGCCTACCATTGTAGGGAAAAATGTGCTTTAAAAAACTCTTTTTTTTTTTAAGAATATTTGTTAAACGAATACACTAAAATATGATACTGAACATTCAATTTTGCTAATTGCAATTATTAGAATGGTCACAGCCAACCATGAAGAAGCCATGTAATGATGAAAAGAAAATAAAAGATATTTTCAATTGCATTACAAAAACATTACAGGAAAGGTAAACAACAACAATAATTTAACAATAAATTATTGTCAGAATGTGACTTACATCTGTTGATGACAACGTTTTAAAAAAAAAATGTACAAATGCTAACAGAGTTTATAATTTATAAATTCCTATCTGATTCACATACAAATCTTAATGTTGAGAAACACAGTCCCTACAGCAAACAGACAAAAACATTGTATGGTTTCCTTTTTGTCTTCTCTTTAAATATTTACAACAAAGCTTAATCAATATCATTCACTCTGACATACACAATTGAAATATCAAAGGGACCAACAAGTAATGACCGAAGTAGAAATCAAGGGGAGACAACACTAAATAGGATCCGCTTTTAGAAACTGCCTTGGATTGTCTTCACTTTCCACAAGGTAACTAGGAGAAATTGTACAAATCTATTATACCGCTGAGCACTGGAGTTGGATACGTAGTCACAGTCTGAGAGCAGATGTAAAAGCAACATTGACTGATGTTGGTTGAGGGCATTAAAAATGAACTTTCATTTCACAGACTACACTTTTATCGCAAGCTGATACCCAAAATCACCTACGAAGGTAAAAATAATTTTTAATCTGACAATGAATATCATGCCTGAGCGATAAGTGATGTACAAAGGAAACGAAAAACCAAAACATAAATTGCTGGACAAGAAAAGTGGTAGTCACAGATTTAAATTTTGATACTATTTCAGATGCTTGTTTTAATCTCACTAAAAAACAGTTAAATGCTAACTGCTGCTGTCCAATTATAGAGTCTAAAAATCTGAAGTACATTCTTCTTACTAATGCTAAATGTGTTTGATCAGAGATTCTCCAGAAAACAAATGTGCATCTGTAGCATACAATTATAGGCACAGCTTAACTCTTTTGCACTCACCCAACACAAACACAACCAATATGCTATGTGAGCAACATATTAAACATTAAGTGACAATTTGCGCACTTTAACGTATCCATACAATTGAAATGGTCTTGTTCACATCAGCATTCAATATTTAGATTGATGAAATGAAGTCATGTTAGTCACAAAACTCTGTAACATAGCTGTTTTACTACATGATCCATTTTGTACACATACAGCTGTGTATTAAGAGTTAAGACTCCTATTTTACAGAAGTATCCATGTGTTTTTATGTTTACATCAGACGGTGGTTTCTAGAAAATTCACCTTTTGCCATAAATGTTCACCATGCTAGAACACAAAACAGAAAAGCATATCTATGATTTAAAAAAGACAGGGTCTTGATGCATGTAATTGCAAAGATCTTGACAGAGTTTCAGTGCTGTTCAAGACTTTTTTTTTTTTTTTGCAATTTATGTAAAAATTCTTGAAAGATCAGAACTGTTAGTTCTTATCCTAAAGGTAGAATTTTTCTCCAGTGCTGTCTTTTTATTACAGGATAATAAATTTACTTTAGTCTCCATTCTTACTCATTTAGTCCTCGGTGTCTAGCACTCAACCTAATATCTACAACTATAACAATGTTTTCTGAGCAATTGTAGGATTTTTAATGAACAGACTTTTTTTTCAACCATCTTAAGTGATTTACAGCTTTACAATATATTTTTACACAGTCCCTTCTTTTAAATGAAGCAGGGAATGAATCCTAGAAATTCTTTTGGTTTGTTCTCACATATCCACCCTGTCATCCCATGTAAAAGTGGTCTGTAGGTTTACAAATGGCAGTTTTTAACACTGATGCATTTTTTTCAATCACACTATAATCAATAAAAGATGGTGGAAACATTTCTGCCAATCAAGAGTTAAACAACTCCAACAACAACAAAAAAAATTCCAGTTTTGACAGAAAATGTTGGAACTTACATGTCTAACACTTCACTGAAAAGTCAAGAAAATAACAGAAACTCTCCCAGGTGAAGAAAAACAGTATTTCTACATATGGAAATGCAAATCACTAAAGTTCATCATGGTCTTTTTGTAATGACCCTTTCTTGTCAGATGGTGTGATATAGATGCCCTCAGCAGCCTGCCAATAGTTCATCTCTGATGGAGATGGATAACCACTGACTTCTCTCTGCCCATGAATGGGACGACCATATGAATTTCCAGTAATATGCAAGTAGCTGCAAAATGGAAAACAATTTCAAGACCTTTGGTGTTTCATACATAAAAATATACTTCATGTTTTCCATTTGATAACTACTTTGTAACATGAAATTCACAGTATTTAATTTCAAAGGAAGCATCCTTCTTGACAATGTCGCCAAAAGAAGTTTCCCTTAAAGTGAGGCACTCAACTGATTGGTAACATGATACAAATATTATATGCTTTGCCTTTTTCTCATTGCGTCTTTTTTTTCATCCAGTGAATGGTACAAAAAGGCATGAGAAATCAAACTATATTCATTGTTATTTTACAAGGTGCTTCAATCCTACAATAAAATAAAAGGAATCAAAATTATACTCACTGCTCTGTTACCACATGTTTCAATCGCACCCTTTCATCCCTGCTCCAATATTTTCCACTGCATACAACAACCCAATGGTCTCCTAAATCAACCAAAATAAACGATAAGAAATTCAGTCCACAATGCAAAATTACTCTGCCTCCACATCTCATCCTATAAATGAACACTCACCCACAAACTCCCCAAATCCACCCAAAAAAGCTAAAGCACCTGCATGATTTTCAAATGAAGTCATTAGAAATGTTATTCACAAATACATGCATTCACTCATAAACATATAAGTAAGTTTAATTCTCGGTGAGGTATCTGTATAAGACAAGTTGGACTACTCTTATCAGACATGTAGCATTAATATTTCACTGCTAAAATCAAATTAACACACAGCATTGTCAGTATGTGACATCCGACCCGTACCTTCATCTCCTTCACCATCCTCACCAAAGGCTGAAACTTCCAAATTATGTGATAGTGGTGAAGAGAAATGGTGACTATGGAGGTTGCGTTTTGTTGCTAAGTGCATCAGCCGAATAGTCTGACCACACTTGACTGGACTCCTACCGCAAACAAAGAACGAATAACTAATTGAAAAATAAGGTCAAGAGAAAGAAAATAAAACCACATTAGGGATATTCTATTTAAATTCTACTAACCTGACCTCTAAACGTAAAGAAACCCTTTTTTCCCAGAAGCTACATGTCAACATATGTAAGAAAAAATAGATCTAAAAATCCTTTTTTAAAAAATAGCCAAATTATAAAATCAAAACAATAATTACAAAACAGTACAATTAATTACTGAATATCCCAAAATAGAATTTTGCTGGTGAATGAACAATTTTTTT